>NC_041393.1:243443620-243536767 GCF_002162155.2 Triticum dicoccoides
CGCACCCCTAGGACACCGAAATTCAACGGCTCGGCCCGTTTTTGGGCGCGGCGATCCCAGGCCGAACCCAGCGTAGTGGGGGGCACCTGGGGGCTCCAGCGAAAGTGAAACCGCGTATGGGCCATCACTGTCAGGCGAAAACGCATCTTGCACGTCCAGATTCGCCCTCCCCCCCAGTGTGCACGCCCTCCTACCACTTTGCCGATCCCGGCGTCGTCTGTGACGCCCCCGATTCAATCATACACTAACCATACACAAAAACGTGTACGATCAAGATCAAGGACTCACGGGAAGATATCACAACACAACTCTAAAAATAAATAAGTCATACAAGCATCATAGTACAAGCCAGGGGCCTTGAGGGCTCGAATACAAGTGCTCGATCATAGACGAGTCAGCGGAAGCAACAATATCTGAGTACAGACATAAGTTAAACAAGTTTCCATAAGATGGCTAGCACAAATTTGGATACAGATAGAAAGAGGTGCTGGCCTCCTGACTGCGATCCTCCTAAACTACTCCTGGTCGTCGGCGGCGGACTGCACATAGTAGTAGTAGGAACCCGCGGTCTAGTAGGAGTCGTCGTTGGTGGCGTCTGGCTCCTGGGCTCCAACATCTGGTCGCAACAACCGGGTATAGAAAGGGGAAAAGGGGGGAGCAAAGCAACCGTGAGTACTCATCCAAAGTACTCGCAAGCAAGGATCTACACTACATATGCATTGGTATCAATGAAATGGGTAGTATCTGTGGACTGAACTGTAGAATGCCAGAATAAGAAGGGGATAGCTAGTCCTATCGAAGACTACACTTCTGGCAGCCTCCATCCTGACGCATATAGAAGGGAGTAGCTGGTAAGTTCACCAAGTATCATTGTATAGCATAATCCTACCCGAAGATCCTCTCCTCGTTGCCCTGTGAGAGAGCGATCACCGGGTTGCATCTGGCACTTGAAAGGGTGTGTTTTATTAATTATCCGGTTCTAGTTGTCATAAGGTCGAAGTACAACTCCGGGTCGTCCTTTTACCGAGGGACACGTCTATTCGAATAGATCAACTTCCCTGCAGGGGTGCACCACATTACCCAACACGCACGATCCCTCTGGTCGGACACACTTTCCAGGGTCATGCCCGGCCTCAGAAGATCAATATGTCGTAGCCCTACCTAGGCCTAACAGAGAGGTCAGCACGCTGGTTTAAATCCTATGCGCGCAAGGGTCTGGGCCCATCGCTCATTGCACACCTACATGTTGTGTGGGCGGCCGGTGAGCATACCTAGAACCCTCCATTTCAAAGGAAGTTGCATTACGCGGTCCAACCCGGTGCGTGCCGCTCAGTCGTTGATGTCTAGGAGGCTTCGGCTGGTACCACGACGCCGAGTGCCCATATCTGTTCCCGTGTAGTTGGTTAGTGCGTATAGGCTCGTAGCCAGACTCAGATCAAATACCAAGATCTCGTTAAGCGTGTTATTTTGAAGTAACCGTGGACACCTACTAGGACCAGGCCCACCTCTCTCCTAGGTGGTCTATGAGGGAGTCCTGGATTAGGGGGTCCTGGAGCATCCGGACTATTGGATATGGGCCGGACTGATGGGCCGTGAAGATAAAAGCAGAGGACTTTTCCCCCGTGTCTGGGTAGGACTCCCATATGCGTGGAAGGCAAGCTTGGTGTTCGGATATGTTATTTCCTTCCTTTACAAACCGACTCTGTACAAACCTAAGCCTCTCCGGTGTGTATATAAACCGGAGAGGTGGATGTGTAGAGATCATCAGAATTCTCACAGGCTAGACAACTAGGGTTTAGCCATTAAGATCTCAAGGTAGATCAACTCTTGTAACCCCTATACTCATCGAATATAATCAAGCAGGAAGTAAGGTTTTACCTCTTTAAGAGGGCCCGAACCTGAGTAAACATTGTGTCCCCTTTGTCCTCTTTTACCATTGATCCTCAGACGCACAGTTCGGGACCCCCTACCAGAGATCTACCGGTTTTGACACTGACATTGGTGCTTTCATTGAGAGTTCCGCTATGTCATCAGCAGAAGGATCGATGGCTCATCTCGTCATCAGCGACAATACTGGTTTTGGGGAGACCTTTCTCCCTGGTCAACTTTTCATGTTTGGCGGCTTTGTTCTGTGTGCCAATTCAACTGGTCACCTTGAGCAGATTGACAGCAACGCCCCTGGTCGCCAGATTAGATTCAGAAGCCTGAATTACATCGCTGATATCCAAGGAGATTTGATCTTTGAAGGGTTCTCGGCCTCGGTCGCTGCTCCTCATCTACATGAAGGAAGCCCGTCGGATTCACCAATCAGACTTCATTCAAGAATCAACTCTCGTTCCTGCCCTGACCTTAGATCCAGAGCGAACCACTCTGTCCGAAAATGGGAGGTTAAGCCCCGCCGGACACTCTCCTGTTACAGAGCTCCCTACCAGAAACCCAGAGGAGACCATGTTGTCGACAGGCCTAGAGTCAAACATGACTCTTTCTGTCATCGGGAAACCGGACTCATCTCTGGAGGCCAACTCCGAACTCTCGAGGTCCGCATCCATTAAGCACACTCAAGTGGCGTTTACCAGGCCCGGATCCGCAGGTCCTCAGTCACCTGTCCAGTTTTCATTCCTAAACGAGGCTCTGGACTTAATGCGATATCTCGCCATCACGGAAGTGTCAGTTCTGAGCTACGCCCATCCCAAACTAGGGGCTGAGAGCGGGGAATTTTGTGTCCCACCCACCACCCACTTAATAGCCACTGTCGAGGACCTAACTGACATGCTAGACTATGCCTCCGAAGACATCGACGGTATGGACGACGATGCTGGAGCCGAACAAGTCCAAAACCCGCCCATCACCGGGCGTTGGACAACCACTTCTACTTATGATGTGTACAGGGTGGATACGCGCGAAAAGAAGGACGACGATGGCACTCAAGATCCGATTAAGGACAAGCCCGTCGAGGCGCCACCTAAGTGCCGATGTCAGCGGCGATGCTCACGATCTCGTCAGAAAAAGGATAGCAATACCGGTACCAGAGATAAAAACACTCCAGATGATGCCAAAGACCACGAAGACCCCGTCGAGCCTACATCCAAGCAGGATGAATGGGAGGACGAACAAGTTAACCCCGACGAACTCGTTGATCATGAGCATTCGGAAGATAGTAATTATCAACTGACCTCTAAGGAGGACGTTACCCTCGGTAACGAAGATTTCATCATACCAGAGGAACCCCTCGAACAAGAACGCTTCAAGTGACAACTTATCGCCACTTCAAGGAGCCTAAAAAAGAAACAACATCAGTTGCTTCATCTGGTCGTTCAGAGGCGTCGGATGCTCCGGCGCAAGGAACTGCGACCAGAAAAGCTTCTCGGTTGAGTTCCCCTCCTGGGTGCAAAAGAACTGTGTGGCATAAGCGGCACTCCTCGGAGATCCGCAAACACGTCTGGAGAACTCCACAGCCATGTGAGTAATGCATACCGCGGACCTCCAAAAATACTCTGCAAAAGAAAGACCTTACCAGCCGCCGTTTGCTTTGCCTGGTGGATCTCCTCGCGAGCACTTCGGGACTTGACCCGTGCCGCCTTAGCATCTTAGAGAGCTTTGGCTAATTCTGACGATTGGGCCAAAGCCTTCTCCTCCAAACCTTTGCACTTGAGGATGTCGCCCTTTAGCTCCTGCTCGACTACGGCCACCTGAGTCTCATGTTGGCGGCGGGCGGCTTGTTCGGTCTTCAGTTCTATAGCCGCTTTATCAGCGGCTGCCTTGCTTGCCTTCGCCTCTTTCTGGGCTTGGGCAAGGGCGCCTTTGAGGGTCTCGACCTCGGCTGCCCCAACTATGATCATCAATAAAGCATTATATGAGATCATCTCTGAATATAAATGTCACAGCCCTAGCTTAGTCCTTGCCTGACCCTGCAGAAGCATCCTTGCATCATGTTTAAATTTATAGAAACTTGAAATGGGGACTGATCCAAACCCTAGCACCAAATGAATTCAACTAGGTTCAATAAAAATATTTTCAATGATCCCAAATGCCCTTTAGAAAAGTTCATGATTTTGCCAAAGGTGAAAACCTCTGCCAAAAGTCATGCACATATTTCTAGGCCATCCTGGATTTCTGAATTAAATCATATGATATTTGAATTTGGGCATTTAAATGCTAGTAAATATTTTAAAAGCCCAAATAATCCTAAACTGAAATGTTCCATGTTGGATATATTCTATACAGTGGGCATGTATAGTTTGGTGATTTTTGAAAGGGTCTAGGTATTTTTAGAAAAGCCACAAAGATTATAGAAAAAAATAGAAAACAGAAACAAATAAATGAAGAGAGAGAGACCCACCAGACTTACCTGACGCCACCAACCGGCCCAGCTCCCCCATGCTGGTCCAGCGCTGTGCGGCCCAACCCACTGGCCGCCCCCCCTGTCACCTTCCACCTCGCGCCAGTAGGCACAGGCGCGTGGCTGACGCACGCCGGCGCACGCCCGACCACCTCCTGCTTGCCGCTTTGCCTGGCTTCTTCGGGAGACGCCACGCGGCTCCCTCGGACCCCTCTCACTCTCCCTGTGCTTCTTCCCCTCCTCTGTTTCTCTCTTTCGCGAACGCCGAGCGGATCCCGTCGCCGCCGTTCGTTGCCACCGTGGCCACCGGCCACCCCACGCCTCACCAACGCGCCCACAAGCTCCGCCACTTTGTCCTCGACCTCCTCACTGAGCCACGCCCCACCGGACGCCCTCGAACGCCGGCCACGCCATCTTCTTCAACCTCGGTTCGCCGAGATCGCCATCGCCGCCCCGCTTTCTCCGGCCCCTCCCCGATCTCGCCGACCACCCCTGCACGACCCCCGTGAGCTTCTACACCGTGTCCCCCTTGTCTCCGTGACGTTTGCTAGTTCTAGTCGCCGTTTCGCCGATGACCGAAACCCGCCGCTGCCTTTGACCGCCGCCGACGTGCCTCCGGCCACCTAGCGGCCCGGCTGTCGCACTTAGCTTCCTCCCCACGCTGCGTAGAGCACGTAGGTGCCTCGCACGAGCCTCCCTGGCCATCGTAGCGTCGACCCCGAGCTCGCCCGAGCTCCGGCGACCGCTAAGGTCGACGCCGGTGACGACTCCGGCCATCTCAGGCCCAGCCGCTGCCACTACTCGACGCGGACGAGCGCCCGCGTCACATAGACGCCCTCCGCCGGCCATTTGGTCGCCGGAGGAGGAAACCAGCACCTCTCTGCCGTCCCCGGCCTTGCCGCGACGAGCCTCGGGTCAACTGCGGCGAGTTTGACCCGGGTTGACCCAGTTGACCTCCCCTGGGTCCGGACAAGTGGGCCCAAAGCCCTGCTAATTTAGTTTAGTGCTAGTTAACTTTTAGTTAGCCAGCTAAGTCACTGACATGTGGGCCCACTCCCTAATTAACTTAGGTTAACATTTATCTTAGCACTAATTAACTCCGTTAACTAGCTGTGACACTGACACGCGGACCCCACTGGTCAGATTTGACCTGGCTGACCCATTTGACCTGCTGACGTCACACTATGTCACGCTGACGCAGTAAAGCTTTTTTCTGGATTTAAATTTATTCAGGAAATTCCAGAAAGTAGTATAAACTTCAAAAAATCATAGAAATTAATCTATAGCTCAGAATGAAATAAATTATATATGAAAAATGATCAGAAAAATTCAATCTATCCATCTGTACCATTTTCATGCATGTTAGAACAATTTAACCTTGCTGTTTAGGTGAAACAAGTTAATGCACTAATATGACCTCTTAAATGGGTTTGCATTTGAATCTTTGATTCAAATGGACTCATCTCAATCTGTTCTAGCTTGCATTAACCCAAAACACATTCATATTGCCATGTCATAGCATGCATCATATTCTGCATTGCATCGATCGTGTTTCTTCTCTGTTTGCCGGTGTTGTTCCCCCTCGGTAGACGTTGTATAGACGTTGTGATCGTTGACACTGATGAAGACTCAATGCTATCTTCAGAAGTGCCAGGCAAGCAAAACCCCCTTGTTCATTCCGATACAATCCCACTCTCTCGCTCTTGCTCTATTTTACTGCATTAGGACAACAATGATTCATCTGTTACTTGCTGCGGTAGCTGAACCCCTTTATCCTTTGCATGACCTGTCATTCCACAGTAAATAGATGAAACCCACTAGCATGAGTAGGAGTTGCTTGAGCCCTGTTGTGCCTACGCATTCATGTTTGTTTGTCATGCCTGCTATTGCTTAGAGTTGAGTCAGGTCTGATTCATCGGGGATGAATCAGAGGTGTGTGAACATGTCCTACTGTGTGTGAGCTAAGTGTGTGAACACGATTTGGTAAAGGTAGCGGTGAGAGGCCATGTAGAAGTACATGGTGGGTTGTCTCATTGAAGCCGTCCTCAGGAACTGAGTTCTGTGTTTGTGATCCATGATTCAGCTACTACCATGCATTGGGCCCTGAAATATGACCCTGCTCGACTTCTTAATCATCCTTGTCCTCTGTCCAGGAGTTTCAAGTAGTTTCTGGTGTTTGTAGTATGCCGGAGGCCGTGCGCAGCGCTGACCGGAGGGGTGGGCTGTGATGCGGTAGGCACGTGGCCGTGTATACCGGGCGCCCGTTTGGTATCATGGAACCCTGTACACATCGTTCGGGGCCGTATGTGGAAACCTTGGCCGGACTCCCTGCGGATGGAACCTGAATAGGCGATAAACCTGGACTAGAGACTTGAGTGTTTAGGTAGGTCGTGGTCTACACCCACGTCGGCTTTCGCTTGAAGTCCGCCAAGAACATGTCGTGTGCAGACGCTAAGTGGTGGAAACATGTATGAAGAAGTACACCCCTGCAGGGTTAACATCATGTATTCGAATAGCCGTGTCCACGGTAAAGGACTTCTGGGTTGCCTATAACAGTTCATAGACAAGTGAAAGTGGATACCCTAAAATGCGCAAGATAAGCATGAGTGCTATGGATGGCGTTCTCGTAGGGTGACGGAGCGGATCCATAGTGGTGTATTGATATGGTGAATATGTGGACTCGTTTGCGCCACCTCAAAAGAGTTACTTGCAGTTGTAGTTCAGGATAGCCACCGAGTCAAAGTTGGCTTGCTGCAGTTAAACCCCACCATCCCTTTGTTGATAATGATGCATATGTAGTTAGTTCTGATGTAAGTCTTGCTGGGTACATTTGTACTCACGTTTGCCTATTTTATGTTTTTGCAGAGAGATTTCGGTCTCGTTAGTAGTTCCGCGTGGACTTCGACGTTTAGCTTGTTACCTCAGCTACGATCTTGTGCCCTCGGTAGGATCTGGTAGATAGTCAGGCTTCTCAGCCTTTTTCATTTGTAGTTGTCTGTACTCAGACATGTTAAGCTTCCGCTTGTGCTTTGACTTGTATGCTCTGAATGTTGGGTCATGAGACCCATGTTTGTAATATCTCGCTCCTCAGAGCCTAATGAATAAAATACTTGAGTTGTAGAGTCATGTTGTGATGCCATGTTGTATTTGCACATATCGAGCATATTGTGTGTATGTTATTGAAATGCTTGGTATGTGTGGGATCTGACTATCTAGTTGTTTATCCTTAGTAGCCTCTCTTACCGGGAAATGTCTCCTAGTGCTTCCACTGAGCCATGGTAGCTTGCTACTGCTCCGGAACACTTAGGCTGGCTGGCATGTGTCCTTCTTCGTTCCTGTGTCTGTCCCTTCGGGGAAATGTCACGCGATGAATACCAGAGTCCCGTTAGCCCGCTACAGCCCAGTTCACCGGAGTCCTGCTAGCCCAGTGCTACAGCCTGGATTCACTCGCTGATGACCGACACGTTCAATGCTAGGTCATGGATGCCTGTCCCTGTAAGTTTGTGCCACTTTGGGTTTACGACTAGCCATGTCAGCCCGGGCTCCTTATCATATGGATGCTAGCGACACTATCATATACATGTGCCAAAAGGCGCAAACGGTCCCGGGCAAAGGTAAGGCGACACCCGTGGGAATACCGTGCGTGAGGCCGCAAAGTGATATGAGGTGTTACATGCTAGATCGATGTGGCATTGAGTCGGGGTCCTGACAATAAACTATCACTTATGATATGCAACCAAACTTTTAACACTATGCGCATACCTTGCGTCTCATCGAACCGCTTGTAAATGCGGACGATTTCATCATCGGCTAGCCGAAGCTTCCGATTGAGTTTGGAAACTTTGGCGGCCGGGCGATTGCCTCCAACAGGGAAGCCTGTTAGAAAATAGACAACCACTGAACCTCATAGGTCAACCAGAGTAAGATCCACACTAGAGTGGTACTGTAATCTTGTTCTGGAGGTCATGTTACTTGACCATGACGAACCTACGAACTATGAGGAAGCGATGACGAGCCCAGACTCCACGAAATGGCTTGAGGCCATGAAATCTGAGATGGGATCCATGTATGAGAACAAAGTGTGGACTTTGGTTGACTTGCCCGATGATCGACAAGCCATAGAGAATAAATGGATCTTCAAGAAGAAGACTGACGCTGACGGTAATGTTACCGTCTACAAAGCTCGACTTGTCGCAAAAGGTTTTCAACAAGTTCAAGGAGTTGACTATGATGAGACTTTCTCACCCGTAGCGATGCTTAAGTCCGTCCGAATCATGTTAGCAATTGCTGTAGTTTATGATTATGAAATTTGGCAAATGGATGTAAAGACTGCATTCCTGAATGGATTTCTGGAAGAAGAGTCGTATATGATGCAACCCGGATGTTTTATCGAGCCAAAGGATGCTAACAAAGTGTGCAAGCTCCAGTGATCCATTTATGGACTGGTGCAAGAATCTCGGAGTTGGAATAAACACTTTGATAGTGTGATCAAAGCATATGGTTTTATACAGACATTTGGAGAAGCCTGCATTTACAAGAAAGTGAGCGGGAGCTCTGTAGCATTTCTGATATTATATGTGGATGACATATTGTTGATTGGAAATGATATAGAATTTCTGGATAGCATAAAGGGATACTTGAACAAGAGTTTTTCAATGAAAGACCTCGGTGAAGCTGCTTATATATTGGGCATCAAGATCTATAGAGATAGATTGAGACGCTTAATTGGACTTTCACAAAGCACATACCTTGATAAAGTTTTGAAGAAGTTCAAAATGGATCAAGCAAAGAAAGGGTTCTTGCCTATGTTACAAGGTGTGAAGTTGAGTCAAACTCAATGCCCGACCACTGCAGAAGATAGAGAGAAAATGAAAGTTGTTCCCTATGCTTCAGCCATAGTCTCTATCATGTATGCAATGCTATGTACCATACCTGATGTGTGACTTGCTATTAGTTTAGCAGGGAGGTACCAAAGTAATCCAGGAGTGGATCACTGGACAGCGGTCAAGAACATCCTGAAAGACCTGAAGAGGACTAAGGATATGTTTCTCGTTTATGGAGGTGACAAAGAGCTCATTGTAAATGGTTACGTTGATGCAAGCTTTGACACTGATCCGAATGAATCTAAGTCACAAACCGGATACATATTTATATTGAACGGTGGAGCTGTCAGTTGGTACAGTTCTAAGCAAAGCATCATGGCGGGATCTACGTGTGAAGCGGAGTACATAGCTGCTTCGGAAGGAGAAAATGAAGGAGTCTGTGTGAACGAGTTCATATCCGATCTAGGTGTCATACCTAGTGCATCGGGTCCAATGAAAATCTTTTGTGACAATACTAGTGCAATTGCCTTGGCAAAGGAATCCAGATTTCACAAGAGAACCAAGCTCATCAAGAGACGCTTCAATTCCATCCGCGATCAAGTCAAGGAGGGAGACATAGAGATTTGAAAGATACATACGGATCTGAATGTTGGAGACCCATTGACTAAGCCTCTCTCACAAGCAAAACATGATCAGCACCAAGACTCCATGGGTGTTAGAATCATTACTGTGTAATCTAGATTATTGACTCTAGTGCAAGTGGGAGACTGAAGGAAATATGCCCTAGAGGCAATAATAAAGTTGTTATTCATATTTCCTTATATCATGATAAATGTTTATTATTCATGATAGACTTGTATTAACCGGAAACTTAGTACATGTGTGAATACATAGACAAACAGAGTGTCACTAGTATGCCTCTACTTGACTAGCTCATTAATCAAAGATGGTTAAGTTTCCTAGCCATAGACATGAGTTTTCATTTGATGAACGGGATCACATCATTAGAGAATGATGTGATTGACTCGACCCATTCCGTTAGCTTAGCACTTGGTCGTTTACACTACAAAAAAAATACACTTCCGTGATGATACGTGTTTTTCACAGTAGGTCGCGTTTTTTGTCATGCATGTACATCCATGACAAATTTATGACAGAATCAAGATAGTCATACCTGTGCTGTGGAAGAAGTGTTCCATGACATTACCAAAATTATCATCACGGAAGTGTCCACTTCCATGACGATAAATCGCGCGTCACAGAAGTGCTTTCGTCAAGGGTGACCGACACATGGCATCCACCATAACGGAATGCCGTTAAGCTATAGGGTCGGGTTTTGGATCCGATAACCCATTAACAGCCCCGACCAATGGGGATTTTCCACGTGTAAAATCATCATTGGCTGGAGGAAACACGTGTCGGCTCATTGTTGGGACAGATGTCATCCACTCATTGGACAGAAGGCGCCTATGATACGTCGACACGTGGCACAGCCCAATAGAGGCCCATTCCTGTGAAAAGGCCGCCCCGTTTCACTGGGTCAAAAGGTGATGGGCCGGCCCATGGAAAGCCTGTTAACGGCCTGTTCGCATATAGCCCAATTACAGCCCGCTAACCCAAGGCCCGTTACGCCCTATCCGAATTAGGCCCAGTAGCGTCATCTGGGCCATCCAATATGATTCCAGACCGTTTTCACTTCTGGCCCATGTATGGCCCATGACGTCTTTCGGCCCATATGAGGCCCTATGTAACTCTTGGCTTATTAACGGCCCGTGGTGAAACTGGCCCGCAATGAACAGTGTATTACTTTAGACCCATTAACGGCCCGTGGTGAAACTGGCCCATAATGAACAGTGTATCACTTTATACCCATTAAGGGCCCGTTATCCAGTTGGGCCATTTCCAGCCCATGTTATCTTTCGGCCTTCTCAGAGCCCATTTATTCTTGGGCTCATTTGCAGCATTCGGTTACTTACGACCCATTACTGTCATTTTCTGCTTGTGGGCCAAATTCAGCCTGTCATTACAGTCGGCCCGTTTGTGGTTTGTTAGTCTGTTGGGCCATTTTCGTAGCATCACCAAATACGGCCTCTTAACGGCCCGTTATGGTCAGCCAATAAAACGCACGATTTCCATTATAGGCCCGTCTACGGCCCATTAAAGGCCAGTACAAGACCCATGAATGAGTTGGCGGCCCATGGATCCTACATGACGTAGAAGGCCCATGAACACTGCGAGATGTAGAAGGCCCATGGACACTGCGAGACGTAGAAGGCCCATGGACACTGCGAGACGTAGAAGGCCCATGGATCCTGCGAGACATAGAAGGCCCATGGATCCTACGAGACGTAGAAGGCCCATGGATCCTACGAGACGTAGAAGGCCCATGGTCGGGCGAGTTGGCTCCCGTTTGAACGATATACATATTCAAAGAATTATCCTACTCAATACTATCACCTCTAAAAAGCATACACTATACAACAAAGAGATCAAGGCATAGAAAGGTAGAATAATCCTACACTATACAATAAAGAAATTATAGCCGATTATACCCACTGGGCATTATGGTACGGCACAGGTGATAATAAAGCATACACAAACAACAAATTACATACACTGGGCAAATACGGATCATACATCATGGACACGCATCAACTTAACTCCATTTGAACTATAATCTCTTCAGAAAATAGGATTGGCCGGATTCAGATAGCACAAATTCCAGTCTGCAAAATCTCCAATTCCTTCATGGTTACCTCGGTGTCTTGTTTCATTTTTTTGACTCCTGCATCTAATACCTGCATGTCCAGTCTCAACTTGTTGATTATACGTTGACAATCATGTACACGTTGTCTTGCCACCTCTAGTTGATGCTCGAGAACATCAGCACATTCCAATTCCAATCTATAATCATTCGGTAACGGCCATGCCGCACTGCTCGCAGATTTTTGTGTTGATGTCACTTCATCCTGAAATGTTTCTGTAAGTACACATGACTAGGGCAAAAATATAGTTACAACAGTGAAGCGAACAAGACACTATTTTGTACTACATGGCAAAACCTGACTAACAATAATGTTACACGTTACTTTCACAAAAAAAAATGTTACACGTCATGAAGCATAAGCAAGTGATATTTTAAAAATTATAAAAAAGATAGTCTGTGCAGCCTGCATACAGAAATCCCTCTTAGCTCACCAGAGGAGCATGATGTTGGGGCCCAATCGAAAACACAGGAAGTTACAAATTTAGACAGCATGTTGCGTATAAGTAAGCAAGCAGTTGGCCATTCTGTACCTCAATTAAAGTCTTAGGGAGCATAATGAACAGCAAAGGGTTTCATACAAACATACTACAGCAGGCAAAACTATGCAATCATTAGCATAGTATAAACTAGATTGTGAGCCTCATGCAATAATAGTTGGTTAATAGACTTCAAAGCTTCAGGCACACTTCGGCAGAGTAATTAAATGGTAAGGCCTTTAATTATGTCAACTAATAGTGATACAAGTACTGAACATCAGGCATAATTATTTGGGCATCTCATTAAGTGAGGACAAATAAAGCAATGGAAAAGAGAAAAATTAACTATGCCTGAAACAAACAAGGAATTGAACTATTGAGTTGCATACAGTGACTTACCTTAGCAGGTTCAAGAGGCTCAGCGCAGCTCCTACTTCTCTTGCAAGGCTCCTTCCTAACATCTTGTACTTGGAAATGCTCAATCTTATCTTCATTGCACCCCCTCTGCAAGGTGACACAAACTAGTTACTCGTCTCCTTGGAAGATAAATATGCATACTTTCCAGTCTGTGAACACAAAAGGATGAGATTATAACAAAA
This sequence comes from Triticum dicoccoides, assembly GCF_002162155.2. Taxonomy (NCBI): domain Eukaryota; kingdom Viridiplantae; phylum Streptophyta; class Magnoliopsida; order Poales; family Poaceae; genus Triticum; species Triticum dicoccoides. The sequence continues at coordinate 243,456,625 of NC_041393.1, forward strand.
CAACACCACATAATGAAACATGCCGCATCTCTTGCACTTGCACATAATGAAATGAGCATTTACTATGTCTGCACTATGTAAAAACTAGGCATACCTTCGAACTGGATCTCCAGGTACTCTTGGAGAGCCTACTGTAGTGTACAGCCAAACCTTTATTCACCTATGAGTTAGACAAGGCCCCACTACAGCAGCCCTTAGTGTTTAAATTGTTGACAAGCTCTGTTAGTGTTAGGTCAAGAACAGCAAGTAATCAAAGCAAAATAGTCCTAGTATGGCTGGTTGATGCAAACAAGCAATTAAACAGATGTGTGAGCAAATCTTACATATCAAGAAAAGAAGTAAAGAAGGAGGCTTAAAGACCATCACTTGACTTACCAGATTTAAGGGGCATTTAAACATCATGTGCAATGTACGAACTAACACAAACATTGCATATTCCAGATTCTACAATGGAATGCACATGTATTAGGTTATGCCATGTATGATGATGCCTAAATGTATAGATAGCAGGCAGGAGTGATTCATCATTGCACGCACAATTGAATTGCAGGTTAAGGGCTAGTTCGATTCCGCCTTTTCAGGGTATATTGTCAAAATAAGCCATAAAAGATGCAAAGAAGTCATTTTTGAGTTATGGGCTTGGGCTTAACTAATTTCGCTTTGAGGGGGGTGTTTCGGGTAGAACCTCACTAAAAATTGAAGGGAAGGGGAATAGTGAAATGACTCTATTGTCTGCCTATATTACACTCAAAATGCAATTGCTGACGCTTGTGTCACACCTGACCCTCAAGTAAAAACAAACACGCAAGCATTCATTGCCCTGCCCGCTTGCATCTCCTCTACCCTTTCCCTCTACCTCGATCCCCTGCCTGCAGCACTAGGGTTCCTCCAGTGAGCCGTCGCCACTGGTCCCATCTGGCCTGGTCCTCGATGATGCTATGTCCAGCTAGGCTACATGGCCGGCGGGTAGGGGAAAATCTCCCTGGATGCTCCTCCCTCTGGCACCGCCCCTCATTCTCATGGTCTCCAGCAGCTGCTCCACTGTGGTTCGTCCAATGCACTACTCCGGCGGGCGCTGCACAACTACGGCTGATGCCACACTGCGGCATAAGGCACCTTGTTCCCCCTCCCCTCCTCCCAGGCCATGGCCTTGAGGTGCTGTTGAAGGATGAGATCATCCAACAAGGTGAGGATCTCCTCTGATTTTTTGCCAAATTTTCATTCTGATCCACTATACGATGAATTGCTATGAGCTGCTTCTGCTACTGCTATATGATGCATTGCTATGAGATGCTCCTGCTGCTGCTATATGATGAATTGCTATGAGTTGCTATGAGCTGCTGCTACTGCTGCTATATGATGAATTGCTATGAGCTGCTGCTGCTATATGATGACTTGCTACAAGCTGCTCCTGCTGCTGCTATATGATGAATTGCTATGAGCTGCTCCTGCTGCTGCTATATGATGAATTGCTATGAGCAGCTGCTGGTATATGATGAATTGCAGACTGCTGCTACTGTATGATGAGTTGCTATGAGCTGCTGCTGCTATATCATGCTTTCAGGTGGTGCTGCTATATGATAATAACAAGCCACTTGCACCATTGAATTTCAACAAATAATTGTTCTTCATTTAAATGTGGGTCATTCGTTCTTCGTTTAAATTAGGCAATGGGATCTCTATGGAAAACATTGACCAAAGTAGATTGTGCCAAGTAGATGGTATCTTTGTATTTGCATTTTGAGCAAATAGTGATGGTCTGTTTTCCTATCATATTAATTACTGCACTGGGTTCAATTTGTGATGTCTGCAAGTCAAATTAATTTCCATATGTGCAGCAAAATGGAAAATATATATAATGCAATCTAGACTTTCCACTGATCATACCAAAGATAAGCTGAAAACGCAATGAAAAGAACTGGTTGGCGTATTACATGGAGCTTATATTCACAGGTGGTTATTTTCTTAGGATAATCGTAATAACTGTCCCTAAGAAACTTGGCTAATAGAACTGGCATACAAATAACATGTCACGATGATTGCAATGGAGGAGTGACGTACCATAGCACATTGTATAGGCTCACCGCTGCCTCTCCTTTTTTTGCGATGTTCCATGAAATTGCCACATACATCTGGTACTTTTTCATTGTGTAACCCTATCTGCAAGTTGACACGGCTAATTTCATACATCTCTACATGATACTACATTGCATATTCCTTGCGCATATTTAAACCACCAATTAACGATTGCGTGCATACCATAAACTAGCCATGACTCTGTATGTTGGACTCGCAGGCACTGATACGTCCATTTTGCATCATGCTTTTATGTCGATATTTATTGCATTATGGGCTGTTATTTCACGTTATGTCACAATACTTATGGCTATTCTCTCTTATTTTACAAGGTTTACATGAAGAGGGAGAATGCCGGTAGCTGGAATTCTGGGCTGGAAAAGGAGCAAATATTGAAGGACTATTCTGCGCAACTCCAAAAGTCCTGTAACTCCACGGAATACCTTAGAATAAATAAAGAAAAATCATCACCAAAGATGAAGGCTAGGGGCCCACACCCTGCTCACGAGGGTGGGGGCGCCCCCTGGGTGCGCCCCCTACCTCGTGGGCCCCCTGGTGGCTCTCCGACGCCCATCTTCTCCCATATGAAGTCTTTCGATGATAAAAAAATAGAGGAGAACCTTTCGGGACGAGACTCCGCCGCCATGAGGCAGAACCATGGCGGAACCAATCTAGTGCTCCGGCAGAGCTGTTCTGCCAGGGACACTTCCCTCAGGGAGGGGGAAATCATCACCATCGTCATCACCAATGCTCCTCTCATCGGGAGAGGGCAATCTCCATCAACATCTTCACCAGCACCATCTCATCTCCAAACCCTAGTTCATCTCTTGTATCCAATTCTTGTCTCCAAGTCCGGGATTGGTGCTAGTAGGTTGCTAGTAGTGTTGATTACTCCTTGTAGTTGATGCTAGTTGGTTTATTTGGTGGAAGATCATATGTTCAGATCCTTTATGCACAATATTACCCCTCTGATTATGAACATGAATATGCTTTGTGAGTAGTTATGTTTGTTCCTTAGGACAAGGGAGAAGCCTTGCTATTAGTAGTCATGTGAATTTGGTATTCGTTCGATATTTTGATAAGATGTATGTTGTCCAACCTCTAGTGGTGTTATGTGAACATCGACTACATAACACTTCACCATTATTTGGGCCTAGAGGAAGGCATTGGGAAGTAATAAGTAGATGATGGGTTGCTAGAGTGACAGAAGCTTAAACCCTAGTTTATGGGTTGCTTCGTAAGGGGCTGATTTGGATCCATATGTTTCATGCTATGGTTAGGTTTACCTTAATACTTTTGTTGTAGTTGCGGATGCTTGCAATAGAGGTTAATCATAAGCGGGATGCTTGTCCAAGTAAGGGCAGTACCCAAGCACCGGTCCACCCACATATCAAATTATCAAAGTAGCGAACGCGAACCATATTAGCGTGATGAAAACTAGCTTGACGATATTCCCATGTGTCCTCAGGAGCGCTTTTCCTATTATAAGAGTTTTTCCAGGCTTGTCCTTTGCTACAAAAAGGATTGGGCCACCTTGCTGCACTTTATTTACTTTTGTTACTTGTTGCTCATTACAATTTATCTTATCACAAAACTATCTGTTACCACTTATTTCAGTACTTGCAGAGAATACCTTGCTTAAAACCGCTTATCATTTCCTTCTGCTCCTCGTTGGGTTCGACACTCTTACTTATAGAAAGGACTACGATAGATCCCCTATACTTGTGGGTCATCAAGACTCTTTTCTGGCGCCGTTTCCGGGGAGTGAAGCGCCTTTGGTAGGTGGAATTTGGTAAGGAAAAATTTATTTAGTGTGCTGAAATTTTCTGTTACTTGTTACCATGAAAGTAATTGCTTGAGGGGCTTGTTTGGGGTATCTTCACCCCATCCAGTTGAGCCAAGAGTTTCTCCTCAACCTACTGAACCTACTGAACCTATTAAAAATGAAACTGCTTTTCAGATTCCTTATGGTATGATGGAAAAACTGCTAGTTAACACTTTCGCAGGAGATGGAACAAAGCATCCTGACGAACATCTATGCTTTATGGATGATATTTGTGGACTATTTAAGCTTGCAGGTATACCCGATGATGCCGTTAAGAGGAAGGATTTCCCTTTATCTTTGGAGGGAGATGCATTGACATGGTATAGGCTATGTGATGATACGAGATCGTGGAACTATAAAAGATTGAAATTGGAATTTCATCAAAAGTATTACCCTATGCATCTTGTTCATCGTGATTGCAATTATATATATAATTTTTGGCCTCGCAAAGGAGAAAGCATCGCTCAAGCTTGGGGGAGGCTTAAATCAATGTTATATTCATGCCCCAATCATGAGCTCTCAAAATTGACAATTCTCTAGAATTTTTATGCTCGGCTTTCTGATAATAATCGCACCATGCTCGATACTTCTTGTGCTGGCTCTTTTATGATGAAGTCTATTGAATTTGGATGGAATTTATTGGATAGAATTAAACGCAACTCTGAAGATTGGGACCTCGACGAAGGTAAGGAGTCAGGTATGACACCTAAGTTTGATTGTGTTAAATCTTTTATGGATACCGATATTTTCCGTAAGTTTAGCACTAAATATGGACTTGAATCTGAGATAGTAGCTTCTTTCTGTGAATCTTTTGCTACTTATGTTGATCTCCCCAAGGAGAAGTGGTTTAAATATCATCCTCCCATAGAAGTAAAAGTAGCTGCACCTATTAAAGTTGAAGAAAAGATTGTCACTTATAATGATCCTATTGTTCCTACTTCTTATGTTGAGAAACCTCCTTTCCCTGTTAGAATGAAGGATCATGCTAAAGCTTCAACTGTTGTTCGTAGAAGCAATACTAGGACTTATACACCTCCTGAGCAAGTCAAAATAGAACCCAATATTGCTATTGTTAAAGATCTCTTGTCTGATAATATTGATGGGCATGTTATTCAATTCAGTGGTGAAACTGCTAGAATTGCTAAACCCTGTGATAGAGATAAACATAGACCTGTGGTAGGCGTGCCTGTTATTTCTGTTAAAATAGGAGATCATTGTTATCATGGATTATGTGATATGGGTGCTAGTGCTAGTGTTATACCCATTGGCTTATACAAAGAAATTATGCATGAGATTGCACCTGCTGAGTTAGAAGAAATTGATGTTACAATTAAACTTGCCAATAGAGATACTATATCTCCAATGGGAATTGTTAGAGATGTTGAAGTCTTGTGTGGGAAAACCAAATATCCTGCTGATTTTCTTGTTCTTGGTTCTCCACAAGATAGCTTTTGTCCCATTATATTTGGTAGACCCTTCTTGCATACCGTTAATGCTACGATAGATTGCAAAAAGAATGTTGTTACTGTTGGCTTGGATGATATGGTCCATGAGTTTAATTTCTCTAAATTTAGTAAACAACATTGTGAGGAAGAATTGCCTAGTAAGGATGAAATTATTGGTCTTGCTTCTATAGCTGTACCTCCTAGTGATCCTTTAGAACACTATTTGCTAGACCATGAAAATGATATGTTCATAAATGAAAGAAGGGAAATAGATGAATTATTCTTTAAACAGGAACCTATTCTGCAACACAATTTGCCTACTGAAATCCTAGGGGATCCTCCTCCACCCAAGGGTGATCCCGTGTTTGAGCTTAAACCGTTGCCTGATAATCTTAAATATGCTTATCATGATGAAAAGAAAATATATCATGTTATTATTAGCGCTAACCTTTTAGAGCATGAAGAAGAAAGATTATTGAAAACTCTGAAGAAGCATCGTGCCGCTATTGGATATACTCTGAATGATCTTAAGGGCATCAGTCCCACTCTATGTCAACATAAAATAAATTTGGAAGCTGATGCCAAACCGGTTTGTGATCCTCAACGATGTTTGAATCCTAAAATGAAAGAAGTGGTAAGAAAAGAAATACTCAAGCTTCTAGAGGCAGGTATAATTTATCCCGTTGCTGATAGTTAGTGGGTAAGTCCTGTCCATTGCGTCCCTAAGAAGGGAGGTATTAATGTTGTCCCTAATGATAAAGATGAATTGATTCCACAAAGAATTATCACAGGTTATAGGATGGTAATTGATTTCCGCAAATTAAATAAGGCTACTAAGAAAGATCATTACCCCTTACCTTTTATTGATCAAATGCTAGAAAGACTATGCAAACATACACATTATTGCTTTCTAGATGGTTACTCTGGTTTTTCTCAAATACCTGTGTCGGCTAAAGACCAATCCAAGACTACTTTTACATGCCCTTTTGGTACTTTTGCTTATAGACGTATGCCTTTTGGTTTATGTAATGCACCTGCTACCTTTCAAAGAGGCATGATGGCTATATTCTCTGACTTATGCGAGAAAATTTGTGAGGTTTTCATGGATGACTTTTCCGCCTATGGTTCCTCTTTTGATGATTGCTTGAGAAATCTTGCTCGAGTTTTGCAGAGATGTGAAGAAACTAATCTTGTCTTGAATTGGGAAAAGTGCCACTTTATGGTTAATGAAGGTATTGTCTTGGGGCACAAAGTTTCTGAAAGAGGCATTGAAGTTGATAAAGCCAAGGTTGATGCTATTGAAAAGATGCCATGTCCCAAGGACATCAAAGGTATAAGAAGTTTCCTTGGTCACGCTGGATTTTATAGGAGGTTCATCAAGGACTTCTCAAAAATCTCTCGGCCTCTGACTAATTTATTACAAAAAGATGTACCATTTGTCTTTGATGATGATTGTGTAGAAGCATTTGAAATACTTAAGAAAGCATTAGTCTCTGCACCTGTTGTTCAGCCACCAGATTGGAATTTACCCTTTGAAATTATGTGTGATGCTAGTGATTATGCTGTTGGTGCAGTTCTGGGGCAAAGAGTTGGTAAGAAATTGAATGTTATCCATTATGCTAGTAAGACTCTAGACAATGCTCAAAAAAATTATGCTACTACCGAAAAGGAACTTTTAGCGGTTGTATTTGCTTGTGATAAATTCAGACCCTGTATTGTTGATTCTAGAGTAACTATTCATACAGATCATGCTGCTATTAAATATCTTATGGAAAAGAAAGATGCAAAACCTAGACTCATTAGATGGGTTCTCTTGCTTCAAGAATTTGATTTACATATTGTTGATTGAAAAGGAGCTGAGAACCCCGTTGCAGACAACTTGTCTAGGCTAGAGAATGTTCTTAATGACCCACTACCTATTGATGATAGCTTTCCTGATGAGCAATTAAATGTCATAAGTACTTCTCGTAGCACTCCTTGGTATGCTGATTATGCTAATTATATTGTTGCTAAATTTATACTGCCTAGCTTCACATACCAACAAAAGAAAAAGTTTTTCTATGACTTACGACATTACTTTTGGGATGACCCACATCTTTATAAAGAAGGAGTAGATGGTGTTATTAGACGTTGTGTACCTGAGCATAAACAGGAACAGATCACGCAAGTGTCACTCCGAAGCTTATGGAGGACATCACGCTGGAGATAGAACTGCACATAAGGTATTGCAATCCGGGTTTTATTGGCCTACTCTCTTCAAGGATGCCCGTAAGTTTGTTTTGTCTTGTGATTAATGTCAAAGAATTGGTAATATTAGTAGACGTCAAGAAATGCCTATGAATTATTCACTTGTTATTGAGCCATTTGATGTTTGGGGCTTTGATTATATGGGACCTTTTCCTGCCTCTAATGGTTACACTCATATTCTAGTTGCTGTTGATTACGTTACTAAGTGGGTAGAAGCTATTCCAACTAGTAGTGCTTATCATAACACTTCTATTAAAATGCTTAAGGAAGCTATTTTTCCGAGGTTTGGAGTCCCTAGATACTTAATGACTGATGGTGGTTCACACTTTATTCATGGTGCTTTCCGTAAGATGCTTGCTAAATACGATGTTAATCATAGAATTGCATCTCCATATCACCCGCAGTCTAGTGGTCAGGTAGAATTGAGCAATAGAGAGCTCAAATTAATTTTGCAAAAGACTGTCAATAGGTCTAGAAAGAATTGGTCCAAAAAACTGAATGATGCATTATGGGCCTATAGAACTGCATATAAAAATCCTATGGGTATGTCTCCATATAAGATGGTTTATGGAAAAGCATGTCATCTACCTCTCGAACTAGAACATAAGGCATATTGGTCTATTAAGGAGCTCAACTATGATTTCAAAGTTGCTGGTGAGAAGAGGTTATTTGATATTATCTCACTTGATGAATGGAGAACCCAAGCTTATGAAAATGCCAAGCTGTTTAAAGAAAAAGTTAAAAGGTGGCATGATAAAAGGATACAAAAGCGTGAGTTTAATGTAGGTGATTATGTATTGCTATACAACTCTCGTTTAAGATTTTTGCAGGAAAACTTCTCTCCAAATGGGAAGGTCCTTACATTATCGAGGAGGTCTATCGTTCCGGTGCCATAAAAATCAACAACTTCGCAGGCACAAATCTAAAGGTGGTGAACGGTCAAAGAATCAAACACTATACCACAAGTAATCCTATAAATGTTGAAACTAATGTTATTGAAACCGTAACCCCGGAGGAATACATAAGGGACACTTTCCAGAACGTTCCAGACCCCGAAAAGGAATAGGTATGTGGTACAGTAAGTAAACCGACTCCAAAACAATTTTAAGGCAATATTTCTCCATTTTGGAATATTTAGAAAAATAGAAAAATAAGTAGCAGTCCGGGAAGGACACGAGGCCTCCACGAGGGTGGAGGGCGCACCCTACCCCCCTGGGCGCGCCCCCTACCTCGTGAGCACCTTGTGTGCCCTCCGGACTCTGTTTCCTTGCACAGTACGTATTTTGGTCGGTAAAAATTCATTATATATACTCCCGAAGGTTTTGACTCTCGTATCATGCAAATCTCCCCTGTTCTTGTTTCGAGCTGTTTTTCTGACAGGTCTAGATCATCATGATGACCCCAAGTGCTTCCAAGGAAAAGTTCTTCGAGAAGGTTAACAACCCTTACCTTGCGGAGGTGCTGCGACACCCTCAAACCATTGAGATGCGTGATGGGTTGCTGCACATCCGTGATGTTGAGGGACCAAAGGGAACCGGAAGCGTGGAGTTGAGGCTCGAAGCAATGGAGCAACAAGTTTTCAAATGCCAGGGGATGGTGGAGCGTGGAATCAACGCTACCCACAAGATGCTCGCGGAGTTCACCAACAACTATGAGCCGGATGCCAAGAAGACCGAGGAGGCCATCTATAAGCTACATGATAAGATCGAGCACCTCCAAGCCCAAATCTATGATCTGCAAAACCAAAATTGTGAGTATGAATATAGATTCAAAAGGATGAGTTTGGCTGCAGATTTGAGGATTCCGGAGACTCGATCAACCTTCTATGATGGTGATCCTATGCCATGGAAGGTGGACGACAAGCTTGCATCATCATTAACACCTCCACCGCCAACAAGGAAGGAGACATAATCACATGGGTATGGACACTCCCCTTGGCAACTGCCAAGCTTGGGGGAGGTTCCCTGGTATCGTATCACCATCACAACTCCTATCTTTACCGTTTTTCTTAGTTCGGCCCTATTAGTATTATCTTGATTTAGTAGAATAAAGTCATGGCATGATCTAGTTTTGAGTTTTGCTTTATGGTGTTTCTTTGTAATCAAGTCCATGAGCTATATAATAAATATTAGTGTTGAGTCAAGGGCTTGAGTATTTTGCCATGATCTTGGGTGATTAGAAGAAAAAGAATAAAAAGAATCAAGAGTTCATATTGATCTTATTGAAAGTAATGACTTCACATAAAAAGAGTATGATGATTTAAATTTGTTGGGAGTTGGCAAATATAGCTTTGGTCATCGTTGCAATTAATAGGAAGTAATAAGGAAAGAGAGCTTTCACATATAGATATATTATCATTGACATCTTTTATGATTGGGAGCACTCATTAAAATATGACATGCTAAAGAGTTGATGTTGGACAAGGAAGACAACATAATGAGTTATGTTCTCTTAAATCTGAGATAAAGTATGTTGTCATGGTTCCTCTACCGTGTTGAGTTTGCCTTTCCCCCTCATGCTAGCCAATCTTCAGCACTAAGTAGAAATACTACTTGTGCTTCCAAATACCCTTAAACCAGTTTTGCCATGAGAGTCCACCATATCTACCTATGGATTGAGTAAGATCCTTCAAGTAAGTTGTCATCGGTGCAAGCAATAAAAAATTGCTCTCTAAATATGCATGACTTATTAGTGCAGAGAAATAAGCTTTGTACGAACTTGTTGTGGACGCAATAAAAGCGACGGACTGCATAATAAAGGTTCACATGCAAGGGGCAATATAAAGTGATGTTCTTTTGTATTAAGATTTTGTGCATCAACCCTAAACGAGCATGACAACCTCTGCTTCCCTCTACGAAGGGCCTATCTTTTATTATTATCCTCTATCCTATGCAAGAGTCACGGTGATCTTCACCCTTCCTTTTTCATTTTATCCTTTGGCAAGCTCAGCATGTTGGAAAGTGATACGTCTCCAACGTATCTATAATTTTTGATTGCTCCATGCTACTTTATCTACTGTTTTGGACTATAATGGGCTTTATTTTCCACTTTTATATTATTTTTGGGACTAACCTATTAACCGGAGGCCCAGCCCAGAATTGCTGTTTTTTGCCTTTTTCAGTATTTCGAAGAAACAGAATATCAAACGGAGTCCAAATGGAATGAAACCTTCGGGAACGTGATTTTCTCATCAGATAAGACCCAGGAGACTTGGACCCTCCGTCAAGAAAGCCACGAGGCGGTCACGAGGGTGGAGGGCGCACCCTCCCCCCTGGGCGTGCCCCCTACCTCGTGGGCCCCTCGAAGCTCCACCGACGTACTCCTTCCTCCTATATATACCTACGTATCCCCGTACGATCAGAACAGGAGCCAAAAACCTAATTCCACCACCGCAACCTTCTGTATCCACGAGATCCCATCTTGGGGCCTGTTCCGGAGCTCCGCCGGAGGGGGCATCCACCACGGAGGGCTTCTACATCATCACCATAGCCCCTCCGATGAAGTGTGAGTAGTTTACTTCAGACCTTCGGGTCCATAGCTAGTAGCTAGATGGCTTCTTCTCTCTTTTTGGATCTCAATACAATGTTCTCCCCCTCTCTCGTGGAGATCTATTCGATGTAATCTTCTTTTTGCGGTGTGTTTGTTGAGATCGATGAATTGTGGGTTTATGATCCAGATTATCTATGGAAAATATTTGATTCTTCTCTGAATTCTTTTATGTATGATTGAGTTATCTTTGCAAGTCTCTTCGAATTATACGTTTGGTTTGGCCAACTGGATTGGTAGTTCTTGCAATGGGAGAAGTGCATGGCTTTGGGTTCAATCTTGCGGTGTCCTTACTCAGTGACAGAAAGAGTTGCAAGGAACATATTGTATTGTTGCCACCGAGGATAACAAGATGGGGTTTTTATCATATTGCATGAATTTATCCCTCTACATCATGTCATCTTGCTTAAGGCGTTACTCTGTTTTTAACTTAATACTCTAGATGCATGCTGGATAGCGGTCGATGAGTGGAGTAATAGTAGTAGATGCAGAATCGTTTCAATCTACTTGTCACGGACGTGATGCCTATATACATGATCATTTCCTAGATATACTCATAACTATGCTCAATTCTGTCAATTGCTCAACAGTAATTTGTTCACCCACCGTAGAATACTTATGCTCTTGAGAGAAGCCACTAGTGAAACCTATTGCCCCCGGGTCTATTCTCATCATATCAATCTATATCACTTTATTTACTTGCTTTGTTTTTACTTTGCCTTTACTTTTTACTTTGCATCTATCTATCAAAAATACCAAAAATATTATCTCTATCAGATCTCACTCTCGTAAGTGACCGTGAAGGGATCGACAACCCCTAAGCGTTGGTTGTGAGTTGCTATCGTGTTGTGCAGGTACGAGGGACTTGTGCGTGACCTCCTACTGGATTGATACCTTGGTTCTCAAAAACTGAGGGAAAATACTTACGCTACTGTGCTGCATCATCCCTTCCTCTTCGGGGAAAACCAACGCAAGCTCGAGACATAGCAGAAAGAACATGATATATATATATCTAATTGGATGTGGGGGAGTGTGAATTATTATTGTTGACATTACCCTTTAGGTAAAAGGTTGTGGGGCAAAAACTATAAGCCCCTATCTTTCTCTGTGTCCGATTAAAACTCTGTAACCACAAGTATCGCGTGAGTGTTAGCAATTATGAAGCACTAAGTGATAGTTGAGTATGTGGACTTGCTTCCAAGCTCTGACATAGACTCTTTCCGATGTTATGATAAATTGTAATTGCTTCAATGACTGAGATTATAATTGTTGGTGCCCAATAAAGTTTCTGATTCATATTTTGGCTTTGTGAAAAGATCATCACTAGAACATAAGTAATCATATGACAAAATTTATATATGTTGCTATTATGAAGTAATCATGATGCCTTCATGTTCATATTTTATTTTTATCGACGCCTCTACCTCTAAACATGAGGACATATTTATTGTTATCGGCTTTTCCCTTGAGGACAAGCGAGGTCTAAGCTTGGGGGAGTTGATACGTCCATTTTGCATCATGCTTTTATGTCGATATTTATTGCATTATGGGCTGTTATTTCACGTTATGTCACAATACTTATGGCTATTCTCTCTTATTTTACAAGGTTTACATGAAGAGGGAGAATGCCGGCAGCTGGAATTCTGGGCTAGAAAAGGAGCAAATATTGAAGGACTATTTTGCGCAACTCCAAAAGTCCTGAAACTCCACGGAATACCTTAGAATAAATAAAGAAAAATTGTCGCCAAATATGAAGGCCAGGGGGCCCACACCCTGCTCACGAGGGTGGGGGCGCCCCCTGGGTGCGCCCCCTACCTCGTGGGCCCCCTGGTGGCTCTCCGACGCCCATCTTCTCCCATATGAAGTATTTAGATGAGAAAAAAATAGAGGAGAACCTTTCAGGACGAGACTCCACCGCCACGAGGCGGAACCTTGGCGGAACCAATCTAGGGCTCCGGCAGAGCAGTTCTGCCAGGGACACTTCCCTCCGGGAGGGGAAATCATCACCATCGTCATCACCAACGCTCCTCTCATCGGGAGAGGGCAATCTCCATCAACATCTTCACCAGCACCATCTCATCTCCAAACCCTAGTTCATCTCTTGTATCCAATTCTTGTCTCCAAGTCCGGGATTGGTGCTAGTAGGTTGCTAGTAGTGTTGATTACTCCTTGTAGTTGATGCTAGTTGGTTTATTTGGTGGAAGATCATATGTTCAGATCCTTTATGCACAATATTACCCCTCTGATTATGAACATGAATATGCTTTGTGAGTAGTTACGTTTGTTCCTGAGGACAAGGGAGAAGTCTTGCTATTAGTAGTCATGTGAATTTGGTATTCGTTCGATATTTTGATAAGATGTATGTTGTCCAACCTCTAATGGTGTTATGTGAATGTCAACTACATAACACTTCACCATTATTTGGGCCTAGAGGAAGGCATTGGGAAGTAACAAGTAGATGATGGGTTGCTAGAGTGACAGAAGCTTAAACCCTAGTTTATGCGTTGCTTCGTAAGGGGCTGATTTGGATCCATATGTTTCATGCTATGGTTAGGTTTACCTTAATACTTTTGTTGTAGTTGCGGATGCTTGCAATAGAGGTTAATCATAAGTGGGATGCTTGTCCAAGTAAGGGCAGTACCCATGCACCGGTCCACCCACATATCAAATTATCAAAGTACCGAACGCGAATCATATGAGCGTGATGAAAACTAGCTTGACGATATTCCCGTGTGTCCTCGGGAGCGCTTTTCCTATTATAAGAATTTGTCCAGGCTTGTCCTTTGCTACAAAAAGGATTGGGCCACCTTGCTGCACTTTATTTACTTTTGTTACTTGTTGCTCGTTACAATTTATCTTATCACAAAACTATCTGTTACCACTTATTTCAGTACTTGCAGAGAATACCTTGCTGAAAACCGCATATCATTTCCTTCTGCTCCTCGTTGGGTTCGACACTCTTACTTATCGAAAGGACTACGATAGATACCCAATACTTGTGGGTCATCAGGCACTCTAAGGGAGCCTAATGTAGTGCACTGGAATTCCTACATGCCACCTACGATTTTGTGTAATGTACTGCCCCTGATCCTAAATATATGTCTTTGTAGAGATTCCAGTATGGACCACATATAGATGTATATAGATGCATTTTCGTGTGTAGATTCACTCATTTTGCTCCATATGTAGCCTATAGTGGAATCTCTAGAAAGACTTATATTTAGGAACGGAGGTACGAGGTAGTATCATGTATGACATCTACATATCTAATTTAGCAGCCAGTAGTAGAAATCATTGTCTGCACAAAGGGATTACTGGTCGAAAATCCTAGCAAAGCACGCTGGCAGGCACAGAACAATACAAGAGAGAGAGACGCGCTTACAAGATCATAGCAATGCCTCAGTCCAGGATGTTGGTTGGCCAAGCTGTTAGATCCAGAAGAAACATCGTCCTTGTAGTTTTTGCCAGCTGCATAACAGGTAACAGTGGCCGGTTAGTATATTTGAAGTACATCGGGCAGGTGATGCTGGACGGGTTTAAAGGTGACAAGTACCTAGGCCATGGCGGGTGCTTGGCATCTCTCCAGACGGTGGGAATCAGGTTAGAAACGTCGAGGGTGATGACGCTGCGCTGGCCGGTAAGGAGATCTAGAACCGTCGAGTAGGGTGTTTGTGGAGCGGCTCCGGTAGGGTGGACTACGGTGTGGGCGAAGCGGATCTGTGGCCGTGGATGAGGGTGTAGGTGAAGCTGCTCCGGTGGTTGGGTCAAGGATGGTGTCAACGATGCGGATCTGCGGCCGTGGACGGGGCGTCAGAAGCTGCTCCAGTGGTTGGGTTAAGGATGGTGTCGACGATGCGGATCTGCGGCCGTGGATGGGGCGTCAGAAGCTGCTCCGGTGGTTGGGTTAAGGGTGGTGTTGATGATGCAGATCTGCGGCCATGGACAGGGCGTCAGAAGCTGCTCCGGTAGGTTGGATGAGGGTGCGAGGAAGCGGATCTGAGGCCGTGGACTTGTGAGTTGGCAAAGCGGCCCCGGTACGGTTGAGAATAGTATAGGCGAAGCTACTCCGGTAGGGTTGATGCTGGTGTCAGCGAAGCGGCTCCGGTAGGGTAGAGGAAGGTGTCGGTGAAGCGGCTCCAGTAGGGTTGAGGAAGGTGTCAGCGAAGAGGATCAGAGGCCGTCAACGGGGGCATCGGTGGGGCGGCTCCGGGGGGTGTGGACGAAGCGTCTCCGGTGGGGAGTACGAATGAGCCGATGCAGATGCGCGGGGGTTGACGAGAGTACCGGCGAAGCAGATCCGACGCCGTGGACAAGGCCGGCACTGAATGGGCTGTGGTACGGTGGTGGATGAGCAGTCTACTTGTTTCTAGGGGAGGTGGGAGGGGTAGATGCGGCCGTAGAAGCAGATCCGGCGAGGTGGACGCCGCTGGCAGTGAATGGGCTATGGTACGCCGGTGGATGAGCAGTCTAGGGTTTCGAGAGGGTAGGGGAGAAAGGGCAATGAAGTACAGACGGCATGATGTAAGATGCTCTGGTGCTGTGGAGTTAGTCGTTTTTACGGGAGGGGGAGAGGAAATGGGGGTGCCGTGTAGTGGGGGGAACCGGAAGTTACCAAAGCAGCCCCGACCTATCATGTAGATGAGGGCGGTATTGTAAATGTTGGTCTCCATGCACCAAGGACAAAAGGGGGATTTCACATGCTAAAGGTGGCGGAAATTTTAGAAGGAGGCGGGAGATTTTGCCGCCCGCGGGATCGTTTGTATCCAGTTTCAACTAATTTTGGACCGTGCTAGCGGGAAGGTCATGCTAGACTGTGTACACGGGGCACGCGTCAGCAGTTAATAACTGGTGTGAAGTCCACCCCAGAAAAAAAGATAATAACTCGGGATGATGCGCCGATAACTTGGACGTTCACACGGGCGCGGCCAATCGTGCGGGTGTAGTGGCGCGTTCACAAAAAAGGGATCAAACGCTCAGCCTATGTATTTCTCGTGTAAATATATAATTTAGTGCCATTGGTTATTTACTTTAAACATAATGCATTGACGTGTTACTGTAGAGGCGCACAAAAAGAAATGGATATTGTAGTTAGCTATTTAAAAGTGTTACCTCATATGATTACATAGCCTCCATTTCATAAATTGCGTACCCGTTGAATTCATATATGAATATTACATATATTACTTCAAAATAGAAACTTAAATCATCCAAGCCTAATGAATTTGAATGCAAGAGTAACAATGGTGAATGTGCATGATAGCTACATTGGTTGTTTGAAGAAACATCACTGTAACTTTGACATGCACAACTGAAAAAGGTTTATTTAAATAGAAAAAAATGTGATATGTGAGTGTCCAATCTTTATAGCGTTGAATCGATATTGAACCTTTGGCCACGATACGAAGTAGATATTCACTTATGTTCAAGCGATGCACGTCCACGATCGCTAGATAGTGATACGTGAATGAATTGTGCAATATCTCTCACACGCATACATATCTCATTTCCCTGTGGGCATCGGAATCACACACGCGCACTTTGTGTATTTCTCTCCCTCCGTCAGGGTTAAATTCGTCTTTCTACCCCGTCCTACAAGTCTCTCACACAGAAACACACACGCTCTCTATGTCTAACACGCCCACCCCTTTAATTCTGCCCACCCACAGCCACTAATGTCTCAAAGTATAATAATGTCTCTCACACATATGCTATCTACCTATCCCTTACTATAGCTAGATATGTGTCACACAAACTCCTTCTCCCTACTAGCAAGATGCCCATGTGCGTTGCACGGAACATCAAGATGCATTTGTATGAGAAGTTTATCTTGTGGGAGAAAAGGATGAATGAGGGAATGCCTTATTTGCAAATGCGGAGAGGGGTGTGGGTATCTTTTTGCAAAATTGCTATATTTTCCTTCATGTCCGTCGAATATAAATCGGATGGCCTATATTGCGGGATGGCAGGAACACCATCATCACCAACTCTATTTTTTTATAAGAGTAGAGATATGTGAGTGTCACTGCCCCCTCCCCCACACAAACACCCACACTTCCCAACACCGAAGGAGTAGGGTGACACCTCGATCTTGATACTAATCTATCAACTGGCTTCTCTCTCAAACACACACACACACACACACACACACACACACACACACTACCCGGCACCGAAGGAGTAGGGTGACACCTCGATCTTGATACTAATCTATCGACTGGATTCTCTCTCAAACATACACACACACACACTACCCGGCACCGAAGGAGTAGGGTGGCTCATTGATCTTGATGATAATCTATCGACTCCTCTTTCAAACACACAAACACACACACTCGCTAGTTGTGCCTCTGTGCCTACCGCGCACACTCTCGATACTTCTTTCTCTCCCTCCCCCCCAACAATGACAGCAGAAGGGTGACAGCTCGATCTGATCATAATCTGTCAATTGGTTTCTCTCTCAAACATTGTGTCTTGGTGCCTCGCTCGGTATCCCCCTCGATATGTAGACTTCTCGCGCGCGCACAACTATAGTGACGCTGACGCTGAACCCAGTGTGCCTTGTTTTTACCGGCCTCATGTGATAGTTTTCACCCTATTTTCTGTTAATTAACAAGGCAACCTTTTCTTTGTTACTACTAGTGAATCTGAAATCATTCGGGGCAGACATAAAATATATCACTTCAACCCAATTATCGCAGCAACTATTTTAAAAGAAATTAGCTAGCTGCCTGTGCGTTGCACGGAACATCAAGATGCATTTGTATGAGTAGTTTATCTTGTGAGAGAAAAGGCTGAACGAGGGAATGCCTTATTTGCAAAGGTGGAGAGACGTGTGGGTATATTTTTGCAAAATTGCCATAGTTTCTTTCCTATCCGTTAGATATAAATCCGACAGCCTATATTGCAGGAAGGCACGCACACCATCATCACCAACTCTATTTTCTACTCCCTTCGTCCGAAAATACTTGTCATCAAAATGGATAAAAATAGATGTATCTAAAACTAAAATACGTCTAGATACATTTCCTTTTATCCATTTTTATGACAAGTATTTCCGGACGGAGGGAGTATTTGTCTTTTTAGAAATTTCAACAAGTGACTATGACCGGACCTTACCAACATACTCAAAAAAGTAGTCCATAATTTTGATGTTACCCTCTTTTCTTGGCGGTGCAGTGCCATCTGGATACCTCATAAATAAATCAAGGACAAATCTGACCCCTTCCTGAAAAGACATACGTAGCAAAATGAGTGAATCTACACTCTAAAATATGTCTACATACAGATCCGTATGTGGTAGTCCATTTGAAATCTTAAAAAGACAAATATTTAGGAACGAATGGAGTATATATAAGAGTAGACATGGAGATATATCTCCAGCATGGTCTACAACAAAAATGTGCTGGGCTGGTTAGCGCCGGATGCTCGCAACGCGATGACATGAGTTCGAATTCTGTCTTTTAACTTTAGATTTGCATATTATATATTACTCTACTTATTTAATATATACTTCTTTCCCTACTGTACTGACAGTGGAACCCACAGAGTACTTAGAATATTAAGGATGGACTTGTTTCTTTTTAACTTTCTGTATGAAGCTGTAGCCACCCTACAAGTCACGTGTACACTGTACATGCAATTAACTTTTTATAGAGGGACAATCATACTGGCAATTAACTCAAATCGATTGGATGTCACTCTATTATTTCCAGTATAAAGAGCATCTCCAACGGCAGCCGACAAATTTCCTCCCGCTTCCTTCCGCGGAGGACGACATCAAACGCGAGTGGCATACATTTTTACAACTCTAACCAACCAGATGAAATTCGTGCAAACACGGACTGATTTCTTATAAGCATGAAGGATTTCGTATAAAAAAGCTGGATCTTCATATAAACATGATGGATTTCATTACATTTACATGAACTAAGAGGTGCCAATCCGGCTCTCTTGTATAATTAATACTCCCTCCGTCCGGAAATACTTGTCCTAGAAATGGATATATCTAGACTTATTTTAGTTCTGAATGGCCACCTGCGGATCCCTTTGTCTTCCTCATGTCCGTCAGACACTTGCGGGGTCGACTAAGGTCCTCGGACGAGACGAAGCAGCAAAGAATTCACCTGAATCTGCGGTCGTTGCCTCAGCGGTGGCCTTCATGGGTCCCAAGTGGCGGCGGCCTCCCATGTTCTACTTCTCCTCGATGATGGCGGCGGACCGGGAGAAGCTGGCCACCGACTCGTCGCTCTCCACGCACCCGGCTTCTGTGTCTGCCTGCATGGCGCTGCCGCAGGCACGGGAGGCGCGCCCACAGACATGGGAGGCGCGGCCACCGCAGACACTGGTGGCGCGATATGACGCGGCAGCGACGACGCCCATACCGGCGTGCTCGCCACCGTGCCGGCGTGGAGCAACTCGCCACTCCTCATCGAGCTAAACTGGAGCGGCGAGTTGCTGAACCACGTGCCTGCTTGGGGCGGCAACTGGCTCCGTCGGGCCAAGCGAGGTTGGTGAAGCACCGAGCAGCCTCGCCCGTATCCGGAGGGCTCGGCGGGCCACCCAGCCGGGTAATATGCCGGAGAACAGCTCATCGGAAGGGTGGAGAAAATGGTGAAGGAGGAGATGGGGGAGCGAAAGAGGGGTGCGATTCTTGACCGCTATCTGTCTGGCCTCGTGTAAATAGAGGGTGGACGGTAGGAGCTTGGCCGGCGTCTGGCCTCGTTTAAACTGAGGGCGGACGGGAGGAGCTCCGCCGGTGTTTTTTTTTGACTGTAAACTGTGGGGAAAACCCCCATAGCATATCAAAACTTTATTATTAAAGCCAGACAACAGTTACAACAACATGATTACAAGAGGTAACCGAAAGGAGAAGAGAAAAAAAAATAAGAATAAGAAAAGAAAAGGCTAAAATTTAAGGTGGCAAGAAAGAAATCCACTTGAGTAACTCATCCTTGTATCCAGATTTGATTCGATGCTGCATCAGAGTAAGATCATGCCTGAAAGCTCCTCTCCATTTGTTGATACTTGCCCTCTCACCTCTGAACACTTTGGCATTTCTGATGATCCAGATATTCCAGCAGGCAATAAATACTACTTCATTGAAAAAGGGCTTATCAAAACTTCTCCTTGCCTGGATGACTAGGTTAGACATTGTGGTTCCAGCCGACCAATCGATCTGCAAATAATTCCAAACTCTGACACTGAAATTGCAGTTAAAGAAAAGATGGTCTCTGGTTTCTCTCACTTGAAGGGGGCATAGCCTACAAGTAACACCATCATCCATGTGCCAGTGCCTTCTATCAACCATATCCTTAGTGTTGAGTCTATCCATGATGAGCATCCATGCAAAAACCTTGATCTTGATAGTGCAAGAGGATTTCCAGATCCAGCACAGCAAGTGGTTGAATGTTTCATTCTGAAAAACATGACCATAGAACAGCTTAGGTTTGTAAACCTTTGAAGAGCCCTGCCAGAACCATAAATCCTTACAAGTGTCATCTCTTGTATGGGAGACCAACATATTTCTTATCAAGTTTAGCTCATCAAAAGCTTGAGCAGACAAAGGTAGGTGAAAGTGTTGGTACAAGTCTATTGAATTGAAGATGTCCTTAACATAAATCCATGGATCCTTGGCAAAAGAGAATAATCTGGGGAATCTAGACTGCAAGCTAGAAACTTCATTGCCAAGATTCCAGTTATCAGACCAAAAGAGAGCAGTGTCCCCAGCATTGACCTGCACCCAGGAGCAGTCCCTAAAATTCTGCAAGACCTTACAAATATCCTTCCACCAAAAAGAGCCACAATAAGTTGTTCCCTGGGGCATGCCATCATGATAATATGAGTCCCAAATTAAGGACACCCAAGGTAGGTCTTTCCTGTTGAGAAAGTTACTAGCATGCTTGAGAAGCAAAGCCACATTTTGAACACCCAGGTTCAAAATACCAAGACCACCCTTGTTTTTTGGTCTACAAATCAAATCCCAAGCAGCAAGAGATGGAGCAGGCTCCTCCCTATTTTTTCTCCATAGACATTGCCTTTGAATTCTTTCCAACTGCTTGAGGATTCCAGCAGGAACAGCCAGGCTGCCCATAAAGAAGATTGGCATGGAAGACAAGGCAGAATTTAAGAACTGCAGCCTCTCACCTTGATTAAGGAAGGAGGAGCTGGCAGTCATTCTCCTCTCCATACAATCCACAAGAGGCATAAAGTCCACCATCTTTGGCCTTGTAGTACCCATAGGCAGACCAAGGTAAGTAAAAGGCATCTTTCCAATTTGGCATCCAAAAGCAGAACCAAGCTCAGTCATGACTGCATTTTCAACATTTATAGGAATGATAAAAGATTTATGGTAGTTGACATCAAGACCTGTGGACTGAGAGAACACCAACAGCATATCCTTCAGTGCTAGGAGTTGTTGCCTGTCAGCAGGTAGGATGATCAGAGTATCATCGGCATATTGAATGATAGGGTAGTCTTGATCATGGCAGGGAATAGGTAACTTTAGGATCCCCTTGCTGAAGATATCATTGATCACTGTTTGCAGAAGATCAGCATCTATCACAAAGAGAAGAGGAGAAACAGGGTCCCCCTGTCTAACTCCTTTTTGCAAACAAACTTCCTCCCAGGCACACCATTCAAAAGGACAGAAGAAGTACCAGTGGCAAGTAACTGCTTCATCCATAGTATCCACTTTTCATTAAAACCTTTGTGCCTTAGGATTTGGAAGATAGCTTCATGCTCAACAGAGTCAAAAGCCTTCTCAAAGTCCAATTTGAGGATCACAATTGACCTCTTTGACTGATGGCATTGATGCAGATATTCAAAGGTCCAACCAATGCAGTCCTGAATTGTTCTGCTCTTAATGAAACCATACTGATTCTTATGAATGCATTTCATAATTATCCTCTGAAACCTATTGGCAGCCATCTTAGAAAGGAACTTCAGACCCATGCTTGTTAGAGAAATAGGCCTATAATCCCCCACTTCCTCCGGTGATAGTTTCTTGGGTATCAGAGTAATGAAAGAGCTATTAATGTTGTCCAGCACTGCAGTCCCCTCATGAAAAGCATGAGCCAGATCATAGAAATCAGATGATATGATGTGCCAGCACCTCTTGAAAAATAGACCATTAAAACCATCAGGTCCAGGTGCTTTATCCACAGGCATGTGCTTGACCACATCATCCATTTCCTCTTTTTCAAAAGGCTTAGTAAGCAAATCCAGGCCATCCACTGGAATTATTAGAGATGCTAAATCAAAACCCATTGCAATCCCTCTAGAAGTGCCCATTCTGTTCTTGAAACAGCTCCAAATAATTCCAGCCATTTGATCATGGTCAGAGACCACAGAGCCATCAGGTAATTTAAGACTAGCAATTGAATTTCTCCTGTGCCTCTCAGTGGCCATGGCATGAAAAAACTTGGTGTTCTCACCCCCAACCTTAATATACCTGATAGTACATCTCTTTTTCCAGTACATGCAGTGCAGGTGCAAAAGCTTTTCCAAATGAGCCTTCACAATTTTCCTGAAATTGAACTCCTGTCTAAACAAGGGCCTCCATTCCTCCAACTCATCTAAAAGGAAAACCACATGATTACACTTGCTAATCAACAATTTTAACTTGGAAACATTCATTTGCCATCTCTTAAGGCACATTCTTAGATGCTTAAACTTGTCAGCAATCTTAGCAGTAATGTGAGTCTTCCTAGATGGGGTTAGCCAAGATGATTCCACACACTCCATAAAGCCCTCTAGTTCCAACCAATAGTTTTCAAATCTAAAGAGATTTGATTTAGGTATGGTTGTCTTGATTAAAACTAAACAAGGGATATGGTCAGAGGCAGTCCTGGCCAGAGGCAATATTTCAGTCATTGGATAGGCAGTGATCCAATCTACTGAGGTGAAGAACTAGTCTAACTGCTCCAGAAGAGGGATGTCCTGCATATTGGACCAAGTGTATGATCTACCTTTAATTGGCAATTCAAGAAGTCCCAAATGTCCAATAACCTCATTGAAGATGAACATATCATTTATGTCCCCACCAGGTAAGTTTCTATTGTCCACTGACCTAAGGAAATTGAAGTCACCAAGCAATAACCAGTGCTCATCAATAGGGATACAGAGATTATATAGCCAGTTTATAAAATTGTCCATTGCTTCCCCCTGACAGGGACCATATACAACAACCGAGGTCCAACTTTCATTATTCTGCCTGGAGGTAAACTTAATCACAACAGCAAATTGCTGAACTTCAATTAGATTTCCAATAAAAACATTTGAATCCCAAACCACCAAAATACCACTAGAAGCCCCTATTGAAGGGGAGCAAGCAAAAGAGTCAAATCTCTTAGGGCAGAAACTTTTGATTGATCTGGAATCGAAAGATGAGCATTTAGTTTCCTGCAAGCAGGCTATAGAGCATTGACATTCCTCAATTTTTTGCCTGACAGCTCGCTGCCTAGCTTCAGAGTTCAAACCTCTAACATTCCAGCACAACACATTCCAGTTTCTACATGAATTACTCATTAAAACATATACTAGGCAGCATAACCCATATGACACACAATGTCACATGTCCAAAATAACAGAACAAAGTCTGACCCACCACACGGACATAAGAAAGTTTATGACATAACTGACATACATAAAGCATAAGAGCGGCAAACTTAGGGGCCTGCCAAACCCAAAAGTCCAGGAGCAGGCTAAACATCAGGATCGATGGAGGCAGAAGCAGGTGGGTCCACCATAAGTGCATCCACAGAGAGGAGAGTGGCATCAATTTCCAACTCTCTCCCTATTTCCTGAAGCTGCACAATCGGAGTCGCTAGGGGGATTTCTTCAGAAGCCTGCTCTTCAGACTCATGGGCCATGAAGGGCTTCGCTCTGGGCTTCTTCTTCTTGGGCTGTATAGCAAGCTCATGAAAAACGGGCTTGAAACCATCCCGCTTGACAGAACTCCTAGTGCAATGTTTGACGGCCGTATCAACAATTGGTGTTGGCACCAAAGATTGTCGTGGCCTTCTCGCAGTCACCACGGACACAGGAGGAACCACCTGATCCGGTGCAGAGTCAACAAACAAAGCTCTAGCGACCGGCCTGGCCACTTCCTGGTCCTTCCAAGTGAGACGAGGCAGATCCAAATCAGAGAAAGCGAAATCCCAGCTTCGCTTAGATAGAACAACAGGCGACAGAGGCTGCATTGAAACTGGCTTGGGGACAGAGAACACTATAGGAGCTTGAAGCAGACTTTCAAAAGATCTTCTCCAAATCATGTCAGGAGGTAGAGGAGGCCCATAATGCACAGCAGGCATAACCAATTCCTCCCTAATCACAGGAGGCTGATAGACCACAATGGCCCAATGATCAGGAGCAAACTCCTCATTGAATGGAGGAGTAACAGGGGCCTCAGGCTGCTCATCATCAAGAACTACAACAGGTGGCACATGGGCATCAGCAGCAGAGCTTGGCTGTGCAGATAAATCTACCACCATGGACTCCTGGTCCTGCACAGGTTCAGGGGCTACATTGTCATCCCAGTTCCCCCAGTTATCATCAGCTATCTCATTGACCACAGGTGCTGGTGGCACTGCATTCCATCCCAAAGCAGGAAAAGCAGGTAAGTTGAAAGGGGGCATCTCAGGGAATGGAACACCAGGCACCGGGTGCGGATTGCCATTGATGGGCATCCAATCCTCATCTTGAGGCATCTGCTCGGCAAAGTTTGCCCCCAAAATATATAGGGGAGCAGTCCAAGAAACTCTTGCACCTCCATAGGGTGCAAAATCCATAAACACCACATCACGTGGCACCAGAATGTCTTCAGGGAAGGAATCAAACACCAGAGACCTGACCAAGTAAGGATCCTCGCTAACCCAATGATGAAACTTGCCAAAAGTGTTGACAGCAGCCCTGATACACTCTGTATTGCGAAGATCCAAAGGAATGCCCAGGAACATGAGAAGGCCCTGACGGAAACCCTGAACGCCGCAGAAATTTTCTCCCTCGTCATGCTTCATAAAGCGCACAAAGCGATCATTGCCCAGTGGCTGCGGCGGGAGCTGCAGCAGATGGAAACGTACATCAGCATCACGAAGCTCAAAAAGCCCCACAGAGCGAATCCATGGCTGAGCCGATCTGACTAAAACTCCATGCTCATGCAACCACTGAACTACAGCCTCTCTAGCAGCACCTATCTCATCTGGCTGGGGGATAGGCATTACCTCAGCAAGCATAAACTCCTCATGGCGGCACACAATTGGGGTATGCGGCGAAACGAAGGTTCTTGGAAGGCGATATTCACCACCGTTGATGACATGGTGGCCCGCGGGGACGTAAAGCTGAGGATCCAGATGAAAGTTCGCCATCGGAACCGAGGGCTCGGCCTCGAACGACGGCGAGTGCAACGGCGGAGGAGGGGTTTCAGGCGGCGAGGCAGAGGGAGTCTTGGGGCCAGGGCTGATGGAACTGGACGAGGGAGTTAATGCGGAAGTGGAAGGGAGGTCCAAGTTTGGTAAAAGCGTTGTCAGAGAGATATTCTCGCAGCGCGCCTCAGAAGTCGTAGCGTTAGTGGATTTGGGTTGCCAAACAAGTCCCAAAACCTGTGCAAATTTGTTACAATCCTTCCTGATGTGACCCGATTTAAGGCAGGAGATGCACCACAACTTGGACGTGCAAGAGGCTGCAAAGTGTCCCTTCCTCAAACACTTTTGACACGTGAGAACCTGATCAACCATATTAGAAATTAAATCCTCAAAATCATCCCTGGCTTGCTGAGAAGAAGGAATATCCAAATTATCCGCAGAAGAAGCCGGGCCAGCCCCGTCAGACCCAACGGAGAGCAGCCCATGGCCCGTGGCACATGTTGGCACGTCCACATTCAAAGTACCCGAATTCCCGCCCAAGATAGACGGCGAGCGATCAGATAACGGCAGGAGATCTTGAACCGTACCAAACGAGATAGACGGCCTCGTCGACGTCCACCGGAGGCTCACCGGCGGCGCGGGATGGATGCCAACTCTCTCATGTGGCGGGATAGAATAACCAGCGTCTTCAGTAGTTTGAATACAATTTTCTGTAGCCGGATACTGATAACCTCGACAAGCATTATAATTTTGAAAGACCGCAAATGATAATTTCTTGCCAACAGAATTTGAGGATTTGAATGAAGATTTTGATGGCCTAGAATGCATGGCTAGAACCCCAAGAGCTGCACGCCGCTTAGAAGGACTAACGAGGATCCACTCAGCATCACATTCCAAATTCCAGATCCTAAACTCACGACTCCAATTCGGGGCCCCATTACTCCAAAGATGAAAGTAACATTTGAAATGATCACAAGCAAAAGATCGAAGACTAATAATGATCATGGCAACAACCTTGCAAGATACCTGAAAGCCAAATACCTTATCCTTGATCAAGAAAACCATAAGATCAATACCCGAGCCGTCAATTGCTGCCTCAAGAGCTGCCACCACCGAATCTTCATTCAAACGGAAGGAATGACGTCCAAATGAGACCACCATGGTAAAGATCTCCGAGTCCTCCATGGGATGCACCGAAAAGCCCGTAGATTGAAAAACCTTCTCAGCAAAAACCAAACCCTTGGAGAAGTCCAAGCCAAGGGTGGAACCATTATTGGAACCCATGAAAGATGGGTATGAACGAGTAGATCTCAAGACACTGGAGAGATATAATGGAGGGAAACTATAATTTGGTGCCTAGGGGTGGAGATCCGGAGGTGGTGTAGATCGCCGTGGTGCGTTTAATTCCGGCCCGCTCATGAATGGACGTGTGACCGGAGTAGGATCTCAGTTTGCATGCGGGTTTAATGGAGGGGTTTAATGGAGGCGCCGGGCGTGCAGCAGGCGGTGTAGTACTATTCGATTTGACAGCATTAATGAGCCATCAAATCACAAAGGCCCTCGCCTCTCGTGAAACCGACCGAGCTAGACTGCCCCGCCCTCTAGCCTTTTAAAAAATGTATATACTCCACTTTTGTACAGTAGTAGTATCGATGGATTGCGCCATGGAGCAAAACTTGAAATAAAAAAAGGTGGTATATATAGAGAGCACTCATGAACTATGTGTCATACATGGCAATAAATAAAGTACTACATGATACTTATATGATACATGGCGCAGGAGTACTAAGTATTATTAATACAGTTTTGCTAGAACTCATCTAGATGAGATATAATTTGGTCTCATTCATCTTTTATAGCCATTGGATGTGATTCTATAAGATGCGTGTGTCTGACGTGGGTTGTATTTGTTCTTGTGCAACGAACTGACCACTGCATGTCATGTTTGATAGTCTCAAGTCATTAAAAGCATACAAGCCCCACATCTCTTCTTGGTTGATTCCTCTATTTATGTCAAAAAATAAGAAACAACGTGAGAGTTAATGCACCACGCCTATGGGTTTAGACTAGCCACAATGGTGAGTAACATACACTAGTAACATACAGATATCTCTAGACTATGTTACTACCTTCATAGTGGGTACTACCTCCGTCCTGGTTTATGTTGGGGAACGTAGCAGAAATTCAAAATTTTCTACGCATCACCAAGATCAATCTATGGAGTAATCTAGCAACGAGGGGAAGGAGAGTGCATCTACATACCCTTGTAGATCGCTAAGCGGAAGCGTTCAAGTGAACGAGGTTGTAGGAGTCGTACTCGTCGTGATCCAAATCACCGGAGATCCTAGTGCCGAACGGACGGCACCTCCGCGTTCAACACACGTACAACCCGGTGACGTCTCCCATGCCTTGATCCAACAAGGAGAGAGGGAGAGGTTGAGGAAGACTCCATCCAGCAGTAGCACAACGGCGTGGTGGTGGTGGAGGAGCGTGGCAATCCTGCAGGGCTTCGCCAAGCACCGCGTGAGAGGAGGAGTACTTGGGAGAGGGGAGGGCTGCGCCAGAACTTGCGGTGCGGCTGCCCTCCCACCCCCCACATATATATAGGGGCAAGGGAGAGGGGGGCCGGCCCCCTCAGATCCAATCTGAGGAGGGGGCGGCGGCCAAGGGGGGGAGGAGTGCCTCCCAAGTCAAGTGGAGGCCCTCCCCCTTTAGGGTTTTCCCTCTCCCATGCGCATGGGCCTTGGGGGGGGGGGCTGGTGCCCCTGGCCCATTAAGGCTAGGGCGCCCCCTACAGCCCATGCTACTGTATTGGACGTGGTGGAACAATTTCCGGACCTCCGGACCCCTCCGGAATCTTCTGGAAGCTTCCCGGTACAATACCGAAAAAACCCGAACTTTTTCCAGAACCCGAACAACAACTTTCCATATATAATTCTTTACCTCCGGACCATTCCGGAACTCCTCGTGACGTCTTGGATCTCATCCGGGACTCCGAACAACATTCGGTAACCACATACAAACTTCCTTTATAACCCTAGCGTCATCGAACCTTAAGTGTGTAGACCCTACGGGTTCGGGAACCATGCAGACATGACCGAGACGTTCTCCAGTCAATAACCAACAGCGGGATCTGGATACCCATGTTGGCTCCCATATGTTCCACGATGATCTCATCGGATGAACCACGATGTCAAGGACTCAATCAATCCCGTATACAATTCCCTTTGTCTAGCGGTATTATACTTGCCCGAGATTCGATCGTTGGTATACCGATACCTTGTTCAATCTCATTACCGGAAAGTCTCTTTACTCGTTCCGTAACACATCATCCCATGATCAACCTCTTTGTCACATTGTGCACATTATGATGATGTCCTACCGAGTGGGCCCAGAGATACCTCTCCGTCACACGGAGTGACAAATCCCAGTCTCGATTCGTGCCATCCCAACAGACACTTTCGGAGATACCTGTAGTGCACCTTTATAGCCACCCAGTTACGTTGTGATGTTTGGTACACCCAAAGCATTCCTACGGTATCCGGGAGTTGCACAATCTCATGGTCTAAGGAAAAGATACTTGACATTAGAAAAGCTTTAGCATACGAACTACGATCTTTGTGCTAGGCTTAGGATTGGGTCTTGTCCATCACATCATTCTCCTAATGATGTGATCCCGTTATCAACGACATCCAATGTCCATGGTCAGGAAACTGTAACCATCTATTGATCAACGAGGTAGTCAACTAGAGGCTTACTAGGGACATGGTGTTGTCTATGTACCCACACATGTATCTGAGTTTCCTATCAATACAATTATAGCATGGATAATAAACGATTATCATGAACAAGGAAATATAATAATAACTAATTTATTATTGCCTCTAGGGCATATTTCCAACAGTCTCCCACTTGCACTTGAGTCAATAATCTAGTTCACATCGCCATGTGATTAACACTCACAGGTCACATCGCCATGTGACCAACATCCAAAGAGTTTACTAGTGTCATTAAACTAGTTCACATCATCATGTGATTAAGACTCAATGAGTTCTGGGGTTTGATCATGTTTTGCTTGTGAGAGAGGTTTTAGTCAACGGGTCTGCAGCATTCAGATCCGTATGTACTTCGCAAATCTCTAGGTCATATTATAAATGCTGCTTCCACGCTCCACTTGGAGCTATTCCAAATGGTTGCTCCACTATACGTATCCGGTTTGCTACTCAGAGTCACTCAGATAGGTGTTAAAGCTTGCATCGACGTAACCGTTTACGCTGAACTCTTTATCACCTCCATAATCGAGAAACATGTCCTTATTTACTCCAAGGACAATTTTGACCGCTGTCCAATGATCCATTCCTGGATCATTCTTGTACCCCTTGACTGACTCATGGCAAGGCACACTTCCGGTGCGGTACACAGCATAGCATACTATAGAGCCTACGTCTGAAGCATAGGGGACGACTTTCGTCCTTTCTCTCTATTTTGCCGTGGTTGAGCTTTAAGTCTTAACTTTGTACCTTACATCTCAGGCAAGAACTCCTTCTTTGACTGATCCATCTTGAACACCTTCAAGATCATCTCAAGGTATATGCTCATTTGAAAGTACCATTAAGCGGTTTTTGATCTATCCTCATAGATCTTGATGCTCAATGTTCAAGTAGCTTAAACCAGGTTTTCACTTGAAAAACACTTTTCAAATAACCCTATATGCTTTACAGAAAATTCTACATCATTTCTGATCAACAATATGTCAACAACATATCCTCATCAGAAATTCTATAGTGCTCCCACTCACTTCTTTGGAAATACAAGTTTCTCATAAATTTGTATAAACCCAAAATCTTTGATCATCTTATCAAAGTACATATTCCAACTCCGAGATGCTTACTCCAGTCCTTAGAAGGTTCGCTGGAGCTAGCATACCTTTTAGCATCCTTAGGATCGACAAAACCTTTCTGATTGTATCACATACGACCTTTCCTTACGAAAACTGGTAAGGAAACTCATTTTTGACATCCATCTGCCAGATTTCATAAATGCAGCTAATGCTAACATGATTCCGACGGACTTAAGCATCGCTACGGATGAGAAAATCTCATCGTAGTCAATTCCTTGAACTTGTGAAAAACTCTTCGCCACAAGTCGAGCTTCATAGATGGTGACATTACCGTCCACGTCCGTCTTCTTCTTAAAGATCCATTTAGCTCAATGGCTTGCCGATCATCGGGCAAGTCCACCAAAGTCCATGCTTTGTTCTGATAAATGGATCCTATCTCAGATTCATGGCTTCTAACCATTTGTCGGAATTTGGGCCCACCATCGCTTCTCCATAGCTCGTAGGTTCATTGTTGTCTAGCAACATGACCCTCAAGACAGGATTACTGTACCACTCTAAAGTAGTACGCATCCTTGTCACCCTACGAGGTACGGTAGTGACTTTATTCAAAAACTTCATGATCACTATCAGAAGCTTCTACTTCAATTGGTGTAGGAGCCACAGGAACAACTTCCTGTGCCCTGCTACATACTTGTTGAAGTGACGGTTCAATAACCTCATCTAGTCTCCACCATCCTCCCACTCAATTTTCGAGACAAACCTTTCCTTGAGAAAGGACCCGATTCAAGAAACAATCCCTATTGCTTTCGGATCTGAATTAGGAGGTATACCCAACTGTTTTGGGTGTCCTATGAAGATGCATTTTATCCACTTTGGGTTCGAGCTTATCAACCTGAAACTTTTTCACATAAGCGTTGCAACCCCGAACTTTTTAAGAAAAGACAACTTAGGTTTCTCCAAACCATAGTTCAAACGGTGTCGTCTCAACGGAATACGTGGTGCCCTATTTTAAAGTGAATGCGGTTGTCTCTAATGCCTAACCCATAAACGATAGTGGTAACTCGATAAGAGACATCATGGTATGCACCATATCCAATAGGGTGCAGTTATGATGTTCGGACACATCATCACACTATGGTGTTCCAGGCGGTATTGGTTGTGAAACAATCTCCACAATGTCTTAATTGTGTGCCAAACTCGTAACTCAGATACTCATCTCTATGATCATATCATAGACATTTTATCCTCTTGTCACAATGATATTCAACTTCACTCTGAAATTACTTGAACCATTCAATAATTCAGACTTGTGTTTCATCAAGTAAATATACTCAACATCTACTTGAATCATCTGTGAAGTAAGAACATAATGATGTTCACTGCATGCCTCAGCACTCATTGGACTGCACACATCAAAATGTGTTACTTCCAACAAGTTGCTATCTTGTTCCATCTTACTGAAACCGAGGCTTTTCAGTCATCTTGCCCATGTGGTATGATTTGCATATCTCAAGTGATTCAAAATCAAGTGAGTCCAAACGATCCATCTTGAATGGAGTTTCTTCATGTGTATACACCAATAGACATGGTTCGCATATCTCAAACTTTTCAAAACCGAGTGAGTCCAAAGATCCATCAACATGGAGCTTCTTCATGCGTTTTATACCATTATGACTTTCATGGCAGTGCCACAAGTAAGTGGTACTATCATTACTATCTTATATCTTTTGGCATGAAAATGTGCATCACTACGATCGAGACTCAATAAACCATTCCTTTAGGTGCAAGACCATTGAAGGTATTATTCAAATAAATAGAGTAACTATTATTCTCCTTAAATGAATAACCGCATTGTGATAGACATAATCCAATAATGTCTATGCTCAACGCAAACACCAAATAACTATTCAGGTTTAATACTAATCTTGATGGTAGAGGGAGCGTGCGATGTTTGATCACATCAACCTTGGAAACACTTCCAACACTTATCGTCAGCTCACCTTCAGCTAGTCTCCGTTTATTCCGTAGCTTTTATTTCGAGTTACTAACACTTAGCAACCGAACCGGTATCCAATACCCTGGTGCTACTAGGAGTACTAGTAAAGTACACATTAACATAATGTATATCCAATATACTTCTATCGACCTTGCCAGCCTTCTCATCTACCAAGTATCTAGGGTAATCCTGCTCCAGTGGTTGTTCCCCTTATTACAGTAGCACTTACTCTTGGGTTTGGGTTCAACCTTGGGTTTCTTCACTAGAGCAGCAGCTGATTTGCCGTTTGAAGTATCCCTTCTTGCCCTTGCCCTTCTTGAAACTAGTGGTTTCACCAACCATCAACAATTGATGCTCCTTCTTGATTTCTACTTTCGCGGTGTCAAACATCGCGAATACCTCAAGGATCATCATATCTATCCCTGATATGTTATAGTTCATCACGAAGCTCTAGCAGCTTGGTGGCAATGACTTTGGAGAAACATCACTATCTCATCTGGAAGATCAACTCCCACTCGATTCAAGTGATTGTTGCACTCAGACAATCTGAGCACAAGCTCAACGATTAAGCTTTTCTCCCTTAGTTTGCCGTCTAAGAAAATCGTCAGAGGTCTTATACCTCTTGATGTGGGCACGAGCCTGAAATCCCAATTTCAGCCCTCGAAACATCTCATATGTTCCGTGATGTTTCGAAAACGTCTTTTGGTGCCTCAACTCTAAACCGTTTAACTAAACTATCACGTAGTTATCAAAACGTGTATGTCTGTTGTTCGCAACATCCACAAACGACGTTTGGGGTTCAGCAGACTGAGTGGTGCATTAAGGACATAAGCTTTCTACTGTCCGCATAATCGCTATTGTCAACTTTCAACTATATTTTCTCCAGGAACATATCTAAACAGTGGAACTAAAGCGCGAGCTTACGACATAATTTGCAAAGATCTTTTGACTATGTTCAGGATAATAAAGTTCATCTCATGAACTCCCACTCAGATAGACATCCCTCTAGTCATCTAAGTGATTACATGATCCGAGTCAACCAGGCCGTGTCCGATCATCACGTGAGACGGACTAGTCATCATCGGTGAACATCTTCATGTTGATCGTATCTACTATACGACTCATGCTCGACCTTTCGGTCTCTTGTGTTCCGAGGCCATGTCTGTACATGCTAGGCTCGTCAAGTTAACCTAAGTGTTTCGCGTGTGTAAATCTGGCTTACACCCGTTGTATGTGAACGTAAGAATCTATCACACCCGATCATCACATGGTGCTTCGAAACGACGAACTTTCGCAATGGTGCACAGTTAGGGGGAACACTTTCTTGAAATTTTAATGAGGGATCATCTTATTTACTACCGTCGTTCTAAGCAAATAAGATGCATAAACATGATAAACATCACATGCAATCAAAAAGTGACATGATATGGCCAATATCATTTTGCTCCTTCTGATCTCCATCTTCGGGGCTCCATGATCATCATCGTCACCGGCATGACACCATGATCTCCATCATCATGATCTCCATCATCGTGTCTTCATGAAGTTGTCTCGCCAACTATTACTTCTACTACTATGGCTACCGGTTAGCAATAAAGTAAAGTAATTACATGGCGTTGTTTAATGACACGCATGTCATACAATAAATTAAGACAACTCCTATTGCTCCTGCCGGTTGTCATACTCATCGACATGCAAGTCGTGATTCCTATTACAAGAACATGATCAATCTCATACATCACATATCATTCATCACATTCTTCTTGGCCATATCACATCACATAGCATACCCTGCAAAAACAAGTTAGACGTCCTCTAATTGTTGTTTGCATGTTTTACGTGGCTGCTATGGGTTTCTAGCAAGAACGTTTCTTACCTACGCAAAAACCATAACGTGATATGTCAATTGCTATTTACCCTTCATAAGGACCCTTTTCATCGAATCCGATCCGACTAAAGTGGGAGAGACTGGCACCCGCTAGCCACCTTATGCAACAAGTGCATGTCAATTGGTGGAACCTGTCTCACGTAAGAGTACGTGTAAGGTCGGTCTGGGCCGCTTCATCCCACAATACCGTCGAAACAAGATTGGACTAGTAAAGGTAAGCATATTGAACAAAATCAACGCCCACAACTACTTTGTGTTCTACTCATGCAAAGAATCTACGCAATAGACCTAGCTCATGATGCCACTGTTGGGGAACGTAGAAGAAATTCAAAATTTTCTACGCATCACCAAGATCAATCTATGGAGTAATCTAGCAACGAGGGGAAGGAGAGTGCATATACATACCCTTGTAGATCGCTAAGCGGAAGCGTTCAAGTGAACGGGGTTGTAGGAGTCGTACTCGTCGTGATCCAAATCACCGGAGATCCTAGTGCCGGACGGACGGCACCTCCGCGTTCAAAACACGTATAGCCCGGTGACGTCTCCCATGCCTTGATCCAGCAAGGAGAGAGGGAGAGGTTGAGGAAGACTCCATCCAGCAGCAGCACAACGGCGTGGTGGTGGTGGAGGAGCGTGGCAATCCTGCAGGGCTTCGCCAAGCACCGCGGGAGAGGAGGAGTACTTGGAAGAGGAGAGGGCTGCGCCAGAACTTGTGGTGCGGCTGCCCTCCCACCCCCCACATATATATAGGGGCAAGGGAGAGGGGGGCCGGCCCCCTCAGATCCAATCTGAGGAGGGGGCGGTGGCCAAGGGGGGGAGGAGTGCCTCCCAAGTCAAGTGGAGGCCCTCCCCCTTTAGGGTTTTCCCTCTCCCATGCGCATGGACCTTGGGGGGGCTGGTGCCCCTGGCCCATTAAGGCTAGGGAGCCCCCCTACAGCCCATGCTACTGTATTGGACGTGGTGGAACAATTTCCGGACCTCCGGACCCCTCCGGAATCCTCCGGAACCTTCTGGAAGCTTCCCGGTACAATACCAAAAAAACCCAAACTTTTTCCGGAACCCGAACAACAACTTTCCATATATAAATCTTTACCTCCGGACCATTTCGGAACTCCTCCTGAAGTCTGGGATCTCATCCGGGACTCCGAACAACATTCGGTAACCACATACAAACTTCCTTTATAACCCTAGCGTCATCGAACCTTAAGTGTGTAGACCCTACGGGTTCGGGAACCATGCAGACATGACCGAGACGTTCTCCAGTCAATAACCAACAGCGGGATATGGATACCCATGTTGGCTCCCATATGTTCCACGGTGATCTCATCGGATGAACCACGATGTCAAGGACTCAATCAATCCCGTATACAATTCCCTTTGTCTAGCGGTATTATACTTGCCCGAGATTCGATCGTTGGTATACCGATACCTTGTTCAATCTCGTTACCGGCAAGTCTCTTTACTCGTTCCGTAACACATCATCCCGTGATCAACCTCTTGGTCAAATTTTGCACATTATGATGATGTCCTACCGAGTGGGCCCAGAGATACCTCTCCGTCACACGGAGTGACAAATCGCAATCTCGATTCGTGCCAACCCAACAGACACTTTCGGAGATACCTGTAGTGCACCTTTATAGCCACCCAGTTACGTTGTGACGTTTGGCACACCCAAAGCATTCCTACGGTATCCGGAGTTGCACAATATCATGGTCTAAGGAAAAGATACTTGACATTAGAAAAGCTTTAGCATACGAACTATGATCTTTGTGCTAGGCTTAGGATTGGGTCTTGTCCATCACATCATTCTCCTAATGATGTGATCCCGTTATCAACGACATCCAATGTCCATGGTCAGGAAACTGTAACCATCTATTGATCAACGAGCTAGTCAACTAGAGGCTTACTAGGGACATGGTGTTGTCTATGTACCCACACATGTATCTGAGTTTCCTATCAATACAATTATAGCATGGATAATAAACGATTATCATGAACAAGGAAATATAATAATAACTAATTTATTATTGCCTCTAGGGCATATTTCCAACAGTTTATGGGTCCCTTTTATAGTTTGTGCCAAATTTTGACTAAATATTTAACTAACAAAATGTTAATGCATGTCAAGAAAAATTATCTCATATGATTCGTATTTGAACATAGTTTTGAAAAATATAATGTTTGGTGACATGCGTGAACATTTTCTTAGTTTAATCTATGGTCAAAATTTGGCACGAAATACAATGGGGACCAATAAACCGGACAAAGGTGGTAGTAACATAAGTGTGGTAACATGCAAAGCTTCATTTATTAGGTTATAGACTCATATTGCATTGGGACATGTGATGTTACAGTAAGTAGCTAAGTTATTATAACTACCTCTCTCCTCATTAAATCACTGCCACATAAGCAAATTTGCTGAGTTGGACTCTGCTGCCTCTTGAGCACTGCGTTGGATTTCCCCGAAGAGGAGAGGATGATGCAGCAAAGTAGCGTAAGTATTTCCCTCAGTTTTTGAGAACCAAGGTATCAATCTAGAAGGAGACCACGCACAAGTCCCTCGTACCTACACAAAACGATAGCAACTCGCAACCAACGCGATTAGGGGTTGTCAATCCCTTCACGGTCACTTACGATAGTGAGATCTGATAGAGATAATATTTTTGGTATTTTTGATAGATAGATGCAAAGTAAAAAGTAAAAGGCAAAGTAAAAACAAAGCAAGCAAATAAAGTAATGGAGATTGATATGATGAGATCCGGGGGCCATAGGTTTCACTAGTGGCTTCACTCAAGAGCATAAGTATTCTACGGTGGGTGAACAAATTACTGTTGAGAAATTGACAGAATTGAGCATAGTTATGAGTATATCTTGGCAATGATCATGTATATAGGCATCACGTCCAAAACAAGTAGATCGAAACGATTCTGCATCTACTACTATTACTCCACTCATTGACCGCTATCCAGCATGCATCTAGAGTATTAAGTTAAAAACAGAGTAACGCCTCAAGCAAGATGACATGATGTAGAGGGATAAATTCATGCAATATGATAAAAACCCCATCTTGTTATCCTCGATGGCAACAATACAATACGTGCCTTGCAACCCTTTTTGTCACTGGGTAAGGACACCGCAAGATTGAACCCAAAGCTAAGCACCTCTCCCATTGCAAGAACTACCAATCTAGTTGGCCAAACCAAAAAGGATAATTCGAAGAGACTTGCAAAGATAACTCAATCATACATAAAAGAATTCAGAGAAGAATCAAATATTTTCCATAGATAATACTGGATCATAAACCCACAATTCATCGATCTCAACAAACACACCTTAAAAAGAAGATTCATCGAATAGATCTCCATGAGAGAGGGGGAGAACATTGTATTGAGATCCAAAAAGAGAGAAGAACATTGTATTGAGTTAGGGGGCGCGCCCTCCACCCCCGTGACCGCCTCTGGCACTTCTTGGAGTAGGGTCCAAGTCTCCTGGGTCACGTTCGGTTGGAAAATCACGTTCCCGAAGGTTTCATTCCGTTTGGACTCCGTTTGATATTCCGTTTCTTCGAAACACTAAAGTAGGCAAAAAAACAGCAATTCTGGGCTGGGCCTCCGGTTAATAGGTTAGTCCCAAAAGTAATATAAAAGTGGAAATAAAGCCCAATATAGTCCAAAACAATAGATAAAGTAGCATGGAGCAATCAAAAATTATAGATACGTTGGAGACGTATTATGCATCCCCAAGCTTAATTCCTGCTCGTCCTCGAGTAGGTAAATGATAAAAAAGAATTTTTGATGCGGAGTGATACTTTGGCATAATTTCAATGTAAATCTTCTTAATTGTGATATGAATATTCAGATCCGAAAGATTCGAGACAAAAGTTCATATTGACACAAAAAACAATAATACTTCAAGCATACTAATCAAAGCAATCATGTCTTCTCAAAATAACATGGCAAAAGAAAGTTCATCCCTACAAAATCATATAGTTAGGCTATGCTTCATTTTCGTCACACAAAGATGTTCCCAACTTCTATACCCCCGATGGCAAGCCAAGTAATTGTTTCATACTTAAATAATCTCAAACTTTTTCAACCTTCACACAATACATGAGCGTGAGCCATGGATATAGCACTATGGGTGGAATAGAATATGATGATGGGGATTGTGTGGATAAGACAAAAAGGCGAAAGTATCACATTGACGAGGATAATCAACGGGCTATGGAGATGCCCATTAATTGATGTCAACATGAGGAGTAGGGATTGCCATGCAACGGATGCACTAGAGCTATGAATGCTCAACAAAAGAAAACTAGTGGGTGTGCATCCAACTTGCTTGCTCATGAAGACCTAGGGCATTTGAGGAAGCCCATCGTAGGAATATACAAGCCAAGTTCTATAATGAAAAATTCCCACTAGTATAAAAAGGACTACTTATGAGACTCACTACATGAGGAACAAGGTGCTACTTTGAAGCACAATATATGAGACTCACTACATGAAGAACAAGGTGCTACTTTGAAGCACAAGTGTGGAAAAAGAGATAGTAGCATTGCCCTTTTTACTATATATTTTTGGGCCTTTTTTTGGCCTTTCTCTTTTTTTATTTTGGCAATGCTCTAATAATGATGATCATCACACTTCTATTGATTACAACATAAAGATTACAACTCGAAACTTAGAACAAGATATGACTCTATATGAATGCCTCCGGCGGTGTACCGAGATGGTGCAATGAATCAAGAGTGACATGTACGAAAAATAATGCATGGTGGCTTTTCCACAAATACGATCTCAACTACATGATCATGCAATGACAATACGACAAAAGTAATGTATGTCATGATGATGATGGTGGAAGTTGCATGGCAATATATCTCGGAATGGCTATGGAAATGCCATGATAGGTAGGTATGGTGGCTGTTTTGAGGAAGATATAAGGAGGTTTATGTGTGATAGAGCGAATCGTATCACGGGGTTTGGATGCACCGGCGAAGTTTGTACCAACTCTCAAGGTGAGAAAGGGCAATGCACGGTACCGAAGAG
This sequence comes from Triticum dicoccoides, assembly GCF_002162155.2. Lineage (NCBI taxonomy): Eukaryota > Viridiplantae > Streptophyta > Magnoliopsida > Poales > Poaceae > Triticum > Triticum dicoccoides. The sequence continues at coordinate 243,495,896 of NC_041393.1, forward strand.
GCGAGCAAAAGCGGAAAGGTGAGAGTGCGTATAATCCATGGACTCGACATTAGTCAAAAGAACTCATATACTTATTGCAAAAATTTAGAAGTCATCAAAAATCAAGTATTACACGCATGCTCCTAGGGGGATAGATTGGTAGGAAAAGACCATTGCTCGTCCCCGACCGCCACTCATAAAGATGCACAAGCCAGGTACAGTTCATGTTTCAAATTTGTTACACAACTTTAACCATACGTGGATGCTACGGGACTTGCAAACTTCAACACAAGTATTTCTCAAATTCATAATCACCCAACTAGCATGACTTTGATATTATCACCTCCATATCTCAAAACAATTATCAAGCATCAAACTTATCTTAGTATTCAACGCACTCAAAAGAAAGTTTCACATATCTTGAGCACCAAGTATATTAACATTAAGCAAATTACCATGCTATTAAAGACTCTCAAAATAATCTAAGTGAAGCATGAGAGATCAATAGTTTCTTTAAAACAAATCCACCACCGTGCTCTAAAAGATATAAGTGAAGCACTAGAGCAAAAATTATCATGCTCAAAAGATATAAGTGAAGTACTATGAGCAAAACTATCAAGCTCAAAAGATATAAGTTAAGCACATAGAGTATTCTAACAAATTCCAATTCATATATGGCTATCTCAAAAGGTGTGTACAGCAAGGATGATTGTGGTAAACTAACAAGCAAAGACACAAATAATACAAGACGCTCCAAGCAAAACACATATCATGTTGGTGAATAAAAATATAGCTCCAAGTAAATTACCGATGGAAGTGGACGAAAGAGGGGATGCCTTCCGGGGCATCCCCAAGCTTTGACTTTTTGGTGTCCTTGGATTATCTTGGGGGAGCCATGGGCATCCCCAAGCTTAGTCTCTTGCCACTCCTCGTTCCATAATCCATCAAAATAATTCACCCAAAACTTGAAAACTTCACAACACAAAACTCAATAGAAATCTCGTGAGCTCCGTTAGAGAAAGAAAACAAAAGACTACTTCAAGGTACTGTAATGAACTCATTCTTTATTTATATTGGTGTTAAACCTACTGTATTCCAACTTCTCTATGGTTTATAAACTATTTTACTAGCCATAGATTCATCAAAATAAGCAAACAACACACGAAAAACAGAATCTGTCAAAAACAAAACAGTCTGTAGCAATCTGTACCTAACACAAACTTCTGGAACTCTAACAATTCTACCAAAATAGGAAGTCCTGGACAATTTGTTTATTGAACATAAGCAAAAAGAATTAATGCAAAACCACGTTCCTGTATTTTATCATAACTAAATTCGTGCGCGCAAAGTTTCCGTTTTTCAGCAGAATCAAATCAACTATCATCGTAGGTTATCCTATAGGTTCTACTTGCACAAACACTAACTAAAAGATAAAACCACATCCAAACAGAGGCTAGATGGATTATTTATTCCTAAACATAAGCAAAAACAAAAAACACAAAATAAAATTGGGTTGCCTCCCAACAAGCGCTATCGTTTAACGCCCCTAGCTAGGCATAAAAGCAAGGATAGATCTAGGAAGTGCCGTAGTAATAAGATAGATCGGTGAAACTCATTTCATATTCTCTACGTTCGGCAGAAAGTTTTCTTTGAGGTAAGCAAAAGTAATCAAAAGGGCTAAATTTAATAGGGCAAAAATCCCCAAGATCAATTTTAGGAGGTATAGGTTCCTCTTTCGCCCTTCATAATGCACAACCAATTCATCATTATAAGCGTTCTTTTGACAGAACCTTGTGAGTCTCCACTCAAGAGAGTATCCTAACTCATTATTTCGAATAGCCAAATCATCATTAAGTTCAGAGATTCTATCAATTAAAATATTGGTTGGCACCTTTTTTCTAAGGTTTTCATTGAAAGCAACATAATCAAGAGATTGAAAACGCATAATATCTTCTTGATCAAAGAGGATAGATTCTATGGGAGGATGGCCAGCGTCCACCCTATAATGTGCAAAGATTTCTTTGGCCTCTTTTATTATAAATCTGTAATCATGAGCCAAAAAGATAGTAGCGGCACGCTTAACAGAGGAGTGTTCGATATTAGAAAATTCTAGGAAAATCCTTTGTATAGAAGGGTGCATATGCATAAATTGCCTTTCAAGTTCAACGATAAGCATGGCAATGGCATCAGCAAGACTGCTGGTTCTATGAAGAATAGAACTGCCCATAGAGGGCAAAGCACCAGCACAAGTAAAGAAATCTTGAATAAATCCTTTTCCAAATAATATTACCACTACCGATTCTAAATCTTTTTGTATGATAGGTAGGGGATTCTTCAGCAGGAGCTTCAGAATTTTCCATGATATTATTATCACCTATGTCGGCAATAATTTCCCCAATTTCAGACATAACAACAAGCAAGCAAACTAACACACGAGCAAACAAAAAGGCAACGGGAGAAAGGCAAACGGGAAAGAGAGGAGATTGGGAAAGAGAGGGCAAATAAAACGGCAAGGGTGAAGTGGGGGAGAGGAAAACAAGAGGCAAATGGCAAATAATGTAATGCGAGAGATAGGTATTGCGATAGGTACTTGGTATAGTTGACTTGCTTGCGTGAGCCTCCCCGGCAACGGCGCCAGAAATTCTTCTTGCTACCTCTTGAGCACTGCGTTGGATTTCCCTGAAGAGGAGAGGATCATGCAACAAAGTAGCGTAAGTATTTCCCTCTGTTTTTGAGAACCAAGGTATCAATCTAGTAGGAGACCACGCACAAGTCCCTCGTACCTACACAAAACCATAGCAACTCGCAACCAACGCGATTAGGGGTTGTCAATCCCTTCACGGTCAGTTACGATAGTGAGATCTGATAGAGATAATATTTTTGGTATTTTTGATAGATAGATGCAAAGTAAAAAGTAAAAGGCAAAGTAAAAACAAAGCAAGTAAATAAAGTAATGGAGATTGATATGATGAGAATAGACCCGGGGGCCATAGGTTTCACTAGTGGCTTCTCTCAAGAGCATAAGTATTCTACGGTGGGTGAACAAATTACTATTGAGCAATTGATAGAATCGAGCATAGTTATGAGTATATCTAGGCAATGATCATGTATATAGGCATCACATCCAAAACAAGTAGATCAAAACGAGTCTGCATCTACTACTATTACTACACTCATTGACCTCTATCCAGCATGCATCTAGAGTATTAAGTTAAAAACAGAGTAACGCCTTAAGCAAGATGACATGATGTAGAGAGATAAATTCATGCAATATGATAAAAAACCCATCTTGTTATCCTCGATGGCAACAATACAATACGTGCCTTGCAACCCTTTCTGTCACTGGGTAAGGACACCGCAATATTGAACCCAAAGCTAAGCACCTCTCCCATTGCAAGAACTACCAATCTAGTTGGCCAAACCAAAAAGGATAATTCGAAGAGACTTGCAAACATAACTCAATCATACATAAAAGAATTCGGAGAAGAATCAAATATTTTCCATAGATAATACTGGATCATAAACCCACAATTCATCGATCTCAACAAACACACCGCAAAAAGAAGATTACATCGAATAGATCTCCACGAGAGAGGGGGAGAACATTGTATTGAGATCCAAAAAGAGAGAAGAAGCCATCTAGCTACTAGCTATGGACCCGAAGGTCTGAAGTAAACTACTCACACTTCATCGGAGGGGCTATGGTGATGATGTAGAAGCCCTCCGTGGTGGATGCCCCCTTCGGCGGAGCTCCGGAACAGGCTCCGAGATGGGATCTCGTGGATACAGAAGGTTGCGGCGGTGGAATTAGGTTTTTGGTTCCTGTTCTGATCGTACGGGGATACGTAGGTATATATAGGAGGAAGGCATATGTCGGTGGAGCGTCAGGGGCCCACGAGGTAGGGGGCACGCCCAGGGGGCGCTCCCTCCACCCTCGTGACCGCCTCTAGCACTTCTTGGAGTAGGGTCCAAGTCTCGTGGATCACGTTCGGTTGGAAAATCACGTTCCCAAAGGTTTCATTCCGTTTGGACTCCGTTTGATATTCCGTTTCTTCGAAACACTAAAATAGGCAAAAAAACAGCAATTCTGGGCTGGGCCTCCGGTTAATAGGTTAGTCCCAAAAGTAATATAAAAGTGGAAATAAAGCCCAATATAGTCCAAAACAATAGATAAAGTAGCATGGAGCAATAAAAAATTATAGATACGTTCGAGACGTATCAGGCATCCCCAAGCTTAATTCCTGCTCGTCCTCGAGTAGGTAAATGATAAAAAATAATTTTTGATGCGGAGTGATACTTTGGCATAATTTCAATGTAAATCCTCTTAATTGTGATATGAATATTCAGATCCGAAAGATTCAAGACAAAAGTTCACATTGGCACAAAAATAATAATACTTCAAGCATACTAATCAAAGCAATCATGTCTTCTCAAAATAACATGGCAAAAGAAAGTTCATCCCTACAAAATCATATAGTTAGGCTATGCTTCATTGTCGTCACACAAAGATGTTCCCAACTTCTATTCCCCCGATGACAAGACAAGCAATTGTTTCATACTTAAATAATCTCAAAAAATTTCAACCTTCACGCAATACATGAGCGTGAGCCATGGATATAGCACTATGGGTGGAATAGAATATGATGATGGGGATTGTGTGGATAAGACAAAAAGGCGAAAGTATCACATTGACGAGGATAATCAATGGGCTATGGAGATGCCCATTAATTGATGTCAACATGAGGAGTAGGGATTGCCATGCAACGGATGCACTAGAGCTATGAATGCTCAACAAAAGAAAACTAGTGGGTGTGCATCCAACTTGCTTGCTCATGAAGACCTAGGGCATTTGAGGAAGCCCATCGTAGGAATATATAAGCCAAGTTCTATAATGAAAAATTCCCACTAGTATAAAAAGGACTACTTATGAGACTCACTACATGAGGAACATGGTGCTACTTTGAAGCACAATATATGAGACTCACTACATGAAGAACAAGGTGCTACTTTGAAGCACAAGTGTGGAAAAAGAGATAGTAGCATTGCCCTTTTTTGGGCCTTTTTTGGCCTTTCTCTTCTTTTTTTTGGGCAATGCTCTAATAATGATGATCATCACACTTCTATTGATTACAACATAAAGATTACAACTCGAAACTTAGAACAAGATATGACTCTATATGAATGCCTCCGGCGGTGTACCGGGATGGTGCAATGAATCAAGAGTGACATGTATGAAAAATAATGCATGGTGGCTTTGCCACAAATACGATGTCAACTACATGATCATGCAATGACAATATGACAAAAGTAATGTATGTCATGATGATGATGGTGGAAGTTGCATGGCAATATATCTCGGAATTGCTATGGAAATGCCATGATAGGTAGGTATGGTGGCTGTTTTGAGGAAGATATAAGGAGGTTTATGTGTGATAGAGCGAAGCGTATCACAGGGTTTGGATGCACCGGCGAAGTTTGCACCAACTCTCAAATATGATCATGCACTGACAATATGACATAAGTATTCTACGGTGGGTGAACAAATTACTGTTGAGCAATTGACAGAATTGAGCATAGTTATGAGTATATCTAGGCAATGATCATGTATATAGGCATCACGTCCAAAACAAGTAGATCGAAACGATTCTGCATCTACTACTATTTCTCCACTCATTGACCGCTATCCAACATGCATCTAGAGCATTAAGTTAAAAACAGAGTAACGCCTTAAGCAAGATGACATGATGTAGAGGGATAAATTCATGCAATGTGATAAAAAACCCATCTTGTTATCCTCGATGGCAACAATACAATACGTGCCTTGCAACCCTTTCTGTCACTGGGTAAGGACACCGCAAGATTGAACCCAAAGCTAAGCACTTCTCCCATTGCAAGAACTACCAATCTAGTTGGCCAAACCAAAAAGGATAATTCGAAGAGACTTGCAAAGATAACTCAATCATACATAAATGAATTCAGAGAAGAATCAAATATTTTCCATAGATAATACTGGATCATAAACCCACAATTCATCGGTCTCAACAAACACACTGCAAAAAGAAGATTACATCGAATAGATCTCCACAAGAGAGGGGGAGAACATTGTATTGAGATCCAAAAAGAGAGAAGAAGCCATCTAGCTACTAGCTATGGACCCGAAGGTCTGAAGTAAACTACTCACACTTCATCGGAGGGGCTATGGTGATGATGTAGAAGCACTCCGTGGTGGATGCCCCCTCCGGCGGAGCTCCGGAACAGGCCCCAAGATGGGATCTTTTGGATACAGAAGGTTGCGGCGGTGGAATTAGGTTTTTGGCTCCTGTTCTGATTGTACGGCGATACGTAGGTATATATAGGAGGAAGGAGTACGTCGGTGGAGCGTCAGGGGGCCCACGAGGTAGGAGGCCCCCAGGGGGGGCGCCCTCCACCCTCGTGAACGCCTCTGGCACTTCTTGGAGTGGGGTCCAAGTCTCCTGGATCACGTTCGGTTGGAAAATCACGTTCCCAAAGGTTTCATTCCGTTTGGACTCCGTTTAATATTCCGTTTCTTCGAAACACTGAAATAGGCAAAAAACAGCAATTCTGGGATGGGCCTCCGGTTAATAGGTTAGTCCCAAAAGTAATATAAAAGTGGAAAATGAAGCCCAATATAGTCCAAAACAATAGATAAAGTAGCATGGAGCAATCAAAAATTATAGATACGTTGGAGACGTATCAGACTCGATGTTACTGCTGAAGTTACTCCCACTGTGGCTAGTCTTACTAGTATTTGGTTTTCGTAAGATGACTTATAATACTCACCTAGACGGAGGGAGTATTCGATTTGACAGTGGGCGGTGCAGTTCCCGATACGCCTTTAATGCAGATGAGGGAGGGAGTTGCCATTCCTGATATGTTCAATGGCCAATGCATCCTCCTTCAATTAATGCATGAGGGAAGTAAAGGGGGGAGGTCTGAGAAAAGAGGCTGCACAATGTGAATGCAACGCAGTTTGCCCTCATTGCCCTCATATAAAGGCGCTCCTCCTCCATTCCAATGCATCTACCACATCGTACGCACCTAAGTACTTTCCTAAGCACCTACACTAAGCGCAAAAGAGCTCACTCCAGACCCATGGCGGTGATGCGCGTGAGCGGCCAGTGGCTGCGCCAGATGGTCCACGATGCTGGCCTGTGGCATGGCACCGAGGATCGTCTCCAGACGGTGTTGGAGACCGGCTGGTGGATGGCCGCTGTCGATGCCAACTACGACTCTCAGTTGGACCAGATGATCGTTGCCACCAGCAACAAGTTCACCGTCCTCAAGAAGCTCACGGACGACATCGCCGTACTCCTCCAGCCCGCGCGCCCGGGCTCCTCATTGCCTGCCACCCTAATCGGCCTCCATGGCCGGAACCTCTTTCAAGCACTGGTGGCCCTGCAACTGCCCGCCGATGCCACGAAGAATGTCCACCTGGAGGTCGCGCTCGCCGTGAGGCGCCTCACCCTGCAAGAATTCGTCGACCTACACATCCACGCGTACGAGCAAATCATGTACATAGGTATCTACAAGGCCAGTGAGGACGCTACGACGTTGGCCTTCCTCAACCGGCTGGATGCCTTGGATGCCTTTGTTGAGAAGCACCTCGACCTCGCCACAAAAGCCGCCGCTCCTTAGCCGCCGGTCGGTGGCCCGGCGCACTAAGTTGAGGAGGATGAGGTTGTACGTTCGTGGATCCATCTTTCTTCTTGCCTTCTGTAACCACCACTGCGATCGCATCATCGTGGCCTTAATTCTTGTTATGCTGTTGCATTCTCGTTCCAGTCAATACTGACATGTGCGATCCCTTTGCTTAATTATATGCATCACTGTAACTAGTACTCCATCCATCAATTTATAAGTTGAGCTTACCTTTTCCATTAACTTCGTGCAACGCGCGGGCATCTTGCTAGAAACACTAGAATATGTCTATATAATCCGTATGTGATAGTACATTTGAAATCTCAAAAAAGACAAATATTTTGGTACGGAGGGAGTAATATATTAGGAGTATATCAAAACAATAGTGATTTCTTTCAAGTTTGTGAACAAATACTAGTACTATTCTACTACTTTGGATCCGTCGCAACGCAAGGGCACATTGCTAGTAAAAGGAAAAGGCCTGTCACGTTCGCGTCGCACCCCCACACGCCCGGGAATCGGGAGTACAACACGGCCCGTCCGGCACGACACATAGCTTAGGGAATGCGTGTTGCCTAGAAGTGGCGGAGCTTGAAGCAAAACGTTGGGCGTGCCAGTCTAGCCAGGCTGTAGAAATTACCCTTGCGTTGACGTTCCATGCCTCAAAACTAGATGTACAACTACGAAAATCCTGCTAGTTTGGGCGGGCCAGGGCACGTGTTGGCCCTCACGTAGCTCCGCCCCTATGCCTAGCATTTTCACTTTCATGTGGGACCGCCCGTTGAGCAAACCGACACCCCGCACGCCGCCGGGTTGGAAAACAGAAACAAGGGGAAGATCTAGCTCTAGCACGGAAGCCAAGAAATTTTGTGTCAGACGGGGCTCGTTGATAGAGTAGGAGCATTCCTTATTAGTACTATTCCTACTAGTACTTACCAAGTTTGTACTCCTAATACTATTATATTACTAGTACTGCCACTATACAACTAGTAGATACGTGCACGGCACAACATCGTAGGAACAAAAAACGGGAAGATCTTGTTTTGGGTGATTTATCCTTTTTTCAATCAACGTAGTATGAATAATATGATGTGGGGGGCACCCATGAAGCTTATGTGGCTTGGTTTCATGGCTACGGAAGGTTAGAGAAAAATAAATAGATAATGTGTTTAGAGTGCACTCGACTAAATAGATATACTTTGGATCCATTGCAACAGACGGGCACATCTATATCTATACCCCCTATATAGTGTGTGAAAAACTTTGAAAGTTGGTCGTTCGATGAAGCCAATCCGATGGTACAAATATGGCAAATCCGAGCACTACTGGCCATTGGATATCATCCACCAGTTTTTGCCACATGTATAATCTAGAAGACTCCATGGTTGAACTTAATTCATGACTAACTTTACCACAACTAAGCTCAGGCAAAGTTATTAATAAGTTCTTCAAAATGAGAGCCACAAGTTGGCAAGCCTAAGGGAATCTTGCCACATTTTTTGTCTGTATGTCATGTGAGGCCAGTGTGGCTTGCCTAAGGTGTGGCTTGAACCAAACACTCACCTAAGTTAATCAAACTTGCCTAACCTTACATTCCACCAAATTTTGCCACCAGTTGGCAAGCCTAAGGGAATCTTGCCACATTTTTTGTGTGTATGTCATGTGGGGCCAGTGTGGCTTGCCCAAGGTGTGGCTTGAACCAAACACTCACCTAAGTTAATCAAACTTGCCTAACCTTACATTCCACCAAATTTTGCCACATGTTAGAATCCAGAAAACACCACATGTAGAAGCATAATGCACAAACCACCAGAATCTCATGCGTGCAATGCGCGTGTACCTTACTACTAGTACTAGTAGTAGTAAGAAACAAATACCAGTTTTGGCAAGAGCTCGTACTGCGGGAGAACCACAAGGCCTGCCGCAGGAGTTACATTTTCCTCTCGGGGCCCACGGGCCCGAACTTCAGTGGCTTAGTGCCCGGTCTATGAGTCAATGACATGTGGGCCTTAAATGCGTCTGGCCCACATGTCATTCTCATGGTGGTGGTGTGGTTCGTGACTCACTCGTTCGAGATGAACCTGCCGGTGGTGGCATGGCCATGGCGAGGGTACCATAGCTGGGCGTCGGGGCGTTACGAGGCGTAGATGGCCACACCGGCGGGTACTACCTATAGTACATAAGTACTCCAGCTGAGGATTGATGCCCGGGACGAAATGTGTCACAGCCGTTGGATGAAAATTCGATTGTGCGGGAGTACGGATCGGAGCACAGCAGCGGAGCAGGCAAACCGCGTCCAATCGGGTGTGTCTGTGGTAGAAAGTTGATGGTCGCCGCAGTTCAGCTGTCCCGCATGTCATGCACACAAAGGCAGAGGAGCAGTGGGACCGAGAGGGATGAGGGGCATGAACAATCTACTATTCTGTCACTGACATGTGGGACCCATAAGAGTGGGTCCCACCTGTCAGCGAAGGAAAGGCAGGGCAAGGCAGTGATAGCCACGTCAGAGGATCCATGTCCACGTCGGGGGACGTCATGCCGTGGGTTGGAGCGGCGTCGTGGGAATCGCGTGTGGGTGTGGCAGTGGTAGAAACAAGAAACGTGATGGTCGCCGTGGTTCAACTTCCATGGACAAGCTGTCGTGTCTGCTGACACATGTATATCAAAACTAGAGTGTTCATATTTCAAGCACGTGAACAAGTATTATTCTACTAGTTTGGATCCATTGCAATGCACGGGCCAGCACACTGGTAGTAGTAGTGTCCATCTCTATCTCTAGAGGCCTTCCCTCGTTCATCCTTTTCTCTCACAAGAGAAACTACTCATACAAATGCATCTTGATGTTCCATGGAACGCACGAGGATGTTTCCCTGGGGGTCTCTCCAGCGCGGCATGGCCGTAGTTGCAAGTTGACGCCCCTTGAGATGCCGACGTTGAGGGGCACTCGGATTTCCTCCGATGAGCAGGTAAGATGAGTTTGATCACGTAGTAAATGCATTCTAAAGACTACTTTCGTGTCCATTTCCTAATTCTCCCCCTGCCCACTGTTTCACAGGCTAGGGTCGGTGCGAGTGGAGATTGGCTTGCATATGTACGGGAGGGTACCAACATCAATTTGCACAACATTTACAACGGTGACACCGTTCCCGTAGAACCTTTGTCCAACATTGGGATCAGCCATGCAACGGGCCACCGCATGAATTGGTACGATGGAACCATGGTGAGATTGAATAAAAGATAGCATGAACCTTGCACATGGCGGTCAAAGGCGGACCATGCTATCTGCGGCCGTTGCCGTACGAGTAGGAAGACGTTGTGCTCCTTTCTAACCGCATATTCGCGGTGACAAACCAGGAAGACGTTGTGCTCCTTTCCTACGATATACTCCCTCTCTCCCAGTTTATTTGTTTTGAATCTTTTCTTTTTATAAGTTTCAAATTCAAATTTAGAGCTCCCCATCACATGTTGAGATTAAAATGTCCACTAAATCGTTGCGTGCATGTATAGTAAAGAAACAAATCTTGAGTTTGGCATGAGTTCGTGCTGCGGGAGCACCACTAGCCCTGGCGCAGGAGTTACATTTCCCTCTCAGGGCCGTCGGGACTGAGTCAGTGCCTTACTACACCTACCTTTGAGTCAATAACATGTGGACCCAATAGGTGACTGGTCCACATGTAATGCTCCCGAAGGCAGAGGGGCAGTGGGGCCAAGAGGGGTGAGCCGCAGGTTGGGGGACGTGTGGTTTCATGGGTTCGAGCGGCGTCGTGGGAATCGCGGGTGGCTGTGGTAGAAACTTGATGCTCGCCACATTTTAGGTGGTCCACATGTCATGCACACAATGGCAGAGGGGCGGTGCGGCCGAGAGGTGTGAGGCGCACGTCGGGGGGCGTGGTGTCGTGGGTTGGAGAGGCGTCGTGGGAATCGCGAGATGAAACATGATGGTCGCCGTAGTTGAACTTCCATGGACAAGCTGTCATGTCTACGGACACATGCACTGTATACCGATCACTGGAAGGAGTAGCAGAGAAAGCTATATATGCGGATAAATAGTTCCTTATAGTCAAGCGGACCCACGCTACTACTCTGTTCCAAAGACATGCACACCATTGAAATAGTCCATCTATATCAATATACACTGAGAGGGAATAATTTTTTTTACAAGAGAGGAAATAGTTCATCCATCCATAGTGCCCTCCTGCTGGTGCAGCGTTTTCTTCTTCTTCTTCTTCTTCTTCTTCTTCTTCTTGTTCTCATTCTCTGTGAGAGACAGCTTTGCAACAAGCTCTCAAAACTCACACGGGCACCAAGGGCATCATATTTTATCCGCTCGTACGTCAAGGGATAATTCTCCCATCTGGACGACCTTAATGCCACCGTCTCGTCACCCTTCTGAAGATTTGTACCAAGCACAAAATTTGCTACGTCGAATAGGGATGGTGTCTGTTTAGCACAATCTTCTACAGGAATTTTGATTCTGGTTTGTAGGTCAGTGATGTTTTTCAAATCAAGGTTGTATGGCTCCAGCTTTTGTTTGTCCCCTTCGATGGTTGCCCCACAGAAGTATACGTCCTCCTGAGACAAGAAATCGTGAAGCTCACCTGGTATGGAGGGCGAGTGTATGATGTGGTACACCAAAACATCATCTTCGAGGCACAGCTGAAGGACGGCGGCGCGCTGGATCTTCCCAGGGGCACGCTCCGTGTACTCTGTGTCGAGACCGATGACCCTCGTCTCTACCTTTTTGAGGGAGTTGGATAAATTGTTGATCCACTGCCGAACAACCCTTGGGTGGACGGTGACGGTGGCAACTATGCGCATCGAGCCTTCGACGAGGACATGTTGGACGCTAAAAACCTGCATCTCGATCTCTTTCGCCATTTGGAACCGCTGGAACGAAGGGCTATGGTTTGGAGAATTAGGATTAGATGGCTAGTCTAACTGAAGTAGTAGATGATTATTTGAAGAGGTTAAAACAATGTGAACGCAGTGGGGTTTGGATGCAAATGAAGACGAAGGGGAGGTGAAGAAGCCGAGGCTAATCGGTTCCCGATGGAGAAGTAAATGGGAGAAGTTGCGCGCACGCAGTTAATTAGACGGCTAGGTAGACTAAACGAAAAGGCTATGCGGGTAGACTGATGAGTCATACCTGTTCGTGTACATGCCCATCCTTCCTGATAGGTGGGACCTATGCAAACAGATAGAAAAATGTGTCGTAGATTTTTTTTTGAGAGCGTGAGTGGGAGACACAACATTCTCTGGTTAAGGAATACTCCCTCCGTTTAGGTGAGTATAAGTCACATTATGAAAATCAGGTTTTCCCAAAACCTTTAGGCGTGGAGCATTAACTTCCTGCTCGATCCCCTCCCAGCCTCATTAACCAGCGTTCTCTTCCTCTGCTGCCGTGTTCTACCTTTCCATTTTCCTCTTCTCAAGTGTGGAACGATCTGCATGCCGTCCTTGATGCACCAGAACGACCACTGCATGCATCGCGGCAGGGCATTGATTGGGCATGCACGAGAATTTGGTTCTGCTCGCAATATGGATGATACCTGAATGATGAAGTGAACAGGCAAGCTAGCACGGGAGACCTATTTCCGCTATACAATACTGGAGTACTCATGTTCCTACTAGTAGTAGTAGTAGTAGTAGTACAACTGTGGTACACTTGATGGTCAAAATACTATTCATCCGGTCCTCACAGTGAAGTGACAACACCCTGCGCCTGACACTAGTCCAGGCGAGGCGGCGTGTTCGGGTTACCAAAGTCAGCCTCACCCTGTGCACTGTGCAGTCTGTCACCGCCGTTGTACAGCACATTGGCACCTCGCCTCGTCTCCCTCTCCGCTCCCATTGCACCACTCCATCTCCTTCTCCTTCTCCGTCCCCGTCTCCGTCTCCATCTCACTGTGCCCCCGTGTACTGTTGCCTCACTCGCCTCCCCCAGTACCACTATTCCCTCGCTAGCCGCTCCAGCACCGACATCCTTCTCCCCCGTAAATCAAGCCCCCTTCCAAACTCCACCATGGCCGAACGCGAACCGCGCAGCATCCATATGAGCCGCGATTGGAGCAATCTCCCCAGTGACATCCTCGACCTCTGTTGTTCGTGTATGGATATGTTGACCGCCCTGCGGCTGGCTGCATGCTCGAGGGACATGCACACGTCCATCGTCAAAGCAAGGCCTAAGCTTTTCCAGACACCCTGCTTGCTGCTATCTGGTCTTGCGAGATTGGCTCACCATGATACGGAGGCATGCATGATGCCCCTTGACTTCAATCCGATCTCCATTAGCCGAAACTTCTTTGCAAGTATGTAGTGTGTCACCGTACATCATTTCCCTCGACATCGATCCGATCACCATCGCCCGAAACTTCTTGGCAGGTATGTACTGGGTCGGCATGAACTCCCACTGGATGGCTGCCTTCAGAGAAGACGGTAAAAAGTTGGTGCTCGTGAACTTCCAGACCGCTCATGAGATTATCCTTCCTCCGTTGGATTATATAGAGTATTACCGTCGCGGTCCAAGTCATCTAGATTACTACCTCAGTTGGACGGACCTTGTTTTGCAGAAGATTGTAATCTGCCAAGTACCCACACGACATGCGAATTACGCAGACTTCAAGCTAATTGCCTTGTTCGACCGCGGACTCGCCTATCTTTACGCCGGTGCCTTTTTTAGCTGGAGACGACTCGGCTCACAGTGGATCATCGTCAAAGCTGATACACACTTCTGTGATGCTATTGAACACAATGGCATCTTCTACGCGATCGACAAAGCAGATGGCACCACGTATTGCTGGGACGGCGCGTGTAAGTTGTTTCCATCTCATGTTAATGATGACGCCATGACACTGTTTGAACTTTTTTGATGATTGGCATATCCTTGTTTCAGCAGAATTTGAGTAGAACTATGGCAATATATTAGAGACGCTGTAAATCAGCTATATTTGGAATGAGTTAATTCATGCGATTGTGACCATGTCATTAAAGCCAATTTGTACCCTGAATAATCAAACGGTTAGGAATATATGGATATTATCCTTATTTTATAGTAATCTATATACTACTACTAAATATGAGTGTGTATCAATGGCCATGTTAGTTTCTTCATTTTCATGATGTAGAAACATGCACCACACTGTTGGTTTCATCTAACCATACATTAGGGAAGTAAATGTGCATATGGAGAACTTTATATTTGGAAGTAGTGAAATCCTGCAATGCTTACCTTGTGTACATACCTATATTCGCCCTTCAGCAATCAATGGCTAGAATAATATCCTTACAAGTTTTTTGCCCACAGAACACGAGTATATAACAATGCATGGTCTGTTAGTTACCTTGAAGAATTTGTTTGTGAGGTTAGAACATGATTACATAACATGCATGACATGGTAGTTTCCTGTGAAGAATCGATTGCGAGATAACATGAGTATAACCATGCATGGCACTTCTATATTTTTGAACCCAGTATACATTTCCCTGTATTTTCCTCCCAGTTCCAATAGGGACATATCATTGTTGTTTCTTGCATTATCCTACTCATACTCTGAACAATGCTGATCTTACATTAACAATGTCTGTCCTTTTTGATATGATGCAGTGTCCCTACAGTTACTGCCCTTTGTAATTACACCACCTTTGCCAAAAACAGGGAAGCACAACTGGTTCCTCGCTCGATCAGACGACGTCAAAAGATTGATGATCATTCGGACACATGAGACGGAAAAGTTATATTGCAAAAAACCCACTGTATACAAGCACCGTGTAATAGTGAGTATCCGGACAGTGGCTATTACGTCTATGAGCAGGATACCAGCTTGTTGGGGCCTTTAGGATTTTTTAGTTGGAGGCGGGTAAACAGGCTTGGTTCACACTCTCTGTTTCTCAGACTCAATTATCCGATTAACCAGGAGATCACCGTTGGCAAGGACCTTGATGGCAGAGAAGCTCTGTTTGCTATGGAAAACAGTGTCTACACGGCGAGCCCTAGGAGTTCGGGAGCATACTCCCCTGATTGTCAACGATACATCCTGCAGCCAAAAGAAGGTGAGAATGACAAAGGCATCCAAATTAACTTTGATCCTTGGATGTCTCAATTACGACAGGCAGTGATGTGGTTCAAGCCTTCAGGTTGATAGGTAATTGGGCTGTTGCATCGGAAGGGTGGAGTACTGGTGTCTCCGGATCACTGGTCGCTGAAGTGGGGCTGCAAATTATGATGGTGTTGGATCATCTCTTCGAATGACTTTGTTGTCTTTGCTGCTGGTTCTGGATGGCTAGTTCTTTCTTTTGTTATGCATATTCCTTGTCATTTGGTCATCCTCATCTAGGTCACTCTTTCTATGTAATAGTTGCTTCTGTTTAGAATGTCATTCTCGTCTGGATCACAAGAGTCTGAGCGCTGCAGATGGGTACGTTTTGGTGGTGTAGAAAGACTTCTTATGAACTATCATGTCTTGTTGTTTATGTCAGTAGTAGTCACTAGTCAGTGTTTAAATGTTATATATATCGTTGTTTCGAACTGTTTATTGTCTCGAACTACTGGTGGGCTAAATGAGGGCATCACCATTCTCTAGTGTTTAGAGTATATCTCCTTTTTTCAAGTTATATAATTTGAGCTCACTGTCTTTTCGATGATGCACACTTGTTTGGGCCAGTGAGGTGTCGTTGAATATGGGCCGAGTAGTAACGCAATGCCAAACAGGTCAATTATGACTCTCGGGCCGGGCTCTCAAAAGATCCTGAAAGAAGGTCGGGCTCTCCAAAAAAGAAAGAATAAGGACTCTTAGGCCGACATGTGGGCGCCAATGGTGTTTTCGTGCGCTTGCGCGCCGAGAGCATATTGGCGCGTGCTCGAAATTCATGCTACCTTTTCATCCCTAGTCTCCCGCCCTCCCCCACCTCTGGAATAACGATTCCTACTCCAGTTCCCCCAATTCCCCCTCCTGTACTCCCTGTACTCAAGCACTATCATGTCGCTGGTCAACGCGGATCTCCGAGCTAGAGATCCAGAGGTCCATCCTGCCTTCGGTCGCTGCATGCTGTCGCTCAATAGTGGCATGACGACGCTTGACGACCAGTTTTCCGGCAAAGTGCTGATGGTAACCATCAACAGCGACCGGCCTCCCGTCTCGCCGGACGACCTTGTCAAAGCTCTTGGCATTTTGCACGGCATCCAAATAAGTGACTTCCTCGTCGAAGTCTGTCCGCCACCGGCTGATTTCTTCGTCAGGTTTCGAACAACTTTCGACTGCAGTCGTGTGTTCGAATCTTCCCGGCGTTTGTTCTGCGATGTCGCACTGGTGAGCTTTGATCGGTGGCACCCAGGATGGGGCTTGGTACCCTTTGAGCTTGAGTTTTTAACAAAGCTTACGTTCCACGGCATGCCTCGACGTGCTTAGAACAACGAGTCCATGAATGAGCTTATCAACGACCTTGGAGGTGAGCTCGTAAGTATGTTTGTTCCTCCAGACAGCTGGGCTCTGACGGTTATGGCATGGATGAAGAAGCCGTCCACCATACCGATGGTGATTGGTGTTGAGATACCGGTGCAGGAACCGGGGTTGTACTATTCATCGCCACCAAGGCCGCCGTGGACCACGTTAGGGATGTACCTGTATCGAGTGTTCATGCATGTCGAAGAAGTGGTTAATCAATCAATCAAAGTCCTGCCGCCCCCGCTGGTGCCAGGGTCCGTCGACGACGTCCATTATAGGAGTCGACGTCAGACTTTCCCCGTGTTGCTCGGAACGATGGACGGCACAGGGCCTACTCCATCGCGTGGCGGAGGCCACTGCTTCTTTGGGAGAAGAGGCAGGGTTGACTGCCTAGATTTGCTCTAATTTGAGGTAACAACTGAATCTTGTCAGATAGTACTAGTTAAATCTGAGCTATGGGTCTGAAGCACTGATATGCCAGTACATTTGATTGTGACCTGTTCTAATTTTGTACCTGAACTTTTTTTAGGAAGGGCTGTACGTCAACTTAATGTGCTAGCAGAACTTATAGTGTTGTCTGTCTGTTTTCTTTGCACAACATTCAAGATATTTCCCCGTCATTTATATAGACAATGAACCGTTATGTACGACTTCGTTGGTTTCAACATAGCCCTTCTCGTAGCGATCCACTGCTTCCATCCTAATTGTGCCGCCCGCGTGAAATTTTTGTATGCAAGTTCAGTGTGCTATGATGTTCTATATGATTGTGTCAACTATATAAGTTTTTACTGAGCATCAGCAATGCATATGGCTGAAAGATGTATTTACGAGCATCGACCGATGGGTCTCTCTCTCTATCTCTCACACACACACACACGCACAGACACGCCCACACGCACAAGTGGGACCCGTTGAATTATTTATTTGCTCGTGACAGCTTTTTATTAGGTTCCACTGTAATCTAACTTATTAATTGAGCCCAGTGACTTCAAAAAGTTGTACAGAAGCCTTGTTTGGGCCTTTCCGGCGTCCCTGAATGTGGGCTGAGTAACCATGTTAGGTTGTACTGTACTACACAGGCCTTTTTTTCAACATCAACAATGCAACTGGGCCGACAGTTGTACACAATATCCGGGTCAACTTGTTATCCGCCCCACTGGGCTGCAAAGTTTCCTAGGAGGTATGCATTAGGCTTAACAAGAAAATGGACTTTAAGAAATAATAAATGGGATGTAATTATAATAACTGGGCAATTACTATGAACCAAACACGTAATTAGTTTGAAAAATATATTATTCTTGGAATTTGGAAATTTTAATTTCATTACTTGTTGCGCGCGCAATATTTCGTTGGATTTTAACGTGATACAACTTTATTTTGAAATTATATTTAACCTGACTAGAAATTTCGGATAAAAATATTTCGGATCCCATCAAAATGTGGGAAATTTCTTTGAATTCTGTTTTGAGCGGTTGTTTGAAATTATTAATCGTTGTCCTAGCTAGAAGTTGGGTTGTACTTTTAACAAACCCGTAAATGGGCTGTAGTAAATTCCATTAGAATTGGAAAATGGGCTGTACATTCTTACAAATCGCAAATGGGCTATATGTTCTCTGCCAAAACCGAGCTGTGGGCCTACTAAGTTGACGCGTACCAAGGGCTTTGTCAACTTAGTCAATATAAACGATTCTAGCTGTAGTGATCGTACGATGTCCATTCAACGGCCGTAGTGCTTCTTTAACTCTGGTCTTCTTGCTCCAGCCGCCCAAAGAAACGTCGGTCGTGTCACGTGCTACTGCCTCCCGTGGCCGGTTGTGATGCCGCGGAGGCCTCACCGCCCCGTACTACTCCCACCGCTGGCCAGGCCATCCCTCTACTCACCCACACCCCCTGTTATTCTGCGGCGACGGCAGCCTCACACTGTAGCCGAACCAGTGAACCCTCGTACTCCTCTCCACACGGGCTACCGCTGTTGCGTCTTCCCCGGCTCCACGTAATCCCCTTCCTAGGCCTCGCCATCATCTAGACCACCACCCTAGTGCTCTCGGCGCGGTGTGGTTAGCATGGTCAACAACCGACTTCCATCGGAAGAATACTATACGTGGAGAAGCTGACAGCTGGGTCCAGGCGGCCGCGAGGAAGTGCCCCCTTATTACGCGCAAAATAATTATTCCTCCACCAGACAACAGGGACCCACCGGACAGACCACCTTATTTCGCAAAAAAATGTTTCCCCCCTTACTGCTTGGACCCATCGGACGGGCCAGCGTATTTCGCGAAAAAAACGTTCCCCGCGCTGTCAGCTCGGACCCACCGGAAGTGCCTCCTTATTACGCACAAAAAAAATGAATACTCCCCCTACTAGCTAGGACCCACCATGGTGGGAGGCTAACTTGTGGGCCTACTAAGTTGACTGGGACGGGGGCCTTTGTCAACTCTAGTCAATATGAACGATTCTAGCTCCAGTGACCGTACGATGGCCATTCAACGGCCGTACTGCTTCTTCAACCTCTGGTGTTCTTGCTCTAGTTGCCCAAAGCAGCGCCGGTCATGCCGCATGCTCCTGCCTCCCGTGGCCGGCTGTGCTGCCACGCAGGCCTCACTGCCCCCTACTATTCCCACCGTTGGCCAGGCCTTGCGGCGACGGCAGCCTCACATCGTAGCCGAGCCAGTGAACCCTCGTACTCCTCTCCGCGCGGGCTTCCGCTACCGCATCTTCCCCGGCTCCCCGTCGTCCCCTTCCTAGGCCTCACCATCGTCCACTGCTGTGGTGCTCTTGGCGCGGCGTGGTCAATGTGGTCAACGACCGACTTCCATCGGAAGAGTACTGTACGTGGAGAGGCTGACAGCTGGGTCCACGGCAGCAGCTAGGAAGTGCGTCCTTATTACGTGAAAAATAATTATTCCTCCACCTGACAGCAGGGACCCACCGGACGGGTCACCAGTATTTCACGAAAAAAAAACGTTTCCCCTTGACTGCTAGGACCCACAGGACGGGCCACTGTATTTCGTGAAAAAAACATTCCCCCCGCTGTCAGCTCGGACCCACCGGAAGTGCCTCGTTATTACGCACAAAAAAATGAATACCCCCCTGCTAGCTGGGACCAACCTTGGTGGGAGGCTGACTTGTGGGCCTACTAAGTTGACTGGGACGGAGGCCTTTGTCAACTTTAGTCAATATATGAACGATTCTAGCTCCAGTGACAGTACGATGTCCATCCAATGGCCTAGTGCTTCTTCAACCTCTGGTCTTCTTGCTCCAGCCGCCCAAAGCAGCGCCGGTCGTGGCGCCTGCTCCTGTCGCCTGTGGCCTGCTGTGATGTTGCGGAGGCCTCACCACCCCTACTACTCCCACCGCTGGCCAGGCCATCCCTCTACGCACCCACACCCCCTGTTATCCTGCGGCGACGACAGCCTCACACCGCAGCCAAACGAGTGAACCCTCATACTCCTCTACGCGTGGGCATCCACTGCCGCGTCTTCCCCGGCTCTGTGTCGTCCCCTTCCTAGGCCTCACCGTTGTCCACCGCCCTAGTGCTCTCAGCGCGGCGTGGTCAACGTGGTCAAGGAATGGCTTCCATAGGACGTGGACTGTACGTGGAGAGGCTCATAGTTGGGTCCACGGCCGCAGTAAGGAAGTGCCTCCTTATTACGCGCAATATAATTATTCCTCCACCTGACAGCGGGGACCCACCGGACGGGCCACCGTATTTAGCGAAAAGACATTTCCCCCTATCTGCTGGTACCCACCAATTACATCTTCGCACGCAAGGAAGTGCGTCCGGAAAAAAAATGATTCGCCCCCCTGACTGCTGGGACCCACCAGCTACATCTTCGCACGCAAGGAAGTGCCTGACAGTCGGGAACCACCTGGTCGAAGCGTACGTAGCGTTGTCATTCTGGTCGCGAACGTGTACATACATATATACTGGTGGATGTAGAGGCGTACACGTGTCGTAGTAGAGGCGCGCACGTGTCGTAGTAGAGGCGCGCACGTAGCATGTACACGTACATACAGCGACGAGGGTGCAAGAAAGAAAATACGGCCACGTACGTACATACGGGCAGGGTCTCTAACGCCTATCGTGCATACGTACATGGCTGGGTTGGAACGGAGAAACAGTGTCGTCGTCGTGTTCATAGGGAGCCAACCGGCTGGGTCGGAACGGAATGCGTCGTCGTGTTCATCAGGAGGGCTTGGACGGAAGAGGCGATGGAAATGAGGGCTGGCGTACCGCACAATGGAGGAAACGGCCTTGTGTTCGACCGGCCACGTTCGAAACGGGGTCATGTTGATCGGGAGGGGCCTGGCGTACCGCAAAATGGAGGAAACAGACTTCCTACGGTCAAAACGGTGGTCCTGTTCATCGGGAGGGGTGTGGCGTACCGCAAAAAAGACGAAACGGACTTGTGTTGCAGCTCTACGGTCGAAACGGGGGGGGGAGGGGTGTGGCGTACTGCAAAACAGGACTCCACGGGATACTGTTCATCTCCACCGTCGACCTCCTCCAGCCTCCACGGGCTACCGTCAACCTCCTCCAGCCTCCACGGGCTCCAGTTCATCCAGCCTCCACCGCGCGCTACTCCACCGGCAACTGTTCAACCACCCCTCCACGGGCACCCCTCCACCACCTACTGTTCATCCAGCCCTCTACACCACGGGGTCCTGTTCAACCAGCCCTCCACGGCCACCCCTCCACCGTCTACTGTTCATCCAGCCCTCCACACCACGGGGTCCTGTTCAACCACCCCTCCACGACCACCCCTCCACCATCTAATATTCATCCAGCCCTCCACACCATGGGGTCCTATTCATCCAGAGGCAACGCCACTGCTCACAGTTCATCCACCCCCCCACAACGCTCACTGTTCATCCAATCGATCGGCTTCTGTTAGCAGCAGTAGCGATGGAATCGCTCCATCGGGTTCAGTTAACAGCCATCGATCGATTGCTCGGGTTCAGTAACGCGTAGCCTGCAGTGCAATCGCTCGGGTTCAGTTAGAGCCCAACGCCTCGCTCGGGTTCAGTTAGAGCCAACGCCTCGCACACATGCGCGTACCTGTATGAGAGAAACGCGCATCGCTCCGCCCCTGACCTCCCACCGTAACCGACAACTCCCCGAAATTTTCCTCCCCCTCGCTTCTACCACGGTTTTTTCCGTCATGGACGGCCCAAAGAATGTCATGCAGCTGCATCTCCGGCCCGCCCAGGACGAAAAGCCCATTTTCTGTCATGATTTTTTGTCATAGAAGTAGGAGCCCACCACATCTATGATGATACCGGGTTTTGTCACAATTATCGTTCGGCCCAAAATGTCACAAATGTGTCTTTTTTTTGTAGTGTTAGTATGTTGCTATTGCTTTCTTCATGACTTATACATGTTCCTATGACTATGAGATTATGCAACTCCCAAATACCGGAGGAACAATCGGTGTGCTATCAAACATCACAACGTAATTGGGTGATTATAAAGATGCTCTACAGGTTTCTCTGATGGTCTTTGTTGAGTTGGCATAGATCGAGATTAGAATTTTTCACTCCGATTGTCGAAGAGGTATCTCTAGGCCCTCTCGGTAATGCACATCACTATAAGCCTTGCAAGCAATGTAACTAATGAGTTAGTTACGGGATGATACATTACGGAATGAGTAAAGATACTTGTCAGTAATGAGATTGAACTTCGTATTGAGATACCGATGATCGAATCTCGGGCAAGTAATATACCGATGACAAAGGGAACAACGTATGTTGTTATGCGGTTTGACCGATAAAGATCTTTGTAGAATATGTGGGAGCCAATCTGAGCATCTAGGTTCCTCTATTGGTTATTGAGCGGGGACGTGTCTTGGTCATGTCTACATAGTTCTCGAACCCGTAGGGTCCGCATGCTTAACATTCGATGACGATCGCTATTATGAGTTTATGTGTTTTGATGTACCGAAGGTAGTTCAGAGTTCCGAAAGTGATCAAGGACATGACAAGGAGTCTCGAAATGGTCTAGACATAAAGATTGATATATTGGACGGCTATATTCGGACATCGGAAGTGTTTCGGGTGATTTCGGATAAAACCGGAGTGCCGAAGGGTTACCGGACCCCCCTCCCAAGGAACTAGTGGGCCTAGATGGGCCTTAGTGGAGAGAGAGGGGCGGCCAGGGCAGGCGCGCACCCCCTCCCATTTGAGTCCGAATTGGGCTAGGAGGGGGCGGCGCTGTCGGTGTCAAAACCGGCGGATCTCGGGTAGGGGGTCCCGAACTGTGCGTCTAAGGCTAATGGTAACAGGAGGCAGGGGACACAATGTTTACCTAGGTTAGGCCCTCTCTATGGAGGTAATACCCTACTTCCTGCTTGACTGATCTTGATGAATATGAGTATTACAAGCCGTAGAAGCCTAGCCTATGAGGTTATGATTGTTGTCCTATGGACTAAACCCTCCGGTTTATATAGACACCGGAGGGGGCTAGGGTTACACAAAGTCGGTTATAGAGAAAGGAATCTGCATATCCGAATCGCCAAGCTTGCCTTCCATGCAAAGGAGAGTCCCATCCGGACACGGGAAGAAGTCTTCTATCTTGATAGCCCAACGATCCGGCCAAAGTATATAGTCCAGCAGTCCAAGGACCCCTCAACCCAGGACTTCCTCAATAGCCCCTGAACTAGGCTTCAATGATGATGAGTCTAGCGCATAGATTGTCTTCGGCATTGCAAGGCGGGTTCCTCCTCCGAATACTTCAAAGTAGATTTCGAACACAAGAATCGTGTCCGGCTCTACAAAACAAGTTCCACACACAACCGTAGAGAGTATAATATTTCACGAGTCCAATCCACTGACAATTTTGGTAGCACGACATTACGTCATCCCCGGCCATTATTTTGAATCATTTTCTAGCAAGCCACTCTACTTTTCGAGAGGCGGTTTTTATTGGCACGTCTTATCAAAGTAGAGATCATGTCCCCTTATTGCAGGATTTTAATCAACATGAGCGTGGGTAATGCAACCATTATGTTGGCATGTTTCCTTGGGAATAGGCATGTTTTAGGGCCGCAGAGGGGACGTTTGATATTCGTCGCGTTTATAAAGGGGCTAACGCCTGTCCTTTTCCTTCCCCGCTAGTCCTTTTCTCTACCCCTCACCTCGAGTTCCAACACCCAAGGGTCAATCCAGTGCTTTGAGCTTCCGGCCATGTCCGGACCCAGCCTTCAAGGCTGGTGGATGGCCTCTTCTATCATAGAGGAGGATATCTCAAAGCTCAGGCAGACAAGATACCTAACCGCAGAAATCCTCCACAGGCTTCCTGCTCAAGGGCAGGTTATTCCCACTCCCAGATCCAATGAGAGGGTTGTGTTCATCTCTCACTTCCTCCGAGGGCTTGGGTTTGCTCTACATCCATGTGTTTGAGGGCTTATGTTTTATTACGGGCTATATTTCCGTGATCTAGCTCCAGACTCCTTCCTTCATATCTCGGTGTTCATCATCATGTGTGAGTTCTTCCTCCCGATTTCCCCACACTTCAGCTTATGGCTTAAAACCTTTATCTTGAACCCGAAGGTAATCAACGGGAAACAAGTGCAGTGCGGAGGCACTTAAATAAGCAAACTTATCACTTCTCCTTGGCCAAAGGGCTCTTTCGCAGAATCTTCTGACATATGGCAATGGGAGTGGTTTTACATTACCGACAAACGGGGTAAAAAGCGGGCAGCTACACCCGCGTTTCGATCTGGCACTCATTTATAGCTTGCATCATGGAGTAACAAGGGGCTGGACCGGGGATCTATTGATGAAGTGCAGACATTGCAAAGTCGCATTCGGAGCCTCATTAAAAAGCACATTGGTCTCACCAATGTGATCCAAGTAATGCTAACCCGCCGGATCCTTCCGTGCCAGCGGCGTCCTCTCCGTATGTGGGAGTTCAATCTGGAAGGTCCATGGACCCTTCAACACTTCTCTGGCACAATGCTCAGAGGTATGTGGAATTTATTCTTCGGCGCATGAAAACAGTGGCCGAATACTACAGAAGACCTCGGCCTCGACTGTAATCATCCGGATACTCCGGTAAGTACTTGACTCTCGAACACAGTTTAGTCAAATTACTCACAACAATGTACTGACAAAACTCTACTCGGCCAGGGCTGGCTAAAGAAGGCGGAGAGAATTAGGTGTTCTGCTCCACTTCCCGAAGACTCTGCCGATCCGGTGTTAACAAGGATGCTGGCTCCAACACCATATCAAGTGCCGGCAGGGGAAGATAAGGAGGAGTGTGAAGAGGCCCAAGGTGGCCTCCATTCTGGAGACACACCAGGCAATTTTTTCGGGGAGATTGGAACCCCCACTTCGAAAGACGAAAGGGAAGGGCGAACTGACATCCCCTCTCCTCACGGGAAAAAGAGAACCGCCTCCGGAGACTCGAAAAGAGGAGCTTCTAAGCAGGGGAAGGTATCCCAGTCAGGGGATGATGCTGACACGTAATCACTCTGTAAATATAGGCCCTTAGCCGAATCGTAAGTGAACTAGGGTGTTTTAAACATATCTCGTTCTTTCCTGGATATAAGGGTAACATTTTAAACACATGTTTGCAATCTGGCACGCAGCCCTCCTCAACAGTCCTCCTCTTCGGGGGATCTTCTTCTGGAGATGATGGAGAGTGAGACGCATCCACAGATCTCCCTGCCTGATAAGGCAGACGATGTCGAGGTGTCGTCCCAGAGGATCTTTCCCGATCAACAAGTGGCGCAAGGGGCAGTGAAGTCCGGGGCCGAAGGTAATACTTCAGCCGCCTAGGGTCCAGGGTGTGCGGCCAATACAGGGAACAACAAAAGTCCCGGACTATCCAATGCCCGAGGGACGACGCAACCTATTCCAGATCCAGAGGCGCCGGATACATTGATAGACATATTGCAACATGCCTCCGTCTCAGAGGAACATCGTACCTTGATGGGTACGGTGGTTGAAAGAGTTCGGTCCATGAAAAGCGGATTGAATGAAGCCTTTACGAGCCTACTAAGAGGCTTCAAGGTACATAGTGTAATTTCAATTATATTATAAGTGCAAATTGCACCTGTGTATAGATAGTAGCCCCTGAGACTGTGGTTGACATCCAAAGGGATGTGATCAGAGGATCAAAAATATATGCCCAGGAAATGAACTGACTAATTGAAACACATGTTGTTACATCCGTGGCGACTGCCCAAGCTACAGAGGTAGCACATCTGAAGCAGAAAGTTGATGTGGCGGATGATGACATCACACTTATTAACAGGCGGCTCGATGAGGCGCCGGGTATGTCTTTGGGGCATTTAGTACATGCTAGTATAATAAACTGAGTGTGATACTGAGAATTTGTATATGTATAATTGCAAATAGTGCCGCCGTAGTTGAAACCCTTCGGGCGGAACTTGCCCGGGCCAAGGAGCAAGCCAGGATGAGTAATGCGGCTGCCGAAAAGGTAGCCGCCGAATTAAAAGCCGAGCAGACTACTCGGCGTCAGTGCGATGAGAGAATATCTACTATGGCACTTGAGGTGAAGGATGTTGTCGGTGTCAAAACCGGCGGATCTCGGGTAGGGGGTCCCGAACTATGCGTCTAGGCGGATGGTAACAGGAGACAAGGGACACGATGTTTTTACCCAGGTTCGGGCCCTCTCGATGGAGGTAAAACCCTACTCCTGCTTGATTGATATTGATTATATGGGTAGTACAAGAGTAGATCTACCACGAGATCAGAGAGGCTAAACCCTAGAAGCTAGCCTATGGAATGATTGTTGTTCCTACGGACTAAAACCCTTCGGTTTATATAGGCACCGAAGAGGGTTAGGGTTACACAGAGTCGGTTACAATGGTAGGAAATCTACATATCCGTATCGCCAAGCTTGCCTTCCACGCCAAGGAAAGTCCCATCCGGACACGGGACGAAGTCTTCAATCTTGTATCTTCATAGTCCAGGAGTCCGGCCGAAGATGATAGTTCGTCTATCCGGACACCACCTAGTCCGAGACTCCCTCAGTAGCCCCTGAACCAGGCTTCAATGATGACGAGTCCGGCGCGCATATTGTCTTCGGCATTGCAAGGCGGGTTCCTCCTCCGAATACTTCATAGAAGATTTTGAACACAAGGATAGTGTCCGGCTCTGCAAAATAAGTTCCACATACCACCATAGAGAGAATAATATTTACACAAATTCAATCTGCTGACGTATTCCGTGACGTGTCATCACACCACGGCCAAGCCTTTATTCGAATCATTTTTACTGTCCCACCTCAGCGCGTTTAGCGAGGCGGTTTCCTTGGCACGTCTTGTCAAAGCAGAGATTGTGTCCCCTTATTCTGGGATTCTCATCAATACGGGCGTGGGTAACCCAACCGTGTCCGTTGGCACGTCTCCACTATCGAAGGCGAGTCCCGAATGGTCATGAGGGAGGCTCTTGGGATTCAACCTCTTTATCAAGAGACCAAGGCTCCACTTCCTTCTTTCAATCTCAATCGAATCCGCCCCTCGCCTCGAGTTCCAAGACCCAAAGCTCCAGATTCAGGCGCTTCGGACCTTCGATGATGTCCGGCTTCGACCTGCAAGGCCGGTGGATGCCTTCCTCCATTACGGAAGAAGATGTGTTAAAGCTAAGAGAGGCCAGGTATCTAACCGGCAAAATCTCGCATAGGCTGCCTGCCCAAGGGAAGGTTATTCCCACTCCCAAGCCTGGTGAAAGCATGGTGTTCGCGTCTCACTTCCTTCGGAGGTTAAGCTTCCCGACGGACCCCTTCGTGAGGGGTTCCTGTTTTACTATGGGTTGGAATTTCACGACTTGGATCCGGAGTCCATCCTCCACATCTCATTGTTCATTGTCGTGTGTGAAGCCTTCCTACGCATTACCTCTCACTTCGGATTGTGGCTCAAGACCTTCAAAGTGGAGCCGAAGATGATCAAGGGGCAATAGGCAGAGTGCGGAGGGGCTGTTACAAGCAAGAATGCTGATGCTCCGTGGCCCGAGGGCTCTTTTCAAGAGGAGCTTAATTTATGGCAACAAGAGTGGTTTTATATCACAGCTCCCAGGGGCACCAAATGGGTGGCGCCACCTGCCTTTCGCCCGGATCCTCCATCGCGACTGGCATCATGGGTCAATAAAGGGCTTGACTGGGGGCCATCCAAGGACGTGCCCTTGCCGCAGGGCCGCATTTGAGACCTCCTAGAGAGAGATCACTTTGGTCGTAGTGGCGCAGGTCATGTTGATTCGTCGCATCCTGCCCTGCAGATGTCGCCCCCTCCGCCTGTGGGAATTTAACCCGGAGGGACCACGAGCTCTCCAACATTTTATGGGCGCGACGTCCGTGGAGATGTACAAGCTTTTCTTCGGATCACAAGAGATGTGTCCGGACTTGACTGAGGACGCAGGTCTGAGCTGCAATCACTCGGATACTCAAGTAAGTAGCCCTGTACCCGGACACGCTATCCTATATTTATTACAAACTTGCCCTTTAAAAGAGCTGTCCCTTGAACAGGAGTGGATAGCGAAAGCAAAGTTAATCAGGTGTCCGGCCCCCCTCCCCGAGACCACGCCGGATCCCGTGTTGACCAGGATGCTGGAGGTTGCGCCTTCGGTAGAAGGTGAAGGGGGAAACAAGGAATCTACCGCCTCCGCGAAGGAGGCTGCCAGGAAAGGAGGGATCGAGAATCCCTCCATCCAAGGGAAGAAGAGGACCGCCTCTGAAGACCCGGAGACCATGATCTCAAAGCGGGGGAAGAAATCTTCGTCAGAGGGTCCGGCGCCGAGATATGCCTCGGCCGCATTATGCCCCCAAGGGGATCAACCCTCCACCGAGCCGTAAGTAAAGAGGGGAGTTCTTTTTTTAAAATAAAGGATATCCCTACCCTATTTCTGATAACCGAAATTTTACCTTGTAGTTCGGATCTCAGCCCTTCTCAGCAGAGCTCATCTTCGGGGGATCTTCGTCCGGAGATGATAGAGAGCGAAACGCTTCCCCCTATCGTATCGCCTTACGAGGTGGGCGACCCTGAGGTGTCGTCACGGAGGGTTTCTCCAAGTCCGGCGGGGCCGGAAGGTAGTCGTATGTCCCCTCAAAGCCCTCCACATTTGGCCTTCAAAAAAGTCCATCGGACGAGTCCGACACCATATCGTGTACGGTCGGAGGAGCTGAAGGATCTGCTCGGGCGAGCGTTTATCTCAGAAGATCACCGTGCGTTAATGGGTACGGTGATTGAAAGGATTTCGTCCGTTGAGAGCGGATTGCATGAAGCCGTCAGAAGTTTACTGACAGGTTTTGAGGTACACAAATGATGTACCTTATGACAGTTTCGCATATAAAATGCGCCATGTGTAGATAGTAGCCCCTGAGACTTGGTGTGTTATCAAGAATGATAGCGCGCCGAGGATCATAATCCCAGGTATAATATGTCGCCCTTCCTATGTAGGTGGCGAAGTGTTCGGTGGCTAGCCGGACTGATGGATTTGCCGAACTAAAGCGACAACTTGACGTGGAGGATGCCGACATCGCACTTGTCAATAAGCGTCTTGACGAGTCACAAGGTATGTGATCTCTCCGCGGACACCTGGTAAAGGAGCTTGATGCCCGTGCCTCACAACAAGTATGCTTGACGCAGATGGTGCCGCTGCCATGGAGAACCTGCGGGCGGAGCTCACCCAGGCCAAGGAGCAGGCCAGAAAGAGTGACGTGGCTGCCTTAAAGGCGGCCGAACAGCTAAAAGCCGAACAGGCTGCTCACTGTCGAAGCAAGAAGGAGATGGCCGAGATGGCCGTGGAGTTGAAGAATGCTGCCGACCACTGCAAGCTTCTTGAAAAAGAAGATCGGGCGGTATGAGAGGACCTGAAGAAGGCCACTGCCGAGGCCAAGGATGCTCGCTCTACAATGAGAGCTATGAAGGAGGAGCTGCGTCAGGCCAGAGATATCGCGGCTGGAAAGCCCTTTCTGCTGCGGAGGAAATTCCTGGACCCTAATTATGCTCAGTTGGACCGGCTGTGGAGTGCGGAAGATGCTTATCTGGACATGGCGGCAAGTGCGGCGGACGCGACCAAACACTTC
Source organism: Triticum dicoccoides (assembly GCF_002162155.2). NCBI lineage: Eukaryota > Viridiplantae > Streptophyta > Magnoliopsida > Poales > Poaceae > Triticum > Triticum dicoccoides. The sequence goes on from NC_041393.1 coordinate 243,526,022, forward strand.
CGAGATCAAGAGGATCACGAAACGGGGAAGGTTTTTTGGTCGCAGTTCCATAGTCCAGAGCGCCCACTTCCATTAACCGATCGCTTGGCCGAATGGGTGGAGCTGAATAGGTTATCCGGACATGCGATGAAGGATGTTGTGAGTCTTTTGTGGCTGAAGAGGCCCGAGCCGAAGAGTTATTTTGGCTTGGTGCAGCAGTTCCTTGGTGCGGTGCCGCATATCAATGAAATGAGGAGGTCGGCATGCATAGAGGGTGCGCGGATGGCTCTTGCCCGTGTCAAGACATACTGGGCGGAGATGAAGGCCCCCGATGTTTCAACCCAAGATTCAGACGGAAGCCGAGTACCTGTCGAGCACTATTTTCAGGAAGTTCTGCACGGCGCTCGTTTAATAGAGACGCAGTGCTCAAAGGATATCATGTTCGAATAACATGTATTATTGTGAAACAATGTTTTGATGAAATATAAAAGCTTTTTATACTTCTGACTTCAAGAATTAAAATACCTCATGTGCGGCCGTTGATGTATATGTGTATATAACCAGAAAGATGGCAGTCTTCGGCTTCAGCCCCCACGCATATAATGCGGGTGTGTGCAAAAGGTGCATTTTCACACTTGATCCAACGTCTTGGTCCTATAAAGGAGGTGGTAGCGTAGCAAACCAGGCAACCGGACTATAATGCTTTATCACTTTCACTTAGCCATAGGAGTTTGACAGTGGGGCTACTATATAGCCCCTAGGGGCACCACGCTCACCCAAATTCGGGGCGCGTATGTGCCTGACCGGGAAACGGCCCTTCGTCAATGCGGAGGAATCCTATAGATTCCGGCGGGTCATCGAGTGGTTGACCAGTCTCATGCTATATCATGACAGTCAGTTTTCGACTTTCTCTACTGAGGTGCTCGCCTGGCCAAACCGGGGCACAATCGCAGTAGTTCTCCTGGTGCCGCGTTAGCCGATAGAGCGGAACGTAAGGCAGCAAAACACAGGAGCCGGACAAACCCAACATTTGACCAAAGACATGATTCGGAGCTGATGCATATAAGGCCTAACTCCAGACGCCGAACACTCCCTAAGGTATTCGGTCTTTATGAAAACGGGCCGAACAACGCCCTTGGTAATAAGCCCCTGGTGTCCAGGTACGCGCAAAATTCTGACGTGGCCTATGCCAAAACGCCAGCCTCCTCCTCGGTTATAGTAAGAAACCAGGGGGTGTGTATCAACAAGAGACAGTAAAAAAGGTTTACGCAGGGTCTTAATCTGAAAAGAATCCTTGCAACAGGTCCCTGCTGCACGTCTGCGCCTGTGTCTCCGTTGTGCCGTATCCTAGACGGGTGTCGCACGGTGTTCGTCTGTAAAAGAGAGGAACTTAGTTGAAAAAGATCGTGCGAAAATGTACGTTATATTAAATAAACAAAGTACGTTTCAAAAAATGAATAAAATTGAGCTTTATTGTCTCTTGTTGTGTATGCGCAGAGCCCCTTGTGCGGAGGTGTGCGGCTGGTAAGCCCCTGTCTGTTTACGCCGGACTCGTCTAACCGTGTCCGGGGTCTGAACGACCTATTTTAGGTGCTTGGATTAGCGGAGCCGGTTTTAATGTGTGGCTGTCAAGGCAGTCACACAATCTTCCACGCTCGAGAAACACTCGATATTTCCCTTTAAGGAGATGATGCCTCGTGGACCGGGCATTTTAAGTGTGAGGGATGCGTAATGCGGTATTGCGTTAAAGCGGGCGAAAGCTTCACGCCCCAGTAGTGCTTGATAGCTACTTATAAATGGGGCGAGGTGGAAGGTTAACTTTTTGCGGCGGAAGTTGTCGGGTGAGCCAAACACAACTTCTAGCAATAGAGAGCCCGTTCAATGGGCATATCGGCCTGGCATTACCCCTTGAAAGGAAGTGTTGCTATGGCAAATTTTGGTTGGGTCTATCCCCATTTTGCGGATTGTGTCCTGATATAACAGGTTTAGATCAATGCCGCCGTCCATTAGGACTTGTGTAAATTGGAGTCCGTCGATTATCGGATCTAATATCAAGGCAGTCCATCCTGCATTCCGGATACTTCTAGAGTAATCCTGATGGTCGAAGGTGATTGGTTTTGACAACCAGTGGCGGGACTCCTCTGGGATAGGCCGTACGGCCTGTATCTCTATGGGCGTCGTTCTGTTTTTCCCTTTTGTCACGTAAAGTGAGTTTACTGTTTTGATTTCGTGTGGGAAATTCTTTTGTTTTCTGGTGCTCTACTTGTGGGGTTCATCATCGTCTTCGCTTTGTGTGTCGAGCCCCTTGTGTTCGGCGTTGAGTTTGCCGGACTGCTTGAAGACCCAACAATCTCTATGGGTATGATTTGCAGGCTTCCCAGGGGTACTGTGGATTTGGCATACCTTGTCCAAGATTTTGTTTAAGTTAGATAGCTCGTCCCTATTATCCTTAGGGGGCAGTTTTTTATGATTCTGCCGAGAGCTTTTGAATCCGGCGTTGACTGCTGTGCTCTTCGGGCTGTTGCCCTTGGTCCGGCGCTGGTCCTTACCCCGTTGCGGTTTTCCGTTTCCATCCCTGACTTCGGATGTACTTGGGTCGCTGGTACTACATCTTGCCAGCCAGCTATCCTCTCCTGCGCCAAAGCGGGTCATGAGGCTTGTTAATGCGGCCATTGTTCTTGGCTTTTCTTGGCCGAGGTGTCTGCGAGCCATTCGTCTCGGACGTTGTGTTTGAAAGCTGCTAAGGCTTCGGTGTCCGGTCAGTCGACTATTTGGTTCTTTTTAGTAAGGAATCTGTTCCAGAATTTTCGGGCTGACTCTCCGGGTTGTTGAGTTATGTGACTTAAATCGTCTGCATCCGGAGGTCGGACATAGGTCCCTTGAAAATTTGCCCGAAAAGCGTCCTCGATCTCTTCCCAACTTCCAATGGTGTTTTCGGGGAGGCTTTTGAGCCAATGCCAGGCTGGCCCTTTGAGCTTGAGGGGTAAGTATTTTATGACGTGGAGGTCATCTCCTCTAGCCATGTGTATGTGGAGAATGTAATCCTCAATCCAGACTCCAGGGTCTGTTGTTCCGTCGTATGCCTCTATGTTTATGGGCTTGAATCCCGCTGGAAATTCATGATCCAGAACCTCATCGGTGAAACATAGGGGATGTGCGGCACCCCTATATTTAGGTGTACCGTAATATTTGGATACTTGACGTGTTGCATTGCTTACTAGAGCTTGCTTTCTTGGCCCGTAGATGGATCTAATTGGGCCATCTTTTTGATGCGAATCCGTGTGCGGATCGCATGTCGGCTTGTGTGCGGCGCCGTTTGCCGCTCTATGCTTGCCATGGGGTCATCTATCCGACCGGGTGGTCTCCTTGTTCTTTGATTGCGGTGGCTCTACGGCCTCCTCATCAAATTCTGGCAGTAGTTTTCGCTTCGGGTAGCTCTTTGTTCGGCGACTGTCGCCGTATTTGTCTGCGGTGTTGAGTACTTTGGTCCATCTGATTCTGAGTGCATCTTCCGCTGTTTTGAGCTGCCGCTTCTGCTTTTTCAGGCTATGCGCAGTAGCGACGAGCCTTTTGTGGAGGTTCTTCTGCTCCGGCAACTTGTTCGGCGTGAGATCGTCCGGACTGTTATCTTCCCCGTGGACGGATTGTTTGTTAAGGTTGTCCTGTTCGGACGGTTGCTTGATAGCATGTTCGTCGTCCACCGGTTTGCCCTGCTCTAAGGCTGGGTCTGAATGACTGCTGTTTTTGTCGAGGCGGGACTTTGAGCGGCGCTTACATCGCCGTTTTGACTGCTTTTCGAGGGGATGATCCCTCGTGTCGTCTCGTTGCTCCTCGTTGTCGCTTCCTTTAGGAGTGTCCACCGTGTATACCTCGTGAGATGAGGTGGCTGTCCAGTGCCTTATATGTGCTGGTTCATTCTTATCTCCTACATCGTCGTCCATACCGTCGATGTCTTCGGAGTCGAAATCGAGCACGTCGTTTTAACTTTCGACAGTGGCTAGGAAGTGGGTGGTGGGTGGGCTTTGAATTTCTTCGTCGTCTGCATCCCAACCTTGCTGACCATAATCCGGCCAGGGCTCTCCTAATAAAGAGAGAGACTTTAGTGAATTCAGGATGTCGCCAAAGGGCGAGTGTTGAAATATGTCCGCGGCGGTGAACTCCATAACCGGCGCCCAGTCGGATTCGATTGGCAGGGGCGCGAGGGGTTCAGAGTCCGGAGAGGAGTCCGACACCTTGGAGTCATGAGCTTCGCAAAGGACGGGGTTGGTGTTCGGCTCAATCGCCGTAGACATTGCAGCCCCCGAGGCGGTGTCCAGCCACCAGTCCTCGATTGGCGCCGTCGGCTCCGAGCTAAGGGTCGGAGCGGATACTTGTGCGGCGTCCAGGGCACTGTTCGGCGGCAGAGCTAAATCATGCCCCTCGTGACAGTGCGGCGCGCTTGGCTGTGGCTCGACCCGTCGAAGATCAAGTCTCCGCGGACGTCAGCCGTATAGTTCAAACTTCGAAATCTAACCTGATGGCCAGGGGCGTAGCTTTCGATCTGCTCCAGATGGCCAAGCGAATTGGCCCGGAGTGCAAAGCCGCCGAATATGAAGATCTGTCCGGGGAGAAAAGTCTCACCCTGAACCGCATCATTGTTGATGATCGGAGGAGCCATCGGGCCTAAAGATGACGACACAGAGGAACTCTCAATGAAAGCACCAATGTCGGTGTCAAAACCGGCGGATCTCGGGTAGGGGGTCCTGAACTGTGCGTCTAGGCGGATGGTAAGAGTAGATAAGGGACACGATGTTTTTACCTAGGTTCGGGCCCTCTCAATGGAGGTAAAACCCTACTCCTGCTTGATTGATATTGATGATATGGGTAGTACAAGAGTAGATCTACTACGAGATCAGAGAGGCTAAACCCTAGAAGCTAGCCTATGGTATGATTGTTGTTCCTACGGACTAAAACCCTCAAGTTTATATAGGCACCGAAGAGGGTTAGGGTTACACAGAGTCGGTTACAATGGTAGGAAATCTACATATCCGTATCGCCAAGCTTGCCTTCCACGCCAAGGAAAGTCCCATCCGGACACGGGACGAAGTCTTCAATCTTGTATCTTCATAGTCCAGGAGTCCGGCCGAAGATGATAGTTCGGCTATCCGGACACCCCGTAGTCCGGGACTCCCTCAGATGCCACGAGCCGATGCCAAGTTCTTGAGAAAGATAACAAAGCCAAAGCGGCTGATCTTGACACGGCTTTACAAGAGGCGAAGGAAGCCCAATCTGAGTCTAGAGCAGCTCGGGAGGAGATCCGACAAGCTGGGGAAATCGCGGCTGGTAAACCCTTTTTATTGCAAACTAAGTTTGGTGATCCGAAGTATGCGCCGCTTAATCAACTATGGAGCTCTCCAGACGCCTTTATGGACCTACCGAAGAGTGCTGCCGATGCGAATTAGTTTTTCCATGCGCAAGAAGGACATGTGACGGAAAAGCTATTTTGCTCGCAATTTGACACGCCAAAGCGTCCACTGTTGAATGAATAGATGGCCCAGTGGGCCGAGCTCCACAAGATGTCTGTACTACCTTGAAGGACGTCATAGCCCGGCTGTGGCCAACTAAGCTCATTCCGAATAGTTATTTCGGTTTGGTGAGGCAACTTGTTAATGCGGTGCCGCGTATCGATGCTGTGAAGCGGTCAACGTGCATAGAAGGTGCACGGATGGCCCTTTCCCGTGTCAAGATGTATTGGGCGAAGATGAAGACCACTGATATTGCAGCGCAGAATCCACCCAAAGGCAAGGACCTTAACATGCCAGAACATTACTTTGAAGATGTCCTAGACGGTGCCCGCTTGATAGAGGGTTAGTGCTCGAAAAATATTATGTTCGAGTAAAGTGTATCAAAATTGTGATAACAATATTATGATATATTTAAGGCTATGTTTTTATACTTTTTGCCCGAAAAGTTTTGGTGCCTCCTGTGCGACCGTCTTTTTTGTATGTACAATCTGAAAGTTTGCAGTCGTCGGCTTCAGCCCCCTCGCGTATAACGCGGGGGTGTTCGGAAAAGCACTTGATCACACTTGACCCAACGTCTTGTTCCGTTAAGGAGGTGTTAGTGCAGCGAACTAGGCAATCGGACTATAGAGCTTTAGCACTTTCACTTAGCCATAGGAGTTTGACGGTGGGGCTACTATATAGCTCCTGGTATGTCCGCGGTTATCCGAATACGGTGCGTGTACATACGTGACCAGAAGGACGATCCTTCATTTAACATCAGGGAATCGCGAAGATTCCGATGAGTCATGAAGTGGTTGACCAGCTCTCGCCGCATCATGACAGTCAGTTTTCGGCTTTCTCTACTGAGGTGGTCATCCGGACGAGCCAGGACACAATCGCAGTAGTTCTCCCTTTACTACCCTAGACGATATAGCGGAACGTAAGGTAGTAAGCACAGGAGCCGGGCAACCCAACTATTGACCAAAGACATGATTAAGAGCTGATGCATATAAGGCCAAACTCGCGATGCCGAACACTCCCTACAAGTGTTTGGACTTTTCAATATACACCGGGCTGAATACAGCCCCTGGTGATAGACCCTCGTATCAAGGCACGTATGGCAATCCGACGTGGGGAAAGAGCGCAAGTGGTGAGAGCATAAATCTCAAAACACAATACGGACCAAGCTGCTTCTATAACATCCACTTTAGTACGGCGAGCCGTATATTTACAGATAATGCCGGTAACTTTCTTGGACATTTTACATGCCAGGAAAGTATAAAACAAAAAGAGATTAAAAAGGTTTACACAGGGTCTTAATCTAAAAAAGAAACCTTAATGCGGGGCCCTGCTGCAAGTCCGCGCCTTTGTCTCCATTGTGAAGTGTCCTTGAAGGGTATAGTATGATGGCCATCTTTAAAAAGGAAAAAAACCAGGTAAAAAAATCTGGTGTGGCCGTAAGTAAAGCTGGTTCATTTTAATGAACCGTGAAAGATAACTTCTGGAGTCCGAATAGGGTCGAGCCGAACTATGTACTTTTTGCGTGCAGAGTGCCCCCGATGCCGCCCAAGGAATTTTGAGTGTATCTCCTTGTGGGGCGGTCGACGAGGGCGTAGCTGCTAATAGAGCTCGGGTTTATCTGAGCTGCCGCACTAAGGTGTGCGCCGGACACATTTAGCATTGTTTGCGGTCTCAAGGACCGATGAGCTGCTTGGCTTGAATAGGCCATTTTGTCTTCTAACTGCTAGAGCCACCGTGTATAACTGTATGAAGAAAGCGCTCCGTATTTCCGCTGACTGTAATGACGCCGCGTGGTCCACGCATTTTGAGTTTTAGATAAGCATAATGCAGGACTGCATTAAAACGGGTGAACGCCGTTCTTCTGAGTAGTGCATGATAGCCACTTCAAAACGGAGCAATGTCGAAGATTAGTTCTTCGCTTCGAAATTTGTCGGCGGAGGCGAATACAACATCCAATGTTAGAGAGCCCATGCAGCGGGCTTCCATGCCCGGTATAACTCCTTTAAAGGTAGTGCTGCTTGGCTTGATTCTTGATGGGTCTATCCCCATCTTGCGGACAGTGTCCTGATATATCAGATTGAGACTGTTGCCCCATCCACGAGGACTCGAGTGAGGTGGTATCCGTCGATTATTGGGTCGAGCACTAGGGCAGCCGAACCCCCGTGACGGATACTAGTCGTATGATCCCTGCGATCAAAGGTGATCGGAAGGCCGACCATGGGTTGAATTTGGAGGCGACTAGCTCGATGGCATAGACATCCCGGAGTGCGCGTTTGCGCTCCCTCTTTGGGATGTGAGTGACATAGATCATGTTCACTATTTTGATCTCCGGTGGAAATTTCTTCTGTCCCCCTGTGTTCGGCTGGCGAGGTTCGTCCTCGTCCTCGCTCTGAGGTCCCTTCCCTTTGTGTTCGGCGTTGGGTTTGCCGGCCTGCTTGAAGACCCAACATTCTCTGTTGGTATGATTGGCTGATTTATCAGGAGTGCCGTGGATCTAGCAGGGCCTGTCTAGAATTTTATCTAGGTTGGATGGACCGTCTTTGTTACCTTTAAATGGCTTCTTCCGTTGACCTGGACTGGAGCCCCTGAATCCGTTGTTTACCGCTGTATTTTCTGGGCTTTCTTCATTGTTCCGACGTTTGTTTTTGTTGTGTCATGGTTTTCCATTGCCATCCCTGACTTTGGATGTGGTGGGGTCACTGGTGCTGCTACGGGTTAACCAGCTGTCCTCGCTCGCACAAAAGCGGGTCATTAGTGTAGTTAAGGCTGCCATTGTCCTTGGCTTTTCCTGGCCGAGGTGCCTGGCTAGCCATTCGTCCTGGACACTGTGTTTGAAGGCCGCTAGGGCTTCGGCATCCGGAAAATCGATGATTTGGTTCTTCTTAGTGAGAAACCGGTTCCAAAGCTTACGGGCTGATTCCCCGGGTTGTTGGATTATGTGACTTAGATCGTCTCCATCCGGGGGCCGGACATAGGTCCCTTGGAAATTGGCCCGAAAAGCGTCCTCAAGTTCTTCCTAGCTTCCGATGGAATTTTCAGGGAGGCTATTTAGCCAGTGCCGAGCTGGTCCTTTTAGCTTGAGGGGTAAGTATTTGATGGCGTGGAGATGATCTCCGCGAGCCATCTGGATGTGAAGAATAAAGTCTTCTATCCAAACCGCAGGGTTCGTCATTCCATCGTATGCCTCAACGTTTACGGGTTTGAACCCTTCTAGAAAATTGTGTTCCAGCACCTCATCAGTGAAGCACAGGGGGTGTGCGGCACCCCTGTATCTGGTTGTGTCGTGGGTTGGGTCCGATGGTTGCAATGTTCGGTATTGGTTCCATGCTGGTAAATGGCCGACATATTTCATTTGATAATCGTGATCCCGTGTAGGAGCACGTTCCCTAGATCCGTAGATGGACCTGGTTTTGCCAGCTTTTTTGTCCAGGTCTTCACGTAGATCGTGTTTCTGGTCCTGAACCGCAACCTTCCATCCTTTACGAGGAGGGGTTGCGGGCTTGTGTACAGCATTGCTAGCCACTCTGTCTCGACCACGAGGTGGTCGGTCCGGCCTGTCGTCTGTGTTGTTTTTCGGCAGTATAGGCGCAATAGCCTCGTCGTCGAATTTGGACAACAGCTTACGTTTAGGCTAGCTCTTTGTTTGGTGATTACCGCCGTATTTTTCCTTATCGTCTAGCACTTCGTTCCATCTATCATTGTGCGTATCCTGTGCGGCTTTAAGCCGCTGCTTCTGCTTCTTCAGGGTCCTTCCAATGGCGATAATCTTTTGGTGGAGGCGTTCTTGTTCTAATGGTTCTTCTGGGATGACGAACTCGTCGTCGTCCAGGCTGATCTCCTCTTCATAGACGGGTTGATAATTTCTATCTTCGGCATCGCTGTGGTCAGACAACATCTCCGGACTTTGTTCGCCGTCCTCTCGCACGTCCTGCTCCAACACTAGGTCTGCGGGGTCCTTGGCTTCGTTTAGATTATCATCGTCGTCCGTGACAATGTTGCTGTTTTTCCTTTTGCTAGATCGAGGTTGGCGCTTCTGACGCTGATGTCTACTACACAACCTTCTTCTTATAGACGTTGTTGGGCCTGCAAGTGCACATGTTTGTAGGACAGTAGCAAATTTCTCTCAAGTGGATGACGTAAGGTTTATCAATCCGTAGGAGGCATAGAATGAAGATGGTCTCTCTTAAACAACCCTGCAACCAAATAACAAAGAGTCTCTTGTGTCCCCAACACACCCAATACAATGGCAAATTGTATAGGTGCACTAGTTCGGTGAAGAGATGGTGATACAAGTGCAATATAGATAGCAGATATAGGTATTTGTAATCTGAAAATATAAAAACAGCAAGGTAACTAATGATAAAAGTGAGTGTAAACGGTATTGCAATGATAGAAAACAAGGCCTAGGGTTCATACTTTCACTAGTGCAAGTTCTCTCAACAATAATAACATAGATAGATCATATAACAATCGCTCAACATGCAACAAAGAGTCACTCCAAAGCCACTAATAGCGGAGAACAAACGAAGAGATTATGGTAGGGTACGAAACCACCTCAAAGTTATTCTTTCGGATCGATCTATTCAAGAGTTCGTACTAGAATAACACCTTAAGACACAAATCAACCAAAACCCTAATGTCACCTAGATACTCCATTGTCACCTCAAGTATCCGTGGGAATGATTATACGATATGCATCACACAATCTCATATTCATCCAACCAACACAAAGTACTTCAAAGAGTGCCCCAAAGTTTCTACCGGAGAGTCAAGAAAACGTGTGCCAAACCCTATGCATAGGTTCATGGCCGGAACCCGCAAGTTGGTCAACAAAACATACATCAAGTGGCACGTGATATCCCATTGTCACCACAGATAAACACGGCAAGACATACATCAAGTGTTCTCAAATAAAGACTCAATCCGATAAGATAACTTCAAGAGGGAAACTCAATTCATCACAAGAGAGTAGAGGGGGAGAAACATCATAATATCCAACTATAATAGCAAAGCTTGCGATACATCAAGATCGTGCCATAGAGAGAACACAAGAGAGAGAGAGAGGTCAAACACATACCTACTAGTACATACCCTCAGCCCTGAGGGTGAACTACTCCCTCCTCGTCATGGATAGTGCCAGGATGATGAATATGGCCACCGGTGATGGGTTCCCCCTCCGGCAGGGTGCCGAAACGTGCTTCCGAGAGGTTTTTGGTGGCTACAGAGGCTTGCGGCGGCGGAACTCCCGATCTATCTTCTCCGT
>NC_041393.1:243537138-243567801 GCF_002162155.2 Triticum dicoccoides
GGGGTGCTCGAGGGGCCGACGAGACAGGGGGCACGCCCAGTAGGGGGGGGGGCTATCTCCTGGCCTCCTCGAGGATCTTCTGACGTGAACTCCAAGTCACCAGGATCATATTCTTCCAAAAAACCACGCTGCCGAAGATTTCATTCCATTTGGACTTCGTTTGATATTCCTTTTCTTCGAAATACTGAAACAGGCAATAAAATAGCAATATGGGCTGGGCCTCCGGTTAATATGTTAGTCCCAAAAGTAATATAAAAGTGTATAATAAAGCCCGTAATCATTCAAAATAGATAATAAAATAGCATGAATGCTTAATAAATTATAGATACTTTGGAGACGTATCAGCATCCCCAAGCTTAATTCCTACTCGTCCTCGAGTAGGTAAATGATAAAAGAAAGAATTTATGAAGTGTGAATGATAGAAGGTGCACAAGTTTGATCAATGATAATTTCAATCACCTTTTCTAGCATGATAATATGTCATAATAGTAGTTCATCTCATCAAACTTCTCACGATGAAGTAACAAACAATTCACATGTTAAAGCATAGACCATAAACTTTCTTGAAAACTAGCAAACTTCATTCGCAGTCATCAAACAATTGCAATTCATCTTATTTTCAGGAATAGCAAACTCCACATACTCAACTATCATATAGTCTTCTACAATCGCTAACACTCATGCAATACTAATGGTTATGGAGTTTTAATCGGACACTGAGAAAGATAGGGGCTTATAGTGTTACCTCCCAATGTATTCACCTTTGGGTGATGTCAACAATAATAGTTCATGCTAACTTACATCCAATTGGATATATATATCAGGATGTTCCCAACACGAGGTGCTTGCCAAAGGATAAAATGAGAAAGGGAAAGGTGAAGATCACCTTGACTCTTGCACAAAGTAAAAGACATAAAGTAAAAGATAGGCACTTCGTAGAGGGAAGCAGAGATTGTGATGCGCTTTTAGGGTTGGATGTACAAAATCTTAATGCGAATGAACGTCACTTTATATTGCCACTTGTATATGGACCTTTATTATGCAGTCCGCTTTTATTGCTTCCATAACAAGATCGTATAAAGCTATTTTCTTCACACCAAAAGATCATACATATTAGAGAGCAATTTTTATTGCTTGCACTGATGACAACTTACTTGAAGGATCTTACTCAATCCATAGGTAGGTATGGTGGACTCTCATGGCAATACTGGGTTTAAGGATATTTGGAAGCACAAGTAGTATCTCAACTTGGTGCAAGGAATTTTGGCTAGCATGAGGGGGAAAGGCAAGCTCAACATGTTTGAATGATCCATGAAAATATAATTTAACTGAGATGTCATAAAACATAACCCATTACGTTGTCTTCCTTATCCAACATCAACTCTTTAGCATGTCATACTTAATGAGTGCTCCCAATTATAAAATATGTCTAGGATAGTGTATTTATATATATGAAATCTCTCTTCCTTCAATATTCTTTCATGAATTGTTCAAATGACCAATACAATGCTTGCTAACCTTCAATAAATTTACAACCTCTACTTCTTAGATGTGAAGTCATTACTCCCCATGGGATAAGCAAATGAAACATATATAATTTCAGATTCATGACATTCAACTCATTCAACCATTTACTCATAGGATATAAGTGAAGCACACGAGTAAATGAAAAACTGCTCCAAAAAGATATAAGTGAAGATCAATGAGTAGCTAAATAATTATGTAACTATGTGAAGACTCTCTCTCATTAAAGAATTTTAGATCTTGGTATTGTATTCAAACAGCAAGCAAAGCAAAACAAAATGACATTGCAAGGATAGCACAACTCATGTGAAGAAGCAAAAACTTAGGTTCAAGCGATAATAACCGATAGTTGTTGAAGAAGAAAGGTGGGATTCCTACCGGGGCATCCCCAAGCTTAGATGCTTGAGTCTTCTTGAAATATTATCTTGGGGTGCCTTGGGCATCCCTGATCTTGAACTTTTGTGTCTCCTTAATTCCTCTCATATCATGGTTTGTCTTTTTATCAAAAGCTTCATCCACAACAAACTCAACAAGAACTCGTGAGATAGGTTTGTATAAACCAATGCAAAACCTTATCATTTTCTACTGTAACAAATCACTAAAATTATTATTCAACATTGCATACTAAATGCCTCTGCATATTTAATACTCCTATCCTCAAATAGAATCATTAAACAAGCAAACATATGCAAACAATGCAAACATAACAGCAATCTGTCAAAACAGTACAGTGTGTAAATAATGCATGATTCATCATACTTCCCTAACTCCAAAAATTATGAAATAAAATTCCCACTGTAGTAAATTTATCATATCTCATTATGCAAAAAGTTTCAACATTATATCATTCTCTGACTTTTCTAGGGAATTTTTGCAAGAGCGGTAAACTTTCTGTTTTCAAACAGCAACATGTATACTAGCAAAATAAGCATGGCAAAGGCTATCCTTGACATTTTTATTGAAAATAAAGATGCAAAACATTATTCTAAATAAAAGAAAGCAAATACTAACAAAATAAAATGACGCTCCAAGCAAAACACATATCATATGGTGAATAAAAATATAGCTCCAAGTAAAGTTACCGATGAACGGAGACGAAAGAGGGGATGCCATCCGGGGCATCCCCAAGCTTAGGCTGTTGGTTGTCCTTTAATATTACCTTGGGGTGCCTTGGGCATCCACAAGCTTAGGCTCTCGCCACTCCTTATTCCATAGTCCATCGAATCTTTACCCAAAACTTGAAAACTTCACAACACAAAACTCAACAGAAAACTCGTAAGCTCCGTTAGTATAAGAAAATAAAACCACCACTTAGGTACTGTAGTGAACTCATTCCAAATTCCTATTGGTGTAATATCTACTGTATTACAACTTATCTATGGTTCGTACCCTCCGATACTACTCATAGATTATCAAAATAAGCAAACAACACATAGAAAACAGAATCTGTCAAAAACAGAACAATCTGTAGTAATCTATATCAAACGTATACTTCTAGAACTCCAACAATCCTACCAAATTAGGAAGACCTAAGAAATTTGTGTACCAATCCAGAGCAAAAAGAATAAGATCAAGAGCACGTTTCTGTGAATTAACAAAACTAATTTACTGAGTGCAAAAGTTTCTGATTTTCAGCAGGATCAACACAACTATCACCGTAAGCTATCCTAAAGGTCTTACTTGGCACTTTATTGAAACAAAAGCTATAAAACATGATTGCTACAGTAGCATAATCATGTGAACACACAAAAACAGTAAGGATAAATATTGGGTTGTCTCCCAACAAGCGCTTTTCTTTAATGCCTTTCTAGCTAGGCATGATGGTGACAATGATGCTAGCATAAAAGATAAGAATTGAAACATAACGGGAGCATCATGAAGCATATGACTAGCACATTTAAGCCTAACCCTCCTCCTATGCATAGGGATTATGTGAGCAAACAACTTAGGGGAACAATAATGAACAAGCATAGGAAGGCAAAACAAGCATAACTTCAAAACTTTAAGCACATAGAGAGGAAACTTGATATTATTGCAATTCCTACAAGCATAAGTTCCTCTCTCATAATAATTTTCAGTAGCATCATGAATAAATTCAACAATATAACCAGCACCTAAAGCATTCTTTTCATGATCTACAAGCATGGAAAATTTACTACTCTCCACATAAGCAGAATTCTTCTCATGAATAGTAGTGGGAGCAAACTCAACAAAATAATTATCATGTGAGGCATAATCCAATTGAAAATTAAAATCATGATGACAAGTTTCATGGTTATCATTGTTCTTAATAGCATACAAGTCATCACAATAATCATCATATATAGCAACTTTTTTTCATAATGAATTGGGACCTCTTCCGAAATAGTGGAATCATCACTAAATAAAGTTGACACTCTTCCAAATCCACTTTTATGTTCATCACAATAAGATTCAACATACTCCAAAATAGTGGGATCACTACTTTATAAAGTTGACACTCTTCCAAACCCACTTTCATCAATATAATCATCATAAATAGGAGGCATGCTATCATCAGAATAAATTTGCTCATCAAAGCTTGGGGGACAAAATATATCATATTCATCAAACATAGCTTCCCCAAGCTTGTGGCTTTGCATATAATTAGCATCATGGATATTCAAGGAATTCATACTAACAACATTGCAATTATGCTCATCATTCAAAGATTTGGTACCAAGCATTTTAATGCATCCTTCTTCTAGCACTTGAGCACATTTTTCCTTTCCATCATACTCAGGAAAGATATTAAAAAGATGAAGCGTATGAGACAAACTCAATTCCATTTTTTTGTAGTTTTCTTTTATAAACTAAACTAGTGATAGAACAAGAAACAAAAAGACTCGATTGCAATATATAAAGATATACCTTCAAGCGCTAACCTCCCTGGCAACGGCGCCAGAAATTGCTTAGTTGACGGGGTGTGAGTGCCGTTTACCTAGCCTCCCCAGCAACGGCGCCAGAAAAGAGCTTGACGTCTACTACACAACCTTCTTCTTGTAGATGTTGTTGGGCCTGCAAGTGCATAGGTTTGTAGGACAGTAGCAAATTTCCCTCAAGTGGATGACCTAAGGTTTATCAATCCACAGGAGGCATAGGATGAAGATGGTCTCTCTCAAACAACCCTGCAACCAAATAACAAAGAGTCTGTTGTGTCCCCAACACACCCAATACAATGGCAAATTGTATAGGTGTACTAGTTCGGCGAAGATATGGTGATACAAGTGCAATGTAGATAGTAGATATAGGTATTTGTAATCTGAAAATATAAAAACAGCAAGGTAACTAATGATAAAAGTGAGTGTAAACGGTATTGCAATGATAGGAAACAAGGCCTAGGGTTCATACTTTCACTAGTGCAAGTTCTATCAACAATTATAACATAGATATATCATATAACAATCCCTCAACATGCAACAAAGAGTCACTCCAAAGCCACTAATAGCGGAGAACAAACGAAGAGATTATGGTAGGGTACGAAACCACCACAAAGTTATTCTTTCGCATCGATCTATTCAAGAGTTCGTACTAGAATAACACCTTAAGACACAAATCAACCAAAACCCTAATGTCACCTAGATACTCCGTTGTCACCTCAAGTATCTGTGGGCATGATTATACGATATGCATCACACAATCTCATATTCATCCAACCAACACAAAGTACTTCAAAGAGTGCCCCAAAGTTTCTACTGGAGAGTCAAGAAAACGTGTGCCAACCCCTATGCATAGGTTCATGGGCGGAACCCGCAAGTTGGTCAACAAAACATACATCAAGTGGCACGTGATATCCCATTGTCACCACAGATAAACACGGCAAGACATACATCAAGTGTTCTCAAATAAAGACTCAATCCGATAAGATAACTTCAAGAGGGAAACTCAATTCATCACAAGAGAGTAGAGGGGGAGAAACATCATAAGATCCAACTATAATAGCAAAGCTCGCGATACATCAAGATCATGCCATAGAGAGAACATGAGAGAGAGAGAGAGAGATCAAACACATACCTACTGGTACATACCCTCAGCCCCGAGGGTGAACTACTCCCTCCTTGTCATGGATAGCACCGGGATGATGAAGATGGCAGCCGGTGATGGGTTCCCCCTCCGGCAGGGTGCCGGAACGGGCTCCCGAGAGGTTTTTGGTGGCTACAGAGGCTTGCAGCGGCGTAACTCCCGATCTATCTTCTCCGTGGATGTTTTTAGGGTACGTGGGACTATGTAGGCGAAAGAAGTCGGTCGGGGGGTGCTCGAGGGGCCCACGAGACAGGGGGCGCGCCCAGTAGGGGGGTGCCCCCCTATCTCCTGGCCTCCTCGAGGATCTTTTGACGTGAACTCCAAGTCTCCAGGATCATATTCTTCCAAAAAATCACGCTGCCGAAGATTTCATTCCGTTTGGACTTCGTTTGATATTCCTTTTCTTCGAAATACTGAAACAGGCAATAAAACAGCAATATGGGCTGGGCCTCCAGTTAATAGGTTAGTCCCAAAAGTAATATAAAAGAGTATAATAAAGCCCGTAATCATTCAAAATAGATAATAAAATAGCATGAATGCTTCATAAATTATAGATATGTTGGAGACGTATCAGACGCCAGCGCTTGGGAGGTTCATGGGCAGGCATGCTATTATCGTCGTCAGCCTCCTTCTCCTTAGGTGTGTCCACCATGTAGATATCGTATGAGGATGTGGATGTCCACCGCCCTAAGGGTGGTGGTTTTTGTGCCTGCTCTTCTTCGGCATCATCGTCCATACTGTCGATGTCTTCGGAGTCATAATCGAGCGTGTTGGTTAAGTCCTTGATACGTCTCCACCGTATCTATAATTTTTGATTGCTCCATGCTACTTTATCTACTATTTTGGACTATATTGGGCTTTATTTTCCACTTTTATATTATTTTTGGGACTAACCTATTAACCGGAGGCCCAGCCCAGAATTGCTGTTTTTTGCCTATTTCAGTATTTCGAAGAAACGGAATATCAAACGGAGTCCAAACGGAATGAAACCTTCGGGAACGTGATTTTCTCACCGAACGTGATCCAGGAGACTTGGACCCTACTCCAAGAAGTGCCAGAGGCGGTCACGAGGGTGGAGGGCGCCCCCCTGGGCGCGCCCCCTACCTCGTGGCCCCCTGCTGCTCCACCGATGTACTCCTTCCTCCTATATATACCTACGTATCCCCAAATGATCAGAACAGGAGCCAAAAACCTAATTCCACCGCCGCAACCTTCTGTATCCACGAGATCCCATCTTGGGGCCTGTTTCAGAGCTCCGCCGGAGGGGGCATCCACCACGGAGGGCTTCTACATGAACACCATAGCCCCTCCGATGAAGTGTGAGTAGTTCACTTCAGACCTTCGGGCCCATAGCTAGTAGCTAGATGGCTTCTTCTCTCTTTTTGGATCTCAATACAATGTTCTCCCCCTCTCTCGTGGAGATCTATTTGATGTAATCTTCTTGTTTTTGCGGTGTGTTTGTTGAGACCGATGAATTGTGGGTTTATGATCCAGTATTATCTATGGAAAATATTTGATTCTTCTCTGAATTCTTTTATGTATGATTGAGTTATATTTGCAAGTCTCTTCGAATTATCCTTTTTGGTTTGGCCAACTAGATTGGTAGTTCTTGCAATGGGAGAAGTTCTTAGCTTTGGGTTCAATCTTGCGGTGTCCTTACCCAGTGATAGAAAGGGTTGCAAGGCACGTATTGTATTGTTTCCATCGAGGATAACAAGATGGGGTTTTTATCATATTGCATGAATTTATCCCTCTACATCTTGTCATCTTGCGGTCGATGAGTGGAGTAATAGTAGTAGATGCAGAATCGTTTCGATCTACTTGTCTTGGAGGTGATGCCTATATACATGAGCGTTGCCTAGATATGCTCATAACTATGCTCAATTCTGTCAATTGCTCAACAGTAATTTGTTCACCCACCGTAGAATACTTATGCTCTTGAGAGAAGCCACTAGTGAAACCTATGGCCCCCGGGTCTATTCTCATCATATCAATCTCTAACGCTTTATTTACTTGCTTTGTTTTTACTTTACCTTTTACTTTTTACTTTGCATCTATCTATCAAAAATACCAAAAATATTATTTATCATCTCTATCAATCTCACCCTCGTAAGTGACCGTGAAGGGATTGACAACCCCTAATCGCGTTGGTTGCGAGTAGCTATCGTTTTGTGTAGGTACGAGGGACTTGTGCGTGGTGTCCTACTGGATTGATACCTTGGTTCTCAAAAACTGAGGGAAATACTTACGCTACTTTGCTGCATCATCCTCTTCCTCTTCGGGGAAATCCAACGCAGTGCTCAAGAGGTAGCAAGAAGAATTTCTGGCGCCGTTGCCGGGGAGGCTCACGCAAGCAAGTCAACCATACCAAGTAGCCATCACAATCCCTATCTCTCGCATTACATTATTTGCCATTTGCCTCTTGTTTTCCTCTCCCCCACTTCACCCTTGTCGTTTTATTCGCCCTCTCTTTTTCGTTCGCCTTCATCCCGTATGTATCTTTGTTTGTGTTTCCTTGTGCCTTCTATATGCTTGCATCTTCGCTTGCTGAAAATCTATTGATATGGATCCACTTAAAGTGTTCTACTTGGATTATCTTCGATCCTTATGTGCTTTGCGGAAACCCCAACTAGCCTAGTTGATCGGAAATCGTTAGATGAGCATGCTCATTTTTTGCATCATCGTTTGTTTGAAAAGGGGAGACTCTTACGGTATCATATAAATAGTTTGCTATGCTATGATTGGAATCTTTGTGGAATGTGTGATTTTACTTGTTGCTCTAAGAACCCTAAAAAACACCTTCCCTACCTATGTGAGTTCAATGATAATGAAATCTTATCTTCTTATGCAAGGGGTGTTTATTGTTACTATGATATCGAACAAACTGAAGAATTTGTCGTTTTTAAGGGTGCTCATGAAGTTGCTTATTTGATTGAAAAGTATGATTTTACTCTCAACAAATCTGAAAATTCCGTCATACTTAATTATTGCAATGAAAACCTTGCTCATAATGTCTATGTCCAAGAATTTATTGAAAGAATGACCGTTGCTTTGGAAGAAAATAATGATATGCATGAATCTATAGATAATGATGATTCCGATGATTTGATTGAAATATCCCTTGGTGAACATGATGCTTGCTATTCTTGTGGCCATGATGCCAATATTTATGAAGATGAATTTGCTATAGTTCCTTATGTTAAACATGAGATCGTTGCTATTGCATCCATACTTGGTAGTTCCTTCGATGAAAAGCATGATTGCAATGATTTTACTATAAATTCTCTTGACGTCAATTATGCTAATAATATGCAAAACCCTAAGCTTGGGGATGCTAGTTTTGCTATGTCTACTACTTGTTGCAATGATCATGATTGGGGTGATTCTTCTTTTGAACTTGAAAATTTATTTAAGCCCCATGATGAATATGAGATTGATAATAGTGTTTGCAATAATATTGGAAGTGGGTTTGGAAGAGTGTCAACTTTAGATCCCACATATTTGGATTTTGATCAATCTTATGAAATTTTTGATAAAAGTGGGTTTGGAGAGGTCATGACTTTAGTTAATGATAATCCCACTATTTTGGAAGAGTGTCAACTTCGCATGCATGTGGATCGTGTTGGAAATATTTTATGTGATATTTATTTTGTCAAATTTGCTGATGATCCTACATGTAATTATTATGAGAGAGGAAAATATGGTCATAGAAATTTTCTTGTTACTAAATTACCTCTCTTCATGTTGAGATTGCTATCATCTCTTTGTTCTTCCTTGCATATGCTAGTTTCTGCTTGCCTTGATAATTTGTTTGCTTACAAGATGCCTATGCATCGGAAGTATGTTAGACTTAAGTGTGTTTGTCACATGTTTTATGATGCTCTCTTTGTGCTTCAATTCTTGTCTTTCATGTGAGCATCACTGAAATCTCAATGCCTAGCTAGGGGCGTTAAACGATAGCGCTTGTTGGGAGATAACCCAATTTTATTTTGTATTTTTTGTTTTTGCTTCTGTTTAGAAATAAATAATCCATCTAGCCTCTTTTTTTATGTGGTTTTATGTTTTAATTAGTGTTTGTGCCAAGTAGAACCTATAGGTTAACCTACGATGATAGTTGATTTGATTCTGCTGAAAAACAGAAACTTTGCACGCACAAATATAATTTTGTTAAATCACAGGAACGTGCTGTTGCGTTGATTCTTTTTTCTGCTGTTCAATAAACAAATTGTCCAGGAATTCCTATTTTGGTAGAATTTTTAGAGTTGCAGAAGTTTGCGTTAGTTACAGATTGCTACAGACTGTTCTGTTTTTGACAGATTCTGGTTTACGTGTGTTGTTTGCTTATTTTGATGAATCTATGGCTAGTAAAATAGTTTATAATCCATAGAGAAGTTGAAATACAGTAGGTTTAACACCAATATAAATAAAGAATGAGTTCATTACAGTACCTTGAAGTAGTTCTTTGTTTTCTTTCTCTAACGAAGCTCACGAGATTTCTGTTGAGTTTTGTGTTGTGAAGTTTTCAAGTTTTGGGTGAATTCTTTTGATGGATTATGGAACAAGGAGTGGAAAGAGCCTAAGCTTTGGGATTCCCATGGCACCCCCAAGATAATCCAAGGACACCAAAAAGTCAAAGCTTGGGGATGCCCCGGAAGGCATCCCCTCTTTCGCCCACTTCCATCGGTAATTTACTTGGAGCTATATTTTTATTCACCACATGATATGTGTTTTGCTTGGAGCGTCTTGTATTATTTGTGTCTTTGATTGTTAGTCTACCACAATCATCCTTGCTGTACACACCTTTTGAGAGAGCCATACATGATTTGGAATTTTTTAGAATACTCTATGTGCTTCACTTATATCTTTTGAGCTTGATAGTTATGCTCATAGTGCTTCACTTATATCTTTTGAGCGTGATAATTTTTTCTCTAGTGCTTCACTTATATCTTTTAGAGCATGGTGGTGGATTTGTTTTAAAGAAACTATTGATCTCTCATGCTTCACTTAGATTATTTTGAGAGTCGTTAATAGCATGGTAATTTGCTTAATATTAATATACTTGGTATTCAAGATATGTGAAACTTTCTTTTGAGTGAATTGAATACTAAGATAAGTTTGATGCTTGATAATTGTTTTGAGATATGGAGGTGATAATATAAAAGTCATGCTAGTTGGGTGATTATGAATTCAAAGAATGCTTGTGTTGAAGTTTGCAAGTCCCGTAGCATGCACGTATGGTTAAACTTGTGTAACAAATTTGAAACATGAAGTGTACCTGGCTTGTGCATCCTTATGAGTGGCGGTCGGTGATGAGGGATGGTATTTTCCTACCAATCTATCCCCCTAGGAGCATGCGCGTAGTACTTCATTTTTGATGACTTCTAAATTTTTGCAATAAGTATATGAGTTCTTTTGACTAATGTTGAGTCCATGGATTATACGCACTCTCACCTTTCCGCCTTTGCTAGCCTCTTCGGTACTGTGCATTGCCCTTTCTCACCTTGAGAGTTGGTGCTAACTTCGCTGGTACATCCAAACCCCGTGATACGATATGCTCTATCACACATAAACCTCCTTATATCTTCCTCAAAACAACCACCATACCTACCTATTATGGCATTTCCATAGCCATTCCGAGATATATTGCCATGCAACTTCCACCATCATCATCATGACATACATTACTTTTGTCATATTGCCATTGCATGATCATGTAGTTGACATCGTATTTGTGGCAAGGCCACCATGCATTATTTTTCATACATGTCACTCTTGATTCATTGCACCATCCTGGTACACCGCCGGAGGCATTCATATAGAGTCATATCTTGTTCTAAGTTTCGAGTTGTAATCCTTATGTTGTAATCAATAGAAGTGTGATGATCATCATTATTAGAGCATTGCCCAAAAAGAAGAAAAAGAAGAAAGGCCAAAAAAAAGGCCCCAAAAAAAGAAAAGAAAAAAGGGCAATGCTACTATCTCTTTTTCCACACTTGTGCTTCAAAGTAGCACCTTGTTCTTCATGTAGTGAGTTTCATAAGTTGTCTTTTTATACTAGTGGGAATTTTTCATTATAGAACTTGGCTTGTATATTCCTACGATGGGCTTCCTCAAATGCCCTAGGTCTTCATGAGCAAGCGAGTTGGATGCACACCCACTAGTTTTCTTTTGTTGAGTATTCATAGCTCTAGTGCATCCGTTGCATGGCAATCCCTACTCCTCATGTTGACATCAATTGATGGGCATCTCCATAGCCCGTTGATTATCCTCGTCAATGTGAGACTTTCTCCTTTTTTGTCTTCTCCACACAATCCCCATCATAATATTATATTCCACCCATAGTGCTATATCCATGGCTCACGCTCATGTATTGCGTGAAGGTTGAAAAAGTTTGAGATTATTTAAGTATGAAACAATTGCTTGGCTTGTCACTGGGGGTATAGAAGTTCGGAACATCTTTGTGTGACGAAAATGAAGCATAGCCTAACTATATGATTTTGTAGGGATGAACTTTCTTTTCCCATGCTATTTTGAGAAGACATGATTGCTTTGATTAGTATGTTTGAAGTATTATTATTTTTGTGTCAATATGAACTTTTGTCTAGAATCTTTCGGATCTGAATGTTCATATCACAATTAAGAAGATTTACATTGAAATTATGCCTAAGTATCACTCCGCGTCAAAAAATCTTTTTTATCATTTACCTACTCGAGGACGACCAGGAATTCAGCTTGGGGATGCCTGATACGTCTCCAACGTATCTATAATTTTTGATTGCTCCATGCTACTTTATCTACTGTTTTGGACTATATTGGGCTTTATTTTACACTTTTATATTATTTTTGGGACTAACCTATTAACCGGAGGCCCAGCCCAGAATTGCTGTTTTTTGCCTATTTCAGTATTTCGAAGAAACGAAATATCAAACGGAGTCCAAACGGAATGAAACCTTCGGGAACGTGATTTTCTCACCGAACGTGATCTAGGAGACTTGGACCCTACACCAAGAAGTGCCAGAGGCGGTCACGAGGGTCGAGGGCGCCCCCCTGGGCGCGCCCCCCAACCTCGTGGCCCCCCTGCTGCTCCACCGACGTACTCCTTCCTCCTATATATACCTACGTATCCCCAAACGATCAGAACAGGAGCCAAAAACCTAATTCCACCGCCGCAACCTTCTGTATCCACGAGATCCCATCTTGGGGCCTGTTCCGGAGCTCCGCCGGAGGGGGCATCCACCATGGAGGGCTTCTACATCAACACCATAGCCCCTCCGATGAAGTGTGAGTAGTTTACTTCAGACCTTCGGGTCCATAGCTAGTAGCTAGATGGCTTCTTCTCTCTTTTTGGATCTCAATACAATGTTCTCCCCCTCTCTCTGGAGATCTATTTGATGTAATCTTCTTCTTTTTGCGGTGTGTTTGTTGAGACCGATGAATTGTGGGTTTATGATCCAGTATTATCTATGGAAAATAGTTGATTCTTCTCTGAATTCTTTTATGTATGATTGAGTTATCTTTGCAAGTCTCTTCGAATTATGCTTTTTGGTTTGGCCAACTAGATTGGTAGTACTTGCAATGGGAGAAGTGCTTAGCTTTGGGTTCAATCTTGCGGTGTCCTTACGCAGTGACAGAAAGGGTTGCAAGGCACGTATTGTATTGTTGCCATCGAGGATAACAAGATGGGGTTTTTATCATATTGCATGAATTTATCCCTCTACATCATGTCATCTTGCTTAAGGCGTTACTCTATTTTTAAATTAATACTCTAGATGCATGCTCGATAGCGGTCGATGAGTGGAGTAATAGTAGTAGATGCAGAATCGTTTCGATCTACTTGTGTTGGACGTGATGCCTATATACATGATCATTGCCTAGATATGCTCATAACTATGCTCAATTCTTTCAATTGCTCAACAGTAATTTGTTCACCCACCGTAGAATACTTATGATCTTGAGAGAAGCCACTTGTGAAACCTATGGCCGCCGGGTCTATTCTCATCATATCAATCTCTATCGCTTTATTTACTTGCTTTGTTTTTAATTTACCTTTTACTTTTTACTTTGCATCTATCTATCAAAAATACCAAAAATATTATTTATCATCTCTATCAGATCTCACCCTCGTAAGTGACCGTGAAGGGATTGACAACCCCTAATCGCGTTGGTTGCGAGTAGCTATCGTTTTGTGTAGGTACGAGGGACTTGTGCGTGGTCTCCTACTGGATTGATACCTTGGTTCTCAAAAACTAAGGGAAATACTTACGCTACTTTGCTGCATCATCCTCTCCTCTTTGGGGAAATCCAACGCAGTGCTCAAGAGGTAGCATTCCTCGATAGTGGCGATGAAGTGGGCGGTGGGTGGGGAACAAAGTTTTTTGTCGTCCGCTTCCCCTTCGAACATGACATAGTTCGGCCGATAGTCCCCTGACAAGGAGAGGGATTTCAATGAGTTTAACACATCGCCGAGAGAGACTGCTGGAAGATGTCCGCGGAGCTGAACTCCAAGATCGGCGCTCGATCAGGTTCGATGGATGCGGACGCAGGCAGTTCGGAACCTATGGTCGGAGACGAGTCAGAGGTTCTAGCAACAAAAGCCCAGCTCGATGTTGGGTCTGTGTGCGGCTCGAGCGCCGCTGAGTGTGCGGCCTCCAAGGCGGGGTTAAGATTCCCGTCTTCGGGCGATGCAGTCCGCTCAGGGTCTAGGGCCAGGGCGGTCACAGGCGCTATTTCCTGAGCGCGGCCAGATGACAGATCTAGGTCGTGTTCATCTTGGCGATAGGGGACAGCCGTCATGGGCTCGAATCCGTAGAAGATCAAGTCTCCACGGATATCGGCCACAAAATTCAGGCTTCCAAATCTGACTTGATGTCCAGGGGCGTAGCTATCGATCTTCTCTAGATGGCCAAGCGAGTTAGCCCACAGTGCGAAGCCGCCGAATATGAAGATCTGACCGGGGAGGAAGATCTCCCCAAGGACTGCGTTATTGTAGATGATTGATGGAGCCATCAAGCCTTCTGGTGACGATGCAGCGGAACTCTCAATGAAAGCACCAGTGTCGGTGTCAAAACCGGCGGTTCTCTGGTAGGGGGTCCCGAACTGTGCGTCTAAGGCTAATGGTAACAGGAGGCAGGGGACACAATGTTTACCCAGGTTCGGGCCCTCTCTATTGAGGTAATACCCTACTTCCTGCTTGATTGATCTTGATGAATATGAGTATTACAAGAGTTGATCTACCATGAGATCGTAATGGCTAAACCCTAGAAGCCTAGCCTATGAGGTTATGATTGTTGTCCTATGGACTAAACCCTCCGGTTTATATAGACACCGGAGGGGGCTAGGGTTACACAAAGTGTGTTACAGAGAAAGGAATCTACATATCTGAATCGCCAAGCTTGCCTTCCACGCAAAGGAGAGTCCCATCCGGACGTGGGAAGAAGTCTTCTATCTTGTATCTTCATAGCCGAACAGTCCGGCCAAAGTATATAGTCCGGTTGTCTGAGGACCCCTCAACCCAAGACTCTCAGGCGCCCCCCTTTTCCTTCCTCTCTCCCACTCCTTCCTTCCCCCTCCTAGTACGTCTAGGAAAGGAGGAATCCTAATCCTACTAGGAGGAGGATTCCTCCCCACCTTGGCGCGCCATAGGGCCGGCGGGCCTCCCCGCTTGCTCCTTTATATACGGGGGCAGGGGGCACCCTAGAACACACAAGTTGACATTGTTTAGCCATGTGCGGTGCCCCTCTCCATAGATTTCCATCTCGGTCATATCATTGTAGTGCTTAGGTGAAGCCCTGCATCGGTAACTTCATCAACACCGCCACCACGCTATCGTGCTGACGGAACTCTCCCTCGACCTCAGCTGGATCAAGAGTTCAAGGGACGTCACCGAGCTGAACGTGTGCAAATCGCAGAGGTGCCGTACTTTTGGTACTAGTATCGGTTGGATCACGAAGACGTTAGACTACATCAATCACGTTACTTGATGCTTCCGCTTATGGTCTACGAGGGTACGTGGATAACACTCTCCCGCTTGTTGATATGCATCACATAGATCATGCGTGATAGTAGGAAATTACTGCTTTCCCCAACAATGGCCTGGCTCTTCCACACAAGTAGTATGCCACCCCGGGTGCAATGCGCTGGGTGGTACATGTAGTCATCAAATTCTGAGCCTAGGGTGCCAAGGACAACGGATGAGCAGAGCAAAGCCATTTTTATTTCTTGCAGGCATACAATGGAAGCCACGGTTGTGTCCTGTCATGCCCAATATGCGATCCTATCCGAGAGGAACTCGAAGGTCCCACCAAGGATAGAGCTGCATATTGAAACACTTTGCAAGGTGGATATCATTACATCGTACCATTACATAATAGACGGGGATACATACAAAGGCATACAAATGCCACAAGAATACATCAAACATCATACATGAGAACAACATCCGACTACGAATGAAACACAAACAGAAACTCAAATGACATCCACCCTGCTAGCCCAGGCTGCCGACCCGGAACCTATCCCCTAATCAAAGAAGAAGCAGAAGAACTCCAAAAGAAGTAAACATCGCTCTCACGTCATGATCGTCGCATTACCTGTACCTGCAATTGTTGTTGTAGTAATCTGTGAGCCACGAGGACTCAGCAATCCCATTACCATGGGTATCAATACTAGCAAAGCTTAATGGGTATGGAATGGATAAGTGGTGAGGTTGCAAGAACACTAAGCATTATATGGTGGCTAACTTACGAGTACAAGAGTAAGATGAGAAACTACACAAACGGTCTCAAACTAGTAATGATCAAGAAGTGATCCTGAACTACTTGCGTTCAAACATAATCCAACCGTGTTCTCTTCCCGAACTCACTCGAAAAGAGACGGTCACGGTTACACACGCGGTTGGTGTATATTATTCCGGGTCCAATGTCAAGTTCTCTACAACCGGATATTAAAAACTCCCATCTGCCACATAACCCCGGGAACGGCTTTCAAAAGATTAAACCCTGCAGGGGTGTCCCAACTTAGCCCATGACAAGCTCACAATCCGCGGAGACAATCCTCCATCTTGGGACCCTCCGATCAGACTCAGAAACCCGGTGCACAAGACATTTCAACAATGGTAAAACAAATCCAGCAAGACCTCCCTGCGTGCCGACACCCTGATAGTAGCCGCGCGTATCTCGTCTCAGGCCACGACCGGATAGGTCAGCCTACGAGTAAAACCAGAACCTCGGGTTGCCCCATGGTGGCCCCGCAGTCTGCCTGTTCGGGACAAACACCATTAGCACTGGCCCCCCTGTATTATGTTGAATTACTCCTCGGGTAGCGCTAACTCCCTATGCGTCAAATTTAATATCATGTTTAGTTATTATGTTGGGAAAATGGTTAAACCAAAGTTGGTCCTTGCTGGAAGATTTTTATTCAAAGTGAACAATCAAGAGGGGACCATAAACCCTCACCGTGTTAGGGACGCAAAATCAAGGAACATAACACCGGTATGACAGAAACTAAGGCGGCAAGAGTGGAACAGAACACCAAGCAAAAGGCCTTCCACCCTTTACCAAGTATATAGAAGCATTAATTAAATAAGAGATATCGTGATATCCCAAGATATCCATGTCCCAACATGGAACAAACTGCAACTACACCTGCAACTAGCAACGCTATCAGAGGGGCTAAGCAAAGCGGTAACATAGCCAAACAATGGTTTACTGGGATGGTGGAAAAGGTTAGAGGCTGTTTCATGGCATATTGGGAGGCTTGATAAACAAGAAGTAGGTAGCGCGACATAGCAATAGCGTCAACAGAACTAGCAAAGCAAGGATAGTAGTGAGATCCAAGGTGATGGTCATCTTGCCTGAAATCCCGCTAGGAAGAAGACCGAGTCCATGAAGAAGACGAACCCACGTAGTCGAACGAATCCTCACGATCGCAAGGAAATAGGAACTATCAAGAAGAAGCACAACCAGAAAGAAGCAAACAACATGGTGAACACACAACACATAAACATGACATGATGCACAACCAAGTATAATGCATGTCCGGTTTATTAAGGCATGGCATGGCAATGTGCAACAAACAATACTACAAATTAAGTGGCGTTCAATATGCAACAAGTTGCATATTGACGAAACACCACATATATAGTTTATTTAAATCGGAGGTACAGTTAATTAGTTGTGAAATAAACCGTTTTAGCATGGCACTGAAAAGAAAACACCGTTGGAAAGGATTGAAGAAGAGATGATGCACAAAATAACTGAAAGACTTGAATGACGTGACAACCCCAAAATAATTGAATGCAACCACGAATCTTCTGAGATATCTTCATCACTCTGGAACGATAAAATGATGAGAGGCGAACGAGCAAGGGGAAAGATTTCAGCCGAGGGAAAGAATATGATCAACACCAAAAAAATAAATTGGATCCACCGGAGAAGAAACATAAGAATGACGAACTAGACGAGAGTTCACCGGTTGAAACAATTGACAGACTAACGAGGCTCCGCAGGAATGAAATTGATGCTTGAATAGAGGCTCAAACACCGGGAAGAAAAGGGGTGGGATGGCGGGAAAAACAAAGGCAACTTGGAACGGGGAACCGATGAATAACTTGGAGAGGAAAACATCAGTTGAAATAAGAGGAAAGAATGCAAAGGCTTCGAGTAGGATGGATACTTGATTACGAACTCTGGCTCCGAGAATAAAAAAGGTGGGGGAAAAAGAAAGACAACTCCATACGGAGGAACAACATCGTTGAGAATGAACTGAGGGTTGATCTTGTAGAAGACAAAGAGGGTCGAATTACACCGGATGAAAAGAGCTGACATCGCAATGAACGAAAACTAATTGTGTGATAAAAAAAATTGAAGGGGAAGAGGAGTATATCAAAACACCTACATAAAGATTTCTCACCAGAGTGACAAAGGGGCTGAGGAGTAAAAGAGTTCCTACTGTCCGATATAACTAGACTCAAAAAAGTTTTCTTCTAGACTCGACAATGGCCAGCTAGGAACAATCAAGGGGGAGGGCTCCTACGGTCGGTCGAGGCTCTGATGCCCAACTTATCACGCCCAATATGCGATCCTATCCGAGAGGAACTCGAAGGTGCCACCAAGGATAGAGCCGCATATTGAAACTCTTTGCAAGGTGGATATCATTACATCGTACCATTACATAATAGATGGGGATACATACAAAGGCATACAAATGCTACAAGAATACAT
Source organism: Triticum dicoccoides (assembly GCF_002162155.2). Lineage (NCBI taxonomy): Eukaryota > Viridiplantae > Streptophyta > Magnoliopsida > Poales > Poaceae > Triticum > Triticum dicoccoides. The sequence continues at coordinate 243,555,924 of NC_041393.1, forward strand.
CAAACATCATACATGAGAACAACATCCGACTACAGATGAAACACAAACAGAAACTCAAACGACATCCACCCTGCTAGCCGAGGCTGCCCACCCGAAACCAATCCCCTGATCGAAGAAGAAGCAGAACAAGAACTCCAAATCAAGTAAACATCACTCTCACGTCATGATCATCGCATTACCTGTACCTACAACCGTTGTTGTAGTAATCTGTGAGCCACAAGGACTCGGCAATCCCATTACCATGGGTATCAAGACTAGCAAAGCTTAATGGGTATGGAATGGATAAGTGGTGAGGTTGCAGCAGCACTAAGCATTGTATGGTGGCTAACTTACGAGTACAAGAGTAAGATGAGAAACTATGCAAACGGTCACAAACTAGTAATGATCAAGAAGTGATCCTGAACTACTTACGTTCAAACATAACCCATCGTGTTCTCTTCCTGAACTCACTCGAAAAGAGACGGTCATGGTTACGCATGTGGTTGGTGTATATTATTTCGGGTCCGATGTCAAGTTCTCTAGAACCGGGTATTAAAAACTCCCGTCTGCCACATAACAGCAGGCACGGCTTTTGAAAGATTAAACCTTGCAGGGGTGTTCCAACTTAGCCCATGACAAGCTCACGATCCTCGGAGACAATCCTCCATCTTGGTACCCTCCGATCAGACTCGGAATCCAGTGCACAAGACATTTCGTCAATGGTAAAACAAATCCAACAAGACCTCCCGGCATGCCGACACCCTGATAGTAGCCGCGCGTATCTCATCTCAGGCCACGACCGGATAGGTCATCCTACGAGTAAACCAGAACCTCGGGTTGCCCCATGGTGGCCCAATAGTCTGCCTGTTTGGGACCAACACTATCAGCACTGCCCCCTGTATTATGTTGAATTATTCCTCGGTTAGCGCTAACTCCCTATGCGTCAAATTTAATATCATGTTTAGTTATTATGTTTAGCAAATGGTAAAACCAAAGTTGGGCCTTGCTGGAAGAGTTTTATTCAAAGTGAACTGTCAAGAGGGGCCCATAAACCCTCACTGTGTTAGGGACGCAAAATCAAGGAACATAACACCGTATGACGGAAACTAAGGCGACAAGAGTGGAACAAAACACTAATAAAAAGGCTAAGACTTCCACCCTTTACAAAGTATATAGAAGCATTAATTAAATAAGATATATTGTGATATCCCGAGATATCCATGTCCCAACATGGAACAAATTGCAACTGCACCTACAACTAGCAACGCTATAAGAGGGGCTGAGCAAAGCGGTAACATAGCCAAACAATGGTTTGCCAGGATGGTGGAAAAGGTTAGAGGCTGTTTCATGGCATATTGGGAGGCTTGATTGAAAAGTGGTAGGTAGCGCGACATAGCGATAGCATAGAGACAACAAGTACAGCAAAGATAGTAGTGAGATCCAAGGTGACGGTCATATTGTCTGAAATCCCGGTAGGAAGAAGACAAAGTCCATGAAAAAGACGAACCCATGTAGTCGAACGAATCCTCACGATCGCAATGAAACAGGAACTATCGAGAAGAAGCGCAACCGGAAAGAAGCAAACAACATGGTAAACACACAACACATAAACATGACATGATGCACAACCAAGTATGATGCATGTTCGGTTTAATAAGGCATGGCATGGCAAAGTGCAACAAACAGAACTCAATATGCAATGAGTTGCATATTGACGAAACACCACATTCATTATTTGGTTCGCTCTTGTTTATGCACCCAACAATATTAAATGTTGTTAAACATGGAAAGAGGTGAAGCATAATAAAACTACCTAGCTAGGCAACTTAAATGAGGCCGGAAACAACAAATAACAATTCCGTAAAATCCCCATATGCATATTTCAAATTTAGTACTGTTCTGAATTAAACATTATGTTAAAGTTTTTAAACAACAAGTTAAAGTGCAACAGGTTTATCTATGCATTTTTTAGACAAGTTACATATAAAGTTTATTTAAATCGGAGCTACGGTTAATTAGTTGTGAAATAAACCATTTTAGCATGGCATTTATGCAAAGTAATACAAACAACAAGTTTAAGCATTTTTACATGGATGAAAGTTGGAGAATATGAAAGTACAGGAAATCTGAGCATGATGCATATATGACATGTTTTATTTGGATGCATGGTTATTTAGATATGAGCAATGCATGTTTAATGACAGTCCTGAAAATATGCATGCACTGGATATATGCCAATAATCACAGAATGAAAAAAAACATCTACGGGCCAAATGCAACACACTGTGCAAGCCCAACAGCAGATCTGGACCGAAGCGGATGTGGGTGTGCAAAGGACTTGATCCCACGACCTCATGCATAGAGGAGCAGAGTCCTGACCAGCTGGCCTGACTGAGTGTTTGTTATTAGGACGATGCATAGATCCTTTTGAACAAGCAGAGGCTCGGTCATGGAAACGCCATGAATGCACAACAACTTGCCGGCGACGATGGCAAGCAAAGCAGCGGCTACCGGTGCAGCAGAACACCGGCAGGGGAGCGGGTTTGGAAGGTGGATGCACAGGCGGTGAGGCAGGCGCAGCAAAAGGTCGGGTGTGCGGGAAGACTCAAGGTCGCCTCGGTCATGGCGGCGACAAGATGAAGCAAGGCCACTGAGGGAGTCCTGGATTAGGGGGTATCCGGATAGCCGGACTATAAACATCGTCCGGACTATTGAAGCATGAAGATACAAGACTCAGGACTCCGTTCCGTGTCCGGATGGGACTCTCCTTTGCGTGGAAGACAAGCTTGGCAATCCGGATATTGTATTTCCTTCCTTGTAACCTACTCCATGTAAACCCTAGCCCTCTCCAGTGTCTATATAAACCGGAGAGGTTGGTCCTTAGAAGGCCGATCACAATTACAATCATAACATCATAGGCTAGCTTCTAGGGCTTAGCCTCTACGATCTCGTGGTAGATCTACTCTTGTACTACTCATATCTTCAATATTAATCGAGCAGGAAGTAGGGTTTTACCTCCATCAAGAGGGCCCGAACCTGGGTAAACATTGTGTCCCTTGCTTCCTGTTACCATCAGCCTAAGACGCACAGATCGAGACCCCCTACCCGAGATCCACCGGTTTTGACACCGACATTGGTGCTTTCATTGAGAGTTCCTCTGTGTCATTGCTGCAAGGCACGATGGCTCGTCTCGTTGTCACGGAAAACATTACCTCTGGGGGAGCACTGGCTGTAGGCCAAACTCTCCGACTTGGCGGCTTCATCATGGCCGCCCCATCGGCTGTCGCCCCGACGATGGACTCTCGGGTCATCACGCATAACCTTCGCATTAATTTGGAACTTGCCGAACAGATGGATCCGATGGAGCTCTCCTCCCTTAATGAGCTCTTGGATCGCATAGCCGCTTTGGGAGTCGCTATGGACTATGAACGGACCTGGCTTAAACCCGACCAAAGGGACATTAAATCCCCGCTGGCCACCCATGAGATAGCAGTAGTGGAGGAACCACACACGGATTACCCCTCAATTTTGAGGACGAATTATGTCCGGATCTCCAAACTCCTCGAGCCGGACACCCGCTCAAGGGAAGGCATGACCTGGGTGCCGAACTTAGAATCGGGCATTAGGCCGGAGAAATTGGGCAGCACCCCAGATACCGAGCTGTCAGACTCGGAAGCTCCCATGCCCCAGGGTGCTAGATCAGATCAGAATCCGGATTCAGCTAACAACACCCACCCGGACTCAAACCATCTCTCCCACATCAGGAAAGAGCCCCAGGAGACAGTACATCGCTACTGGGCCAGATTCCTCCTTGTGCTAAGCAAGGTCAAGGACTGCCGCGAGGAGGACGTAGTCTCTCTTTTCTGCAAAAACTACACGAACAAAGGAATCCTTAATGCTATAAGTCGCCGTAGTACGCTTTGCAGACTTGGCAACCATAGTACAGAAGTTCTGTGCGATGGAAAGCGCCTGGAAAACCCAAACAAAATTTTGGGATAGTCCGGCTCTCACCAAAACCTTTGTCCGAACTAAACGGGCGAATTCTCGTAAGTCGGCTGATCCAATCCCCAAGAAACCAAAACCCACCCCAGGGCGGGGAACCGTATCGGAAGAATGGCTCAATGGGCCGTGTAAACTCCACAGCACCCCGGACACAACACCAACTCATAGCCTTAGGGCATGTTGGATACTCTGGCAGGTTGCAAAAAGTGGCGAGGATCTTCTTGCAAGCCATCAAGCAGAACAACATCCCGCCAACGAACATAGTACGGTACTAATAGTCTTCGAGACTTTTGCCTCAAACAATAGGCGCAAGCGAGCTCATCGAAGCTCCGCTGAAGTTTGCCATGTGGCAAAAATAAACCCATGGAATGATGCTGCTATAACTTTCAATGCCAGCGCTGATCCTTGATCCCAGACTGTCCGGGCACCAGCCGCTTTGTTCCTTAGCCCAATCGTGGACGGCTTTCGGCTCACTAAAGTACTCATGGACGGCGGAAGCGGATTGAACTTGATCTATGAAGAAACACTCGACAAGATGGAAATTGATAAAATCCGCATTGAACAAAGCGGCACAACCTTCAGGGGAATTATCCCTAGTCGGGAAGCACGGTGTGCGGGAAAAAACACACTTGATGTGGTATTCGGCACCCCGGAGAATTATAGGTCCGAAGAAATCACATTCCAAGTGGCTCCTTTTAGCAGCGGATACCACAACCTTTTAGGGCGGGACGCGTTTACAAGCTTTCAAGCTATACCCCATTACGGGTACATGAAGCTTAAAATGCCCGGACCCAATGGAATCATCACTCTAGTCAGAGATCCGGACGTCGCACTTCACGCCGAAAACAAAACCGCAGTGCTAGCCGTGGAAGCATTATCCGAAGCCCTAGCAGCCGAAGAATTAACAACACTACGGGCCACCGTGGACAGGGATGACGTGATACTCGACAAGCGACCCAAATCCACCTCATTTAAACCCGCAGACGAGATAGTCAAATTCCAAGTCCATCCAACGGACCCCACGAAGATAGCTTCCATTGGGACACAGTTGAGCCCCGCAATGGACGCCGCACTGCCAGACTTCTTACGCGAGAATTGGGACATTTTTGCTTGGCACCTGTCGGACATGCCGGGCATCCCACGCAGATTGGTCGAACACAGCCTCAATATACTAAAGGGATACAAACCGGTCAAACAGACTCTAAGGCGGTTTTCAGAGCCCAAACGGTAAGCCATGGGGGAAGAGCTGGCCAAACTACTCAAGGCCGTATTCATTAGAGATATCAAGCATCTGGATTGGCCGGCAAATCTGGTAATGGTACCAAAGAAGGACAAATCCTGGCGCCTATGTGTCGACTTTAAAGACCTCAACAGGGCTTGCCCCAAGGATCCCTTTCCCCTCCCTCGCATCGATCAAATCATTGATGCCACAGCAGGACACAACTCGCTGTGTTTCCTCGACGCATACTCTGGATACCATCAAATAAAGATGACAGAGTCCGACCAAGCTGCAACAGCCTTCATAACGCCATATGGCCCTTTTTGCTTCAACACTATGCATTTCAGGCTTAAGAATGCCGGCGCAACCTATCAACGCATGATTCAGACATGCTTGGAAAAACAAATCGGCAAAACAGTGGAGGCATATGTGGACGACGTAGTCATAAAAACAAGACACGTCGAAACCCTAATAGATGACTTGAGGCTTACATTCGATAACCTTCGGACATACGACATCAAGTTGAATCCGGAAAAATGCGTTTTCGGCGTCCCCTCAGGGAAACTGCTGGGCCTCATTGTTTCCAATAGAGGAATTGAAGCGAATCCGGCAAAAATCCGAGCTCTGTAACAGTTGGCTATACCAACAGACCTCAAGCACATCCAGAAGCTAGCTGTATGCGTGGCCGATTTGAGCCGCTTTATCTCCAGGTTAGGAGAAAAGGCATTACCTCTTTATCGCCTCCTTCGACGCACCGAACACTTCGTGTGGACGGATGCAGCCGCGGCCGGACTCGATGAAATAAAGACCTTACTGGCTAGTAATCCAGTCCTAATAGCGCCAAATATCGGCGAGCCTATGCTACTGTACATAGCTGCAACACATCAAGTTGTAAGTGCGGTGCTCGTCGTTGAACGAGAGGTTGACGGATACAAATTCCCGCTCCAAAAGCTGGTTTATTACGTATCCACAGTCCTCACCCCATGCAAATCCCGATACCCACACTATCAAAAAATAGCATACGCGGTCTTCATGGCATCCCGGAAGCTGTGACACTACTTTCAAGAGTGTTCGATTATGGTGGCCTCTGAAGTACCACTCAATGACATAATAAATAACCGCGATGCTACAGGCCGGATTGCTAAATGGGCTATCGAGCTCCTTCCGTTCGACATAATATACAAACCACGGCAGGCCATCAAGTCGCAAGTACTGGCTAACTTTGTCGCCGAATGGACAGAAGCCGAACTCCCTAAAGAGTACGGCGCATACTCTAACTGGATCATGCACTTCGACATCTCTAAAATGCTGGCCGGATTGGGAGCAGGTGTAGTCCTGACGTCTCCCACCGGAGACACGGTCCAGTACGTCCTCCAAATATTATACATAGACTCCAACAATGTGGCCGAATATGAGGCTCTGTTGCACGGTCTTCGGATGGTAGTCTCTATGGGCATTCAACGCCTGGAAGTGCGCGGGGATTCAAACCTTGCAATATAAGAAATAAACGGAGACTTTGACGCCAACGATCTGAAAATGGCGGCCTACCGTAGCGCCGTCCTCAAAATGTCAGCTCGGTTCGAGGGGCTCGAATTCCACCATGTGGCTCGAGAAAACAATCAAGCAGCGGACGTCCTCACCCGCATTGGCGCTAAACTCGACCCTGTCCCACCTAACATATTCCTCGAAAGGCTGTTCAAGCCATTCGTAGTATAGGAAGGCGATTCCGGCAATACTAGCACGGATCTGAACACACCCCCAGATTCCGAACCATCAGACATAATCGGAGGCTCTGCCGACGAAATAACATCTTCGGCGCACGAAATCATGGCTGTAATCGCCACGTGGACTGAGCCATTCTTGGCCTACCTAAATAGGCAGGAGCTCCCCGAAGACCAAAATGAAGCACGTTGCATCATCCGGCGTTCCAAAGCTTACAAAGTCCATGAAGGGGAACTCTATAGGAAAAGCGCGACCAGAGTGCTCCAAAGGTGCATCTCCAAAGAGGAAGGGCGGCAACACTTGGCTGAAATCCATGCCGGACTGGGCGGGCACCACGCCGCGGCTCAAGCACTAGTCAGCAAGGCCTTCCGTACAGGCTTCTATTGGCTGACGGCCCGAGCAGACGCATAGGACCTTGTCCAACACTGCGTCGGTTGTCAGCTCTTTGCCAATCAGAGTCATATGTCCCCCACCGCTCTCCAAACGATCCCCATAACGTGGCCCTTCGCGGTCTGGGGGCTGGATATGGTCGGACCTCTTAAAGGGGGTTAAAGGGGGGAGCCATAAGAAAAAAATACTTACTGGTCATGGTTGACAAGTTCACCAAATGGATAGAAGCCAAACCAGTCAAAATGGCCGAATCCAGACCGGTAATAGACTTCATATCCGGGGTTGTACACCAATATGGTGTCCCCCACAACATCATCACTGATAATGGCTCAAATTTCACAGCCGATGAAGTGAAAACTTGGTGCCGCACCATGGGCATTAAGCTTGACTACGCTTCCGTCTACCATCCCCAAACAAACGGCCAGGTCAAACGGGCAAACGATCTCATCATGAGCGGCATCAAACCTAGACTAGTGCGATCCTTGACAAAGTCGGACACGCACTGGGTCGAAGAGCTCGACTCCGTACTCTGGGGGCTGCAGACCACGCCGAATCGCACCACCGGATACACACCACTTTTTATGGTGTACGGCATGGAAGCAGTACTACCCTGCGACATAATACATGATTCGCCACGTGTACGCATGTACGAAGAGAAGGAAGCCGATTTGGATCGGCAGGATAACTTGGATGCCCTGGAGGAGGAGCGCGACATGGCAAAAGCACGCTCCGCATTCTATCAGCAGCAGGCTCGACGATACCAAAGCAGAGAAGTGCGGGCCAAAACTTATAATATCGGCAAGCTCATTCTACGCCTACCGGAGAAGAAGAAGAACAAGCTCAAACCCAAGTGGGAAGGCTCCCTCGTCATTGACAAAGTTCTCACCGGAGGAGCGTACCGCTTACATAATGCATCCGATAACAGATTCGAGCCGAACCCATGGAACGCTCCGGAGATTCTAAGCCTAACACCGAACTCAGTGTTCGTCTCCTTACCCCTCCTTTTTAATTATGCTCCCCCTTTTTCCTTTCTCGACCTTTTTTCCTCTTCACACAAAGTATTTAATACAGTACGGACTCGCGGATCCTTCCGGCCGCACTATGTGTGCAAGTAATACCTGGGGGCTTCCTATACGGAAGCTAAAAATAATTACTCAAATGGCTTTTCACCCATCACATATGGGTTTCTTTTCCCATATGTGCCTTTTCTTCACCATTGGATGCATCGATATGACTTAAGATGTGGCCAAGCTGGGTTGCCTGGCTCTTGTGTTTATGCCCTACATTCTCGTTAATTCGGCTAGGGCATAAGGGGAGCACCTCTGCGATTGTTACTGCCGGTTCAGCCGGATGTGTACCTCAGACTGGGTGAAGCCGAAAGCTAGCTTCCTTAAGAGAATATTCAGTCGGTGAACAAAAGATGTATTCGTTTATTACAACGTAAATCCTCAGAAGTCTTGTATCCTGCGCCATCGTTCGCAGTCCGGACATGTGCATTGTCACATGCGTACCCAGGGAAAGGAACCCCTAATGGAACTATTCTCCCTGGAAGATGTTTCTTACTATCCATGTAATATAACATAACTAGTTGGGTACTTGTCTGTTCAAGCACTTATGACCCCTACACCTGGTTTCCACGCATACCCCGGTTTTGTATAACTGAGTGGGTATTCGGACACACCCCGGACTGTAGGGTCCGGGGGATGAAGCGAAAAGGTCCGCCATGACAAATGATTTAAATCCGGCTAGGGACTAATTATGTCCATTGAATTACACAGTCACTTGGACTGACTATATTCCTCCTCTATACCATCCAACAGGCTATCTAGCTTACAATCCTGTTGAGAATACTTGGCGGCTAACGCTACCTGGTAATAGACCAGACTCACGGGAATTTCTTGCCCATCGGGCCCCGCCGGTCCTACTTCGGCCATATGGTTCGGGTCCAGCTTGGTGTAGCGTGTCTTCACTATAGCCCAGGCTTCTCTTGCACCTTGTCGGCAGGCTGACATCTTCCACAATCGGAAGCGCTACCGTGCTCCTTGAAGCATATCCACAAGCTCCCCCATGCCATTCGGCAGTAAGCTTGATGGCCACAAGGCCTGAGCAACACCCTGCATCACCTATCGAGCTCGCTCGTGCTATTGCGAGAGGTCTTGCAGCAAATCACTTGCAGATGAGGGCATCTCCTCCTCAGGGCGACCCGTTAACATTCCCGCAAGCAATATTCTTTCAATATACTTCCTCGCCGAACTATCATGCAGTTCGTTTAGGCACTCACCATAAATGCCGCGTCGAAGCCTTTTGTTCTCCTTCACAGAGTCCGCCAGCTGGGCGCGGACGTCTTTTAATTCTACGTCCAGCCGGACATTGGCATCTTGAAGATTGTTCTTCTCCTGCCTAACTTGTGTAAGAATGTGCTCGCCAACCTTTAGCTTCCTTTTGAGATGCGAGTCGTCATCTCTTACGCCCTCCAGATTCACCCCGGGATTGTCTGCAAAAACCTCCGTTAGACTTGTTATACCAACCATTTACTAACTGGTGCATCTTCGTACTATTGAGATACATGTTACCAGATGAGGCCTTCTGGGATTCCTCTAACTTGGCAACCATGTCCCTCAGCTGGGCCTTGCTTTCCTCTAGCTCCCGAGCCAATTGTTCATTCTTATCTACAAGGACGTGTGCATCAATTGATCCTTAAAACAGTTGTTCCAACCATTTCAAGTCTCGGGGGCTACTGCTATACATGCTTATCAAAATTTCTTACCCGTAAATCTTTGGTATACTGGCCCGTCGCTCGAGCAAGCCTGCCTTGAGCAGCTCACATGTATGCGTCTCCCGAATTGAAGGCATTAAATGCCTCTTCGGAAAAGATGTTGTTCCGAAGCACGGCCCGTCAGCGCCGGTGATTCATGGCTCTCTCTACTTCGGAGTTCGTGGCCGAGAGCATATCCGCATCCTCTGTCGGAGAACTATGCGGCATCGGCCCCGTGTCCGTCTCCACTCTCGAAGCCGGTTCTGGAATCCGGCTGGTGGAGGCGTGATTGGCGGGATCCCTGGATATAGTCCGGCTACTCCTCTTCCTCCCAGGACACAAAGGGTGTTGTTATACTTCTAATACCATAATCGCAGGACAGGTTTTTGCCTTACCTCTACAGCGGCGTGTCGACCCTTGCCGCCTTCCTCTTGAGCCTGCCCGATCCGGACGCCCATGGTCGACGAGTCCCTAGGGGCTCGGCCCCGCTTCCGACCGTCGTCTCTGCAAAAAACATGACACTTCAAGGGTAAGGCATGACATCTAAAGGGAGTCCTCTTCGGAGGATAGGGTTTTTTCGGTTTGGCTTACATGCGACATAGGTAGCAGTCCAGGATAGTCGGCAATAATGGCCACTGAGGCGCCGTCTCAGCTCGCTTGATAAAATATCCCGTTGACAAGCTCCACGGTAATATCCGGATCTTCTTCGAGTCCTGGATCTAGGGCCCTTCCGGGGTCCTTTGGCTGCGGGGAGGTGCTGGAGATTCCTTCTACGGCCCTCCTCAGTTCCTGCTCGGAAATATTGAAGAAGATAATCTTAGCGAAGAACGCCGCGATAAGTGAAGCAGGGAAAGGAATAACGACTTACCCATTTTGGGGGGTTGTACATGGAGAATCCATCCCGCGGTTTAATGTGAAGGAATTCTTCCTCTTCTCCTTTGTATAAATCGGACAATATCCTTGCCAGAGCAATGGCGGAGTCCGGACCCTTACGGCCACAACGGGTAGCATCATCTTCCCGTTGAAGTGCCACATGGGCTTCCCCCGATATTGAAGCGGTTGCACCCCCTGTATTAGGCATATTTCCATAACCTCGACTATTGTCAGTCCGGACTTGGCCAGTAACTTTATCATGCTCATCAGGAAGTGTATTTCCCTAGTATCCTCCTCTTGGGGGCCTCGGGGGCGCCAGCTTAGACGTGCCCTCGGTGGGACGTCACTGAACTTGGGGAGACCTGTCCGGACTGGATCCGTAAGGGGAACATCATCAATGTAAAACCACTTCGAAGGCCAGCTCTCGGGTGCCTTCTTGGGAGTGCCGGATAGGTATCCGGTCTCGGCAATACGCCATACTTCGGCCCCACCCACTTGACATAGGGATTCTCCCTGGTTGCGGGGGACAAGGCAGAACAACTTCTTCCATAACCCGAAGTGAGGCTCGCAGCCTAAAAATAGCTCGCAAAGGGCAACGTACCCTACTATGTGTAGTACGGAGGCAGGGGTAAGGTTGTGCAACTAGAGGCCGTAGAACTCCAGGAGCCCGCGAAGGAACGGGTGGACGGGAAACCCGACGCCCCTTAGCAGATGCAGGATGAGGCATATTCACTCCTCTAGAGATGGATTAGGGGATCCCTCTGCTTGTTCTCCTCCGTTATAAGTTGCTATTCCGGCTCGGACGGGGACCATGAACGCCGGTGGAAGAAACCCTTGGGTTTGTAACTCTATCAAACGGCTATGAGGGACTGAACACTCTTCCCAATCCCCCGGCTTGGAACGAGGAGAGCGAGCAGAAGAGCTGTGACGACCGGCCA
>NC_041393.1:243568415-243696456 GCF_002162155.2 Triticum dicoccoides
GGGGAGAGTGAGGTTTGGATCTGAGAATCCCCGTCTCTTCAAATAGACGGTCAGCCCGAAGGATTGAGGGTGGCAAATGCAAAAATGCCTCAGCTCCTCGCATTCGTTCGACACATGGAGATGGTCATTATTGAGGCACTGCAGCCAAGGAGTACAACATTGATGGGAAGCCGGACACTATTTGTCGTAACAGGTACTTTGGAGTATTCGGAGATGGAACCCGCCTTGCAATGCCGAAGACAAGAGTGCGCGCCGGACTCATCGTCATTGAAGCCTGGTTCAGGGGCTACTGAGGGAGTCCTGGATTAGGGGGTATTCGGACAGCCGGACTATATACATTGTCCAGACTATTGAAGAGTGAAGATACAAGACTCAAGACTCCGTTTCGTGTCCGGATGGGACTCTCCTTTGCGTGGAAGACAAGCTTGGCGATCCGGATATTGTATTTCCTTCCTTGTAACCGACTCCATGTAAACCCTAGCCCTCTCCGGTGTCTATATAAACCGGAGAGGTTGGTCCTTAGAAGGCCGATCACAATTACAATCATACCATCATAGGGTAGCTTCTAGGGCTTAGCCTCTACGATCTCGTGGTAGATCTACTCTTGTACTACTCATATCTTCAATATTAATCAAGCAGGAAGTAGGGTTTTACCTCCATCAAGAGGGCCCGAACCTGGGTAAACATTGTGTCCCTTGCTTCCTGTTACCATCAGCCTAAGACGCACAGATCAGGACCCCCTACCCGAGATCCGCCGGTTTTGACACCGACAGCCACGAACTCGCAATCGAGCATGGGCGTGCGCGTGTGCAGATGCGTGTGTGTGGAGGTGCAGAAAGGGAGGCAAGGGTAACAAAGTCAGCGAGCATGTGTGCAGCAAGAAGCAGAGCGAACAGAGGAGGTGTACAACAACATGCACGAGCACAAACTCGAGCTTGAGGTCACGGCCATGGCAGCAGAAACCAGCGACGCGTGGACTATGGCTATGCGGACAAACGAGAATAGACAGGGAGATGGGAAGTATCGGGGCCTCACCGTGGGTTTTGCCGGCATTGTCGAACATGGAGGAGGCGTGGAGTCGAGGCAAGGATGTGCTGACTAAGACGTACAAGAGGAACTGGATGAAGACGCGCTCCGGGAAGAAGATGTAGATGATACGGGGCGTGTGGACGCGAACATAGTGGAAGGAGACGACGGAGAGGCGGTGTGAGGAGGCGCTGATGGAGACGACAGGAAGCTCGCTGAACTTGGCATTTCTCCGATACGTGAAGGAGACGAAGTAGAGGAAGAAGTGATAGTTTGAGATATTGGAGAATAATTATTGTATTGATTGGGGCCTCAAGCGCTGTTTATATAGATTACAAAGCTTGGGCTCCAAGACTAGACTAATAGAGATAGATTACAATACGAATAGTCTTATACTCTAATATCCCCTTGCAGTCTCAACGTCAGGTGAAACAATGTTGAGACTGGAGCATATGTCGGTGAACGATGCAGTCGGAAGTCCTTTGGTAAAAATTTCAGCAAATTGGGCACTTGTAGGAACATGAAGAACGCGAACCTCTCCAAGAGTCACCTTCTCACGAACAAAGTGAATGTCAATCTCAATGTGCTTTGTGCGACAATGTTGAACTGGATTAGAAGCCATGTAGACTACAGAGATGTTATCATAGTAAACAATGGTGGCACATGGAAGCGGGCGATGAAGTTCCACGAGAAGCTGTCGTAGCCACACCGCCTCGGCCATACCATGAGCAACCGCCCTATACTCAGCCTCAGCAGAAGACCTGGAAACTGTTACCTGCCTTTCAGGACACCAAGAAACAAGATTATCACCCAAATAAATGCAAAATCCGGATGTAGATCGTCGAGTATCTAGACAACCTGCCCAGTCTGCATTAGAATGAACTTTCAAGCTTGTAGGAGAAGAAGAATTAATAAGAAGACCGTGATCAAGAGTGCCTTTTAAATAATGGAGAATGCATCTGACATGAGCTAGATGAGGAGCATGAGGGTCATGCATAAAGAGACAGGCTTGCTGAATAGAATAGGAGATGTCAGGACGAGTAAGAGTGGCATATTGAAGAGCGCCAGTCATGCTACGATATAAAGTGGGATCAGACAGAGGATCACCATCAGACGACAGTTTAGCACCAATGTCGACTGGAGTACGAGAGGGCTGACAATCAGACATACTAGAACGAGAAAGCAAGTCCAAAATGTATGATCATTGAGAAAGAAAGAGTGAAGACTTTGTGCGAGAAACAGTAATACCTAGAAAATGATGAAGAGGACCAAGATCAGTCATGGAAAACTCACGAATGAGAGAAGAGATGATATGTTGAAGAAAAGAATCAAAACTAGCTGTGAGAATGATATCGTCAACCTAAAGCAAGAGGTAGGCAGTGTGAGTAGGAGACTGATAAACAAAAAGAGAAGAATCAGATTTGGAGGGAATAAAGCCTATGGTTTGAATAAAAGTAGCAAAGCGTTGAAACCATGCACGAGGAGCTTGCTTAAGGCCATAAAGAGATTTGTTTAGGGGACAAACACAATTTTGAGAGGAGGGATTCTCAAAACCAGAGGGTTGCTGACAATAAATAGATTCATTGAGAGTGCCATGAAGAAAAGCAACTTTAACATCAAGTTGATGAATATGCCAAGAAGAGGAAACAACAAGACTAAGAACCACACAAATAGTGCTTGTTTTAACAACGGGAGAAAAAGTCTCATCAAAGTCAATGCCATGCTGCTGGGAGAAACCACGACACACCCAACGAGCTTTGTAACAAGCAAGAGTGCCATCGGAATGAAATTTATGACGAAAAACCCATTTTCCAGAAATAATGTTCACACTAGGAGGTTTGGCAACAAGAGTCCATGTATTATTCTACTGAAGAGCTTCAAATTCATCGCGCATAGCGGAAAGCCAGAGAGGATCGAGGAGAGCTCGCTTATAACTGGTAGGAATAGGAGATATGGTTGGGGTGGCGGTAAGATTGACGTTTTGTGGGGAGAAGAAATCCTCATTTTCCCCGGGTGCACATGACATGATCATTGGTGGGTGGTGGTATGAGAACGGCATTGGGTGGTAGTGGGTGTTCAGATGGAAGAGATGGTGAGGGAGAAGAATCAGAGGTGGTGGTGCGAAGGTGGTTGCCGTGGTAGGATGTGGTGAGGGGAAGACGGCTGGGGTAGAGGCTGCAGTCGCGGGATAGTTGGGGGACGGGGCAGGAGGGTGGCTGGCGGTAGGCGACTCCGGCTGAGAAACGGAGCAAGATTCCATGGCAGCAGAGATGGCCGAAGGATGAACTAGGGAAGAGGTTTTGGTGGTGGCGGATTATGGTGCAGTTGGTGTTGTGGTTGTAGTGAGAGAAAAAGGAAAAGTATTTTCATCTAATGTGACATGATGAGAGATAATGAAACGACCAGAGGATGGATTTAAGCACCAATATTCTTTGTGATCATCAAAAAGACCAAGGTGAATGCAAGGTAGTGAGTGTGGTTCTAGTTGTTGGAGGCGGTAGAGGCGATGTTGGGAAAGCATAGACAACCAAACACACGCAAAAAAGAATAGTCAGGGTGGGAGAGAAAAATAGATTGGAAAGGCGAGTAAAGAGGGCAAGTTTTAGTTGGTCGAATATTCATAAGTAGTGTGGCGGTGCGAAGGGCCTCAACCCAAAAACAGGAAGGAAGAGAAGCTTGTAAAAGCAATGTGCAAAGAACATCATTAATAGAGCAAAGAGAGCGTTCAGCTTTACCATTTTGAGAAGATGTATAAGGGCATGAAAAACGAAGAAGAATGCCTTGAGAGAGAAAGAAGGTGCGGTTTTGGGTGTTGTCAAATTCACGACCATTATCACATTGAATAAATCGAATTGGCAAGCCAAAGTGTGTGATTACATATTGTCAAAAGTTGAGAAAGATTGCATGTACTTCAGATTTAGCATGAAGAGGAAAAGTCCAAGTATAGTGAGAGTAATCATCCAAGATCACAAGATAATATTTATAACCAGAAACACTAGGGACTGGAGAGGTCCATAAATCACAATGAAGTAACTCAAAAGGAAAAGTACTAATCGTAGTAGAGGTTCCAAAAAGTAATCTAACATGTTTGCCGCATTGACATGAATTACAGAGAGAGGGATTATGAGGACTGCTAGAACTAGGGATACAAAATTCTTGGAGTAAAAACGTCAAAGTGTTTTTGTTGGGTTGATCGGGACGACGATGCCATAGATCAACTGATGCGAGCATGGCACGAGGGGTGGATGTGGGCGCCATGAAGAGGATAAAGATTGCCCGTGCTATTGTATCGAGTGAGGACCTCCCCCGTTGTCAGATCCTTCACAAACGAACCAAAAGTGTCAAAGGCCAGAATAACTTTGTTGTCAATGCAAAATTGTCGAACAGAAATAAGATTTTTGATGATGGAAGGAACAACAAGAATATTGCATAGAAGAAAATTGGCATGAGAGGAAGGGATGTAAGAATGACCGGTGCATGAAACAGGGATGGTGGATCCATCGCCAATGGTGATCGTGGAAAAAGCAGAAGGAAAACAAGCTTACAATAAATTCATGTTTGAAGACATATGCAATGATGCACTAGAATAGAAAATCCAATACGTACCTGCGTCATTGAGGATAAAATTGTTCATGGCGTTGATGAAGGCGGCTTGGTCCCAAGCTGGCTGTTGGGAAGGAGCAGAGGGGCCAGGAGCTTGCATGTTGACATAGGGGATAGCTGACGGGTAGTATGCGTACGGGGCCTGCATGTTGCCGTAGGAGGCCGGCATGGTATTGTGGCGACGGCAGTCCTGGCGTGCTGGGAGGCGGAGTAGGAGTGGTGGTGTAGACGTGCGTCGGCGGCCTGGGTCCAAGGAGTCCAGGAGAGCCGGTGGCTGGACGAAGATCGGGGCTCCACATGCCCGTGTATGCAGGAGGGGAACATATGGCGAAGGGGCCGACCACGGCATCGACCAAGACTATATGAGGCCAGTCCAAGGATCATGATGAGGAGGCCATGGCAACAGAGCTGGTGGAGCTGGAGTGGTAGGTGACGAGGTTGGTGCAGGTCTGGCAGGACGAGATGCAGGAGGCCGGTAGATGGGATTCTTTTCCTTGTAGTTGGGGCTCGGGCGCCAGCCTAGGGCGGTGTTGAGGACGCTGAGGCTGCAGTAGGAGGTGCAGGGGCAGCCGGTTGCCGCGGCAGCCCAGGCGTGTGAGCTGCAGAAGAGGGAGCGACAGCATGAAACACCTGTGGCGCCCGTTGCGCCTTGTGAGCCTGGATCTTCTCTTCTTGCTGGAGGATCGAGCGGACCGTCTTGAAGGTGCGGTACGGCTTGAGCATGATGATGAAGGATTGCTGCTTCTCGAATTGATCACTGAGACCTTGGAGTACGATCCTCGACGTGATCGCCAAGTTCACGGAGTTCATCGCTAATAGCCTTGATTCACTGGCAGAAGATGGAGACCGGGACATCTCCCCGCATGGTTGTGCGTAGCTCAGTGTTGAGCACGCTGATTCACGCGTTGGAGTTGTCCTGAAACAACTGTTGAAGGGAGGGCCAGAGATCGGCAACGGTGGCATCATCGTCGGAGACCATATTGAAAAGCTCCGTGGAGATGCATGTGTAAATCCACTGGAAGATGGCGAGATCATCTTTCACCTAGCGAGGATCAGCGGGCTGCAGCGGGTAGGAGGGATCAATGTGGTGGCGTAGGCCACAGCGCCCGAGATGGATGATGAAGAGGTGGCGCCAATGGTAGTAGTTGTGGATGCCGAGGTCTAATGAGATCGGTGTGAAGGGAGAGACGTTGGCAATGGTGTTGGGTAGGGAGAACATTGGGTTTGAAGGGGGAGATGTTTGGGTAGTTGTAGAGGAGGAGGTAGAGAGCGGGGCACTGGCGGTGTGGAACTCAGCGATGGAGAAGAGGGGCCGAGTCGGTCGGGGCGGAGGCGCGGGTGGCGGTGCCATACCAGGTGCGGAAAACCTAGGCGTCGGATACCATGATAGTTTGAGATATGGAGAATAATTGTTGTATTGATTGGGGCCTCAAGGGCTGTTTATACATATTACAAAGCTTGGGCTCCAAGACTAGACTAATAGAGATAGATTACAATACGAATAGTCTTATACTCTAATAAGAAGGGGAAGTCGTGGATGGAGTCCTCGGGCTTGGCTGTGTGCGCGAATGACATCGGGATGGCCTCGTCTTGCATCTAGACGAAGAATCGGGGACCCAGAGGCTCTCCTATGCCAACAACGAGCTCGAGGCCGTGCCGGCCATGGTTCCTGGAGGTGGGGGAAGCAGGCGCATGGGGAGTGACCAACCTCCTGGGCTCCTAGCAGCAGTGGAGGAGGGAATGAAGAGGATGGGGGAACCCTAGGGCAGAGGCTGTGGGGTTTATAAGCAAGGGTGCTGGCGCCGTGGCTTCCCACTGATAACCCACAAGTATAGGGGATCAATTGTAGCCTCTTTCAATAAGTAAGAGTGTCAAACCCAACAAGGAGCTAAAGGTAGAACAAATATTCCCTCAAGTTCTATCGACCACCAATACAACTCTACGCACGCTTAGCGTTCGCTTTACCTAGAACAAGTATGAAACTAGATGTACTTTGTAGGTGTTGTTGGATAGGTTTGTAAGATAATAAAGATCACGTAAATAAAATCTAGGGGCTGTTTAGATAAATAAGCAATAAAGTAAATATAGGGAGTGTGGAAAAGTGGTGGTAGGAGTTGTGAAATTGTCCCTAAGCAATTGACTACTTTACTAGACCGATAGCAAGTTTTATGTGGGAGAGGCATAAGCTAACATACTTTCTCTTCTTGGATCATATGCACTTATGATTGGAACTCTAGCAAGCATCCGCAACTACTAAAGATCATTAAGGTAAAACCCAACCATAGCATTAAAGCATCAAGTCCCCTTTATCCCATACGCCACAACCCCCTTACTCGGATTTATGCTTTTGTCACTCAAGCAACCCACTATAAGCGAATCATGAATGTATTGCAACACCCTACAGCGGGAATCCCTCACTCTTGCGCGACATGGAGGGTACAATAGGACAGCAACATAACCACAAGCAAATTAAACCATCATAGCAATTCACCAATTACCGATAGGACAACGAAAATGTACTCAGACATCATAGGATGGCAACACATCATTGGATAATAATATGAAGCATAAAGCACCATGTTCAAGTAGAGGGTACAACGGGTTGCGGGAGAGTGCACTGCTGCATATAGATGGGGGAAGGTGATGGAGATGTGGGTGAAGATGATGGAGGTGTTGGTGTAGATCGCGATGATGATGATGGCCCCTGGCGGCGTTCCGGCGCCACCTGAAGCAAGGGGGAGAGAGCCCCCCTTCTTATTCTTCTTCCTTGACCTTCTCCCTAGATGGTAGAAGGGTTTCCCCTCTGGTCCATAGTCTCCATGGCCTGGGAGGGCCGAGAGCCCCTCCCAGATTGGATCCGTCTCTCTGTCTCTCTCTGTTTTTGTGCTCCCAGATTCTGCCCTTTCAGCGTTTCTTATATATCCGGAGATCTGTAACTCCGATTTGATTGAAAACTTCGCCAAGATTTTTCTCCGAAAATTAGCTTTCTTGCGGCCAAAGAAGAGCATCAACCGCCTTACGGGGTGCCCACGAGGGTCAGGGGCGCCCCCCTGCCTCGTGCCCCCCTCGGGCACCGTCTCGCGTTGATTTTTCTTCCAACAAATCATAAATATTCCAAAAATATTCTCTGTCCGTTTTTATCCCGTTTGGACTCCGTTTGATATGGGGTTTCTGCGAAACATAAAACATGGAACAAACAGGAACTGGCACTGGGAACTGGATCATTATGTTAGTCCCAAAAATAGTATAAAAAGTTGCCAAAAGTATATGAATGTTGAGTAATATTGGCATGGAACAATCAAAAATTATAGATACGACAGAGACGTATTAGCATCGCCAAGCTTAATTCCTGCTCGTCCTCGAGTAGGTAGATGATAAAAAAGATAATTTTTGATGTGGAATGCTACCTAGCATAATCTTGGTCATGTAATCTAATCATGGCATGAATATTAAGACACGAGTAATTCAAGGCAATAGTCTATCAGTTGACATAAAAACAATAATACTTCGGGCATCCCAACAAGCAATCATGTCTTTCAAAATATCAATGCTAAAGAATGTTATCCCTACAAAATCATATAGTCTTGTATGCTCCCTTTTCTTAACACAAGGTACCCCTCATGCCCATCCCGGTGTGAGCCAAGCAATTGGTTCATACTTTTTAACGCGCTTCAGCTTTTTCAACCCTCACGCAATACACGAGCGCAAGCTATGGATATAGCACTACAGGTAGAATAGAGTATGACGGTGGAGGTTGCATGGGGAAGACAAAAGGGAGAAAGTCTCACATCGACGCGGCAAATCAACATGCTATGGAGATGCCCATCAATTGATGTCAATGCGAGGAGTAGGGATTGCCATGCAACGGATGCACTAGAGCTATAAGTGTATGAAAGCTCAAACTGAAACTAAGTGGGTGTGCATCCAACTTGCTTGCTCATGAAGACCTCGGGCATTTGAGGAAGCCCATCATCGGAATATAAGAGCCAAGTTCTATAATGAAAATTCCCACTAGTATATGAAAGTGATAACTCAAGAGACTCTCTATATGAAGAACATGGTGCTATTCTGAAGCACAAGTGTGGTAAAAGGATAGTAACATTGCCCCTTCTCTCTTTTTATCTCATTTTTTTCTCTTTTTTTGGTGGGCTTCTTTGGCCTCTTTTTTTATTTGGGCTTCTTTGGCCTCTTTTATTTTTCATAAAGTCCGGTGACTCATCCCAACTTGTGGGGGAATCATAGTCTCCATCATCCTTTCCTCACTTGGGCAATGCTCTAATAATGATGATCATCACACTTCTATTTACTTACAACTCAATATTACAACTCGATACTAGAACAAAGATATGACTATATGAATGCCTATGGTGGTGTACCGGGATGTGCAATGATCTAGCATAGTAATGACATCAAAAAATGGATAAGCCATGAAAACATCATGCTAGCTTTCTTACGATCATGCAAAGCAATATGACAATGAATGCTCAAGTCATGTATATGATGATGATGGAAGTTGCATGGCAACATATCTCAGAATGGCTATGGAAATGCCATAATACGTAGGTATGGTGGCTGTTTTGAGGAAGATATAAGGAGGCTTATGTGTGATAGAGCGTATCGTATCACGGGGTTTGGATGCACCGGCGAAGTTTGCACCAACTCTCGAGGTGAGAAAGGGCAATGCACAGTACTGAAGAGGCTAGCAATGATGGAAGGGTGACAGTGCGTATAATCCATGGACTCACATTAGTCATAAAGAACTCATATACTTATTGCAAAAGTTTATTAGCCCTCTAAGCAAAGTACTACTACACATGCTCCTAGGGGGGAGGTTGGTAGGAGTTAACCATCGCGTGCCCCCGACCTTCACGCAAAGATAAACAATCAAAATACAATGCGCGCCAATTTGGTTACATAGTTAAGAGACCATACGTGCATGCTTCGGGAATCACAAACCTTAACACCAATATCCTTACTAAACACAACCATTTACTAGTACCTCCCACATATTATCATCTCTATATCGCAAAACTATTGAAAGGAATCAAACATATCATATTCAGTGATCCACAAGTTCTATGTAGGATTTTATGACTAACCATGTGAATGACCAATTCCTATCATCTCTCTAAATTGATATAAGTGAAGCAGGAGACTATAATTCTTTCTACAAAATATATGCCAATGCTCTAACAAATATAAGTGAAGAAAAAGAGCATTCTACAAATGGCGGTTTTCTATGTGAAGAGAAACATGCAATCCAAACTTCAAATGATATAAGTGAAGCACATGAAGCATTCTATAAAGCCATACTCAAAAGATTTAAGTGAAGGGCAATGAGCATTCTATAAATCAATCAAGGACTATCTCATACCAGCATGGTGAAAAGAAAAGTGAAAACTAAATGCAAAAGATGCTCCAAGACTTGCACATATCGCATGAACGAAACGAATCCGAAAACATACCAGTACTTGTTGAAGAAAGAGGGGATGCCTTCCGGGGCATCCCCAAGCTTAGACGCTTGAGTCTCCTTGAATATTTACTTGGGTTTCCTTGGGCATCTCCAAGCTTGAGCTCTTGCCTCTCCTCCTTTTCCTCATATCGAGACCTCCTCGATCAAACACTTCATCCACACAAAACATCAACAGAAAACTCAGTAAGATCCGTTAGTATAATAAAGCAAATCACTACTCTAGGTACTGTTGCAAACCAATTCATACTTTGTTTTTGCTTGTGTCCACTGTAATATAACTTTTCCATGGCTTAATCCACTGATAGAATTTGATAGTTTCATCAAAACAAGTAAACTATGCATCAAAAACAGAATCTGTCAAAAACAGAATAGTCTGTAGAAATCTGAACATTCACCATACTTCTGGTATCCCAAAAATTCTACCAAAATTTAGAAAAATAAACAATTTTTATAGAAAGAAAGTGCAAAACATTTCAGAGCCGTTTGACGTTCAAGTAAAAAAATGTAAAATCACACACTAGAGCCAAAGTTTCTGTCCTACACCGCACAAACCAACAAGCATTGTAAACATCCTAAAGGCAAACCTTGTCACATTATTTTTATAATACAATGGAATTGTACAAGGGGATAATTATTTTTGATGAAAAGTTTCTGTAATTAAGATTCACAAAGGTTCCGTGAGCATGAACAAAGTTCAAGGATCTCCCCCACTTCAACAATGCTTGTCTTTCTCACTTTCACTTTCCTTTTTGAAAAGTTTTGGGTTCCCCTCTTTATTTTTTTGTTTTTAAATTATATAAAAGCACTCAATAGAAATAAATGACTCCTGGTTGTCTCCCTGGCAGCGCTTTCTTTAAAGCCATTAAGCTAGGCATATAGTGCTCGAGTAATGAATCCACCAGGATCCCAAGGTATATCAAAGCCAATTTTAATTAACAATGATTTGTAATTTAGTAGTGAGCACAAAGTAACATATATCATGTAACAACAAAGTCTAACTCTCTTCCTATGCATCGGCATGTCATAAAAGAACAATTCATGCACACCAAGTAAAGGCCAATGCATATAAATAGTTTCTTGCAATTTTATCATGTGGGAAACATAGAGAGGTGGAGATATAGTTCCTCTCTCATAATAATTGCAAGTAGGAGCAGCAAGCACATGCATATTACATCTATCAAAATCATCATGTGTAGTAGTAAAACACAACCCATCAATATAATCCTTAATAAGCACAAACTTCTCCGATATAGTGTAGTCGGGAGAATTCAAAAAGATAATAGGACTATCATGCATGGGTGCAATAGCAACAATTTCATGTTTAACATAAGGAACTATAGCAAGTTCATCTCCATAAGCATAATTCATATTGGCATCTTGGCCACAAGCATAGCAAGCATCAATTTCATCAAAAAGGGATATTTAAAACGAATCAAAGGGATCATAGTAATTATCATAGCAATCATCCTTCAGTAAGCACGAATGGAAATTAAATAAGGTATGAGTTGAATAGTTACTGTCATTAGAAGGTGGGCACAGGTAGCTAATCCGCTCTTCCTCCTTTTGTTCTTTGCTCTCCTCATCATCTTTTTCATCCAATGAGCTCATAGTTTCATCAATTTCTTCTTCCATAGATTCCTGCAAAATATTAGTCTCTTCTTGGACAACGAAGACTTTCTCGATAAATCCATCAATATCGGAATTGTATTCGTAATTCTCATAACAATATTTAAGTATAGCAAAATTTTCAGGTCTGTAAACAGCACCATTAGGATTTTCACACTCTTTAAACAAATATTCAATCTCATAAGCACCCATAAAAGCAACGAATTCTTCTATTTGCTCCACATCATAGTAATCATAGATACCATTAGCATAAGAAGCCAAGGTTTTATTATCATTAAATTTGGATGAAAAGGGAAGGTGTGGAGCCTTCATCCTAGAGCAACAAGTATAATCATATCTCAAGCATAGATGACGATCATACCAATGCAACATATGGATTTGATCCCATAATAGTTTCCCTTTTTGTGTCAAGCGATAATCCCTAAAGTATCCACGTTGATACAACATGTCTCCCATAAACATAATTGAATGGGGTTTTCTCAGGATTATCAAAGTAGTACATAATATTTTTCACATAACCAACATCGAGGGTTTTAGGAGGTTCCCCATTGTCGGTGTCAAAACCGGCGGATCTCGGGTAGGGGGTCCCGAACTGTGCGTCTAGGCGGATGGTAACAGGAGACAAGGGACACGATGTTTTTACCCAGGTTCAGGCCCTCTCGATGGAGGTAAAACCCTACTCCTACTTGATTGATATTGATGATATGGGTAGTACAAGAGTGGATCTACCACGAGATCAAGGAGGCTAAACCCTAGAAGCTAGCCTATGGTATGATTGTTGTAATGGTTGTGTCCTACGGTCTAAAACCCTCCGGTTTATATAGACACCGGAGAGGGCTAGGGTTACACAGAGTCGGTTACAATGGTAGGAGATCTACATATCCGTATCGCCAAGCTTGCCTTCCACGCCAAGGAAAGTCCCCTCGGGACACAGGACGAAGTCTTAAATCTTGTATCTTCATAGTCTTGGAGTCTGGCCGATGATGATAGGCCGGCTATCCGGACACCCCCTAATCCAGGACTCCCTCAGTAGCCCCTGAACCAGGCTTCAATGACGATGAGTCCGACGCGCATATTGTTCGGCATTGCAAGGCGCGTTCCTCCTCCGAATAATTCATAGAAGATTGTGAACACCAATATAGTGTCCGGCTCTGCAAAATAATTTCCACATTCCACCGTAGAGAGAATAATATGTACACAAGTTCAATCTGCTGACGTATTTTGTGGCATGACGTCATACCACCACCAAGCCTTGACTTGAATCGTTTTTTATTATACCACCTTAGCGCGTTTAGCGAAGCGGTTTCCTTGGCACGTCTTGTCGAAGCAGAGATCGTGTTCCCCTTATTCCGGGATTCCCATCAATACGGACGTGGGTAACCCAACCGCGCCATTGATGGTGGCGCTTGGGAGATAAGAGAGTTTTACCAGGCCGGTGGGGACGCATAGTCTTCGTCTGCCTATATATAAGGGGATAAGGATCCACCTTTCACCTACGCCTTCTTCCTCCTTTGCTTATCCATCTCTGCGCACTCGAGCTCCAGCGCCCAAGTCCGCACATCTCGTCTCAACCTCCTCCAGTCATGTCCGGAGTGGGAGGCAAGTGGTTGGCCTCCTCCGTCACGGAGGAGCACATTGAAAAGCTGCGCGGCGCCGGATACCTTTCCAGCGACATTGCGCACCGGCTGGCCGACGAGGGGCAGCTCATCCCCACCCCCAGGCCCCATGAGAGGGTCGTATTCCTTCCCCACTTCCTCCACAGACTGGGCTTCCCACTTCATCCCTTCGTCCGGGGGCTCATGTTCTACTACGGCCTGGACTTCCACGATCTGGCGCCAAACTTCATCCTCAACATCTCGGTGTTTATCGTCGTGTGCGAGGCCTTCCTCTGCATCCGGCCCCACTTCGGCTTGTGGCTCAAGACCTTCAACGTCAAGCCGAAGGTAGTGAAGGGCATCCAAGCAGAGTGCGGAGGCGCCATGGTGGGCAAAATACCCAACGTCACCTGGCTCGAGGGGGCCTTCGTGGAGTCCATCAAGGGAAGGCAATCGGGGTGGTTCTACATCACCGAGCCGCGTGACCCTAAATGGGCAGCGGCCCCCGAGTTCAGATCTGGTATCCCCATGTAGCTCACCTCCTGGAAAGAGAAGGGCTTGCTATGGGGCAGTTCGGAGGAGCTGACAGGACTCCAGTCCTGTCTCCAGACCTTGGTGAACAAGAAGCTTAGGCTTGTCAATGTGATCCAGGTCATGCTCGTCCGCCAGATTCTCCCCTGCCAACAGCGGGCCTTCAATTTATTGGAGTTCAATCCGGCACAGCACCAGACCTTGAGCGGGCTCTTCGACACGACGTACGAAGCTGCCTGGAGGGTGCTGTTCAAGGGCGGAGAAGCCCCCGCGTCTGCGCCGGAAGACCGCGGATTCAGCACCAAGCGCCCGGCCGGCGAGGTAAGCTTTGTTATCCTCTATGGGACATTTATTTTCTTTCATAGTTTGACTCTATGTGGGATTTAAAACTCCCAATGCCTTTGACAGGACTGGCAGAGGACGTCCGGACAGGTAGACTGTCCGGCTCCCCTTCCCGAAGACCCAGCGGACGCCCGTTTAACGGGGCTGCTGGTTCCGTCACTTTATATGGTGCCGGAGAAGAAGGGCAAGAAGAAGGCCACGGGAACTCGAAGAAGTTCCCGGCGCCAGGTGATATCGGACTCATCGTCCGATGGCTCCGAGGCGGACTCCTCCCCCGAAGACGAGGAGGAGAAAGAGGACTCTCTCCCGGAAGGGGGAGAGAGGAAGAGGAAGGCTTCCCCAACGGGGGAGGCGGAAGGGTCCAAGAGGGGAAGGACTCTTCCCTCGGACGGCTCCGCCAACGCGAACGTTGGCGACGAAGAGTGGCCCTCAAGGGCCAGGCCTCCGGCAAGATCGTGAGTATCTGGATTCCTGAATGATTTATAATTTCTCTTTTGTGTCACATAGTGTCCTTCTAATGCCGCACACTGCCTGTAGTCCAGCCGATGATGATCTTCCCGCTTCATCGAGCGGGTCCTTGGCTCCGTCGGACGTGGATTCCATTCCGACCGCCTCCACCCCTCGTGATGCTGACGACGCCGAGGTTGGATCCCAGGAGGGGACCCATCAGGAGGAGGCTCTGGAGGTGCCGCAAGGCAGCCTCCCGGACTTTGTGCCGGACTCCATGCCGGAACCCGCAGTGGTTCCGGAGTCCGGCAGGCGGCCCCTTCATAAGAAGGGCAAGACCGTGACGCCGGCAGCCTCCGTCCAACCGGAGGCGCCAGACAACTTGTTGGAGGCGCTTAACGGCACTTCCATCAAGGAAGAACACCACACTATAATGAGTGCGGTGATTCAGAAGGTTCAGCTCGCCAAGAGCGGGCTGACCGAAGCCTGCAGTAGCCTTCTAACAGGCTTTGAGGTATGAAGTTTAAAATATGTAATGTGATACCGCATAGACAGTAGCCCCTGATGCTCGGTTCGGTGTTCGGAAAGAAAAACCGGATTGAGGATCTTTAAAAAGATATACGCAGGAGTGCTAAAAATTATGTCAATATGGGTTTGCAGGCTGCGCTGCTAACCTCTGCCGCACTGACTGTGGAGGTCGGTGCGTTGAAGCAGGACCTCGAGTGGTCCGAGCAAGAGCTCGGCCTTGCCAAGAAGCAGCTCGAGGACAAAGAAGGTGAGTAACACCACTTTTTAATTTGTACCTTACAGAAAAGGATTTTGGTTGCAATGGAAATAACAAGGATAACGTGGGTACTGCAGGGGCCACGAACGAGGTGGCAAACCTGAAGGAGGCCGTGTCCGCGGCCGAACGCAATGCTGCCGCAGAACGAGCGAAGCGAGAGAAGCAGGAGGGGCGGGTGGCGGAGGTGCGGCAAGAGCTCCAGGCTCTCATGGAAAAGCATGAGAGTTTGGAGCGCGACTCGAAGACTCGAGAGTCCGAGCTTGCCTCGGCTCTTGAAAGTGCCAAAGCCGCTAAGGCCGAGGCCCATAAGGCCCTCTAGGAGATTGAGGCAGTGAAGAAAATAGCGGCGGGTAAGGCATTTTTCATGCAAAGCAAGCATGTGAATGTAAATTACCTGTTACTTACCCGAATTCGGAGCTTTCTAGGGGCGTTTGCGGATCTGCCTTGCAGCGTGTCCGATGCCGCCGCATTTTACCGGGCCGAGGAGGGGAGCTCAACGGAGAAGGTCTTTTGGTCTCAGTACGCTGAGGCCGGACATCCAGTGCCCCTTAGCGACCAGCTGAAGCAGCTGGTCGAGCTCCACAAGGTAGCCGAGTAGGCCATGAAGGGCCTCATAGTCTAGTTGTGGCCTGAAGAGGCCATGCCTGGGAGCTACTTCGGCCTCATGTGGCGGCTCGTGGATGCGTGCCCCTGGGTGGAAGTCATCAAGCGCTCCGCCTGCATTGAAGGTGCCCGTCGGGCCCTTGCCCGCGCAAAGGTGCACTGGGGCAGGCTGGATGCTGAGAGGCTTATCACGGACGCGCCGCCGGCGGGCAAGGAGTATCGTACGCCCGAAATGTACTATAAGAGTGTCCTGAAGGGTGCCCGCAAGATTGCGGATGAGTGCCCCAAAGATGTAATTTTTGAATAGACTCGCAATGTGTTATCATGTGCACTGAAAACTTTGTTCATATGCAACGCTTGTTAATTTAAAATATTACCTTCTGTGCGGTCGTTTATCAAATCTGAGAGATGGCAAGTCGTCGGCTTCAGTCCCCATGCCACGAGTGCTGGGGTGTTCAGGATAAACTTGAGCGCTCTTGTTCCCATTTTTGGGTCCATCTAGGGAGGCGCTCAACACAACGAACAAGGCAACCAGACTTATAATTCTTGAACACTCTCACTTAGCCATAGAATTCTATAATTTTAAATTTCGGTGAAGCCCCTAGTATTCGGAAGACCGAGTTCGGGGCGCTATCCACTCCTGGGCCGGACATAGCCGGTTCCTCGCTCGAAGCGGCATAAGTCTTTAGGGACTCGAAAAGACCTATCAAAGAGCGACCAGTCTCTCGCCTTATCATGACAGTCAGTTTTAGCTTTCTCCACTGAGGCGCTCGCCCAGCTCAACCGGGGTGTAATCACAGTGGTTCTCCCAGTGCTACCTTAGCCGACAGAACGGAACGTAAGGTACCAAAACATGGGAGCCGGGCAAACCCAACTATTGACCCAAGACATGATTCGGAGCCGATGCATATAATGCTATAAGTTCGGGGTGCCGCACTTGTGAAAGTGTTCGGACTTATCACACAATAATGCGGGGAACACAAGCCCCTGGTGTATTATGCCGTACCAAAATGTACGGGTGCAAGATGTCATTAATGAACATATATGTAAAAAGGAAATGCAATTATAGGAAAAAAGTGCTGCATTGTTTATTCAAGGAATTCTGCTATGAGTGCAGGATGATACAAATAGTGCGGTAAGCAAGGGATTGGACTAATTAAACATGTCCCCCTCCAGGGGTGGGCTACAAACTGGTGTATTTAACAAATTTAATGCTCATAATGGAGACCACATGAGTGTTCGTCGTAGCCTTTGTCCCTCCCTGGCTGTTGCATCGTGAGTTCGGCAGATCTACGGCCGGACAGGGCCTCTGGTGAACGGAGTCCTGTGAAAAAATAAAAAAAGGAAGAAAAAAGAGTGACACACTTGGGAGCCCCTGGTGTGGTTAAGCCGCACTCTGGGCCTTTCGTGGTCGTGCCCCTCCCCCTATGCCCATGGTATCTCTAGGGCGTAATGATGTATGCGAAGAGCTGGTTTTGCAATCATGCAAGGGTTGGGGTTGGGGCCGCATTGCTACGCGTGCTCGGAACGTGCCAGGTGGTCTTGGTTTATGTTACTCCGGGTGCATTTGGCCATGTCCGGTCGTTTAACGGCCGGCCTCGAAAATTGCCTTAAAAGGCTGCTCTGTACTTCTGCCGCGAGAGCCGCTGTGTGTTCCTCCATTCGGAGGGAGCATTCAGTATTTCCATTGACCGTGATGACTCCACGAGGGCCTGGCATCTTGAGCTTGAGGTATGCATAATGCGACACCGCGTTGAACTTTGCAAACACGGTTTGTCCGAGCAGAGCGTGATAGCCGCTGCGGAACGGGACTATGTCGAAGATTAACTCCTCGCTTCGGAAATTATCTGGGGATCCGAAGACCACTTCCAGTGTGACTGAGCCTGTACAGTTGGCCTCAACACCTGGTATGACACCTTTGAAGGTCGTCTTTGTAGGTTTAATCCTTGAGGGGTCTATGCCCATCTTGCACACTGTATCCTGATAAAGCAGGTTCAGGCTGCTGCCGCCGTCCATCAGGACTCTAGTGACGTGAAATCCATCGACGATTGGGTCTAAAACCAATGCGGCGAATCCACCATGACGGATACTGGTAGGGTGGTCCCTTCGATCGAAAGTGATCGGGCAAGAGGACCATGGATTGAAGTTTGGGGCGACTGGCTCCATCGCATATACGTCCCTAAGTGCATGCTTCCGCTCCCTCTTGGGTATATGGGTTGCGTATATCATGTTTACCGTCCGCACTTGTGGGGGGAAACCCTTCTGTCCTCTACTGTTTGGCGGCTGAGTCTCCTCCTCGTCGGCTCTGTGCAGCTCCTTGTCATTGTTTCCGGCAATTAACTTGCCTGCCTGCTTGAATACCCAACAATCTCTGTTGGTTTGATTAGCTGGCTTTTCGGGGGTGCCATGTATCTGGCAAGAGCGGTCGAGTATTCGGTCCAAATTGGACGGACCCGGAGTAGTTCTTTTGAATGGCTTCTTCCGCTGACCGGGTTTAGAGCCTCTGAATCCAGCGTTGACTGGCGTATCCTCATTGTTATCGTTGTTAACGCGGCATTTGTTTTTGTTTCGACGCGACCTGCTATTGTGGTCCTTAGTATCCGGTCTGCCAGCATTTTTGCTGAGGTTGTTGCTGCGAGCTAGCCAGCTGTCCTCTCCCGCACAGAAGTGGGTCATGAGTGATGTGAGGGCTGCCATGGATTTCGGCTCTTCCTGTCCTAGGTGCCGGGCCAGCCACTCGTCGCGGATGTTACGTTTGAAGGCTGCGAGGGCCTCTGCATCCGGACAGTCAACGATTTGATTTTTCTTTGTTAAGAACCGTGTCCAGAACTGTCTGGCCGATTCGTCTGGCTGCTGAATTATGTGGCTTAGGCCATCGGCGTCTGGTGGTCGCACATATGTGCCCTGGAAGTTGTCGAGGAATGCGGCTTCCAGGTCCTCCCAACACCCAATTGACTCTGCGGGCAAGCTGTTAAGCCAATGCCGAGCTGGTCCTTTAAGCTTGAGTGGGAGATACTTGATGGCGTGGAGATCGTCGCCGCGGGCCATATGGATATGAAGGAGATAGTCTTTGATCCAAACTGCGGGGTCTGTTGTGCCATCGTAGGATTCAATGTTCACGGGTTTAAACCCTTCAGGGATTTGATGATCCATTCCTTCGTCTGTGAAGCATAGTGGGTGTGCGGCGCCTCTATATTGAGCAATATCACGACGTAGCTCAAGAGAGCGTTGTCTGCTGTGTTCAGCCCGGCCGGAGTTGCTGTATCCGGCGCGACGGTAGTCGTCGTGGGTCGTGGGGCGCCCACGTGATCCGTAGATAGATCTGGATTGTCTTGCCTTGTCCTCCAATATATCCCGCAAGTCCGGCGCATTCCCTCGTGGCTTCGTACTTTTCGAGCGGTGCCGGGGTACGGTCCTGATGGGGGGCCTAGATGCCTCTCTGTCGCGACCACGGGGTGGTCGGTCTGCCGTATTGTGTGCTGGTGATGAAGGTTTGTATGCTTCCTCCTCTAGTCAGGGGAGCAACTTGCGTTTTGGGTAGCTCTTGGAGGGGCAATCGAGTTCATACTCTTCGGCCGTGAGGACCTCGGTCCATCTGTCGGCCAGCAGGTCTTGATCAGCTTGAAGCTGTTGCTGCTTTTTCTTTAGGCTATTTGCCGTGGTGATAAGCCTGCGTTTAAAATGCTCTGGTTCGACGGGATCCTCTGGCACGATGAATTCATCGTCGTTAAGGCTTGCCTCGTCTCCGGAGGGAGGCATGTAGTTTTCATCCTCCTCATCTGCTGCTCTCTCTCGAGGGCTGGCTTCCCCGTCCTCCTGTGTTGAATCTTGCTGGAGGGGGTTATCTTCGGCACTCTCTGGGGTGTTATTATCTCCGGTGCCGGAATCTCCATTCTTATTGTGGCGGGATTTAGAGCGGCGCCACTGGTAAGGAAGATTTTCCTATACTGGTCTTATATAAAGGATGGTTTCTCAATAAATATCTTATTGGAAAACCGGTCCTGACAACCTTGGTACCAGAGTCAGGCTGACTGTAGGAAGCCACTAGGTGCGATCGCTAATCGGTTATTAGCGTAATAAGTGCTATTTTAACATTTAGAAAATGTAGCAATTTTCTGTTGGTCATCATAAATTTATGATTTGACTGTTCGGAATTTTTGTCTACCTTTGTAGATGGCTGAAAGCGACTGTGAGTCACAGGTGTTAACCAATGTACCTGAGGGGTTTATCAAGCTTCTCATCTCCATCACCAAGGTCGCGATCGGGCCATCGGCTCGTCCGGAGTTCACACTCTACCAACACAAGATCAGCGACAGCGTGTCTATGCACCAGGTCGTGGTGCAATTCAAGGGAGGACGTTGTGAGTCACGCCGCTTCCAATTTGTGGGAAGGGCCATGCCTACGGAGAGGCATGCCATGCAGATGGCCGCCCGCGAGGCGATAGCTCATCTCCGGGATGCTCTTCCTTCGATGAAGGCTCGTCGCTACCGCTACCTCCCCTACCTCATGCAGCGTGTCTATGCATTCGCTTGCCCTAGGGGAGAGAGATATGAGGCTATTGAAATGTTGGTTGAGTTTCTCAAAGCTCTTGAGGCAGCTTTTGATAACCTCATGCATGACTTTGTGGCTGCTCGTATGGACTTCGTGCAGGGCTGTTCCGCCAACAGGAGGGAGCTCCTGCATACAGCACCACCACTGACTTACGTCTCGTCCTCAGCATCCTATACACCTGCCATCTTCGCCACCGCTCGCCGCCTGCCTACCACTGAGGAGTTCGACCAAGACATTGCTCCCACTCCAATCAGTGTTGCACCACCTGCCACGCCCGCACCAACTCCTCAGCTCAGTACTTCGCACCTGGAGCCTATTAGTGAGGAGGAGGTTGAGTCTCCAGCATCACTGGGTCTTACCCTCGGTAGGCCGAGGGAAGTTCTAACCATCTCCGACTGAGTGCGCCTAGCAGCCGTGCGATGTACCAGCTTGTATGATATGTTTATATGTATATAAGTTTGGTGAGAAGTAGTTTGTGTGCGCATCATGTAGGAACTCGGAGAAGTGCACTAGCCTAAATAACATGTCAGGAAGGTGTACGCACATCCTGAGTGATGTATTGTATAATTACGACTCGTGTGTAAGATATGTACTGAGCAGTCCTTCTCCATGCGCAATCAAATATTTTCTTGAAAAATCTTGGAGTCTTTAAAAATTCCGGCTTTGCAAAATTATTTATTTTTGCCACTCAGTTTTTCTCATGACTTTTGCAAAAATACCCTAGAGTGAAAAATGCCTCGTCCCTGGAGTCGTTCCATGCCAAGTACGCCGGAAGAAAATTATGGTCCCCAGACAAGTAACAATTTCACACAGGGGCAGTCAAGTCAGCAAGGTAGTGAAGCAGCATTTTCTCAGTTATGCTGCCTTTATGAACAAAGCCAGCAGCAGCATCAAGAAATGATGAACCATGTGATTAATATGGGAAATCACCGTGAACCATATCAGCAGCATTCCAAATTGTCTGAACTACAAAAGACGCGTCCCCCAACGTTCTCTCACACGGATAGACCTCTTGAGGCCGATGATTGGCTTCGAGACATTGAAAGGAAATTAATTATTGCACAATGTTCGGACCGTGAGAAGGTACTTTATGCACCTCACTACCTCACTCGAGCAGCTGCATCTTGGTGGGAAAATTTCCTACACATGCACCCCAATGAAAATAACATCACCTGGGAAGAATTTAAAGAAGGTTCTCATGGGGCGCACATCCCCAGAAGTATTATGAAGATCAAGAAAAGGGAATTTCAAGACCTCAAGCGGAGAAGCATGATAGTGACTGAGTACAATAGTCAGTTTACTCAATTATCTCGTTATGCCAACGAAGAGCACATGACTGAAAATAAAAAGATGGACAAATTTCTAGACGGTCTGGCACCAGCACTTAAATGCCAGCTGGTCGTACACACCTTTCTGGATTTCAAAACACTTGTGGACAAAGCCATTACATTGGAAAATGAGCGCCGCAGCTTGGAGGATTTTCGCAAGCGCAAAAGGGACAAGACTACTCATGCTCGCAACAACCGGAATAGGATTAATTCTTAAAAGAATGGAGCAAACAAGTCCACGACCAATGTTCCACCCCCAAACAAAAAATTTCATGCAAGGGACAAGGATTTTGCATATCGCCCGAGTGTTACTTGCTACGCTTGTGGAGAGGAAGGACACTATGCCAAACAGTGCCCAAAGCCAAGAAACTCAGCCCCCAAGCCGAACAATGGTGGAAATAATTCAACACCCAAGCGTAACAACTTCAACCCAAGTAACAATCACAAGAAGGGTCACTTGAACCATGTGACCAAGCAGGAAGCACATAATGCCCCGGATATCATACTCGGTATGTTCCCTGTCAACACAATACCTGCCACGGTTTTGTTTGATTCAGGAGCTTCTCACTCGTTCATTTCAAAGAAATTTTCTTTGCAACATGATTTTTTGATGCTTCCCTTGGAAAAATCCATGATAATCAAGTCCCCCGAGATTAAGCAAATCACTCAGAGTTACTGCCAAGGTGTGGTTATTGAGTTTGAGGGACTAAAGTTTCAGGAAAACCTCATTGTATTGGAAAATAAAGGACTGGATGATATCCTAGGAATGGACTAGTTAACCACCACAAGGGATTTATCGACTGCTTCAATCAGACTGTAATTCTTACCCATCATCACGGGAAGACGATAAAAATTGCAGCTCAAGAAAGATCAATATCACGGCAACCAAGGTTGAACAAGGTGGACGTTTCAGAGTTAAGAAAAGTTCCAGTGGTGTGTGACTTCCCTGACGTATTTCCTGAAGAACTACCAGGCATGCCACCAGACCGGGAAATAGACTTCATCATTGAAGTAGCACCTGGAAGCACCCCCATTTACAAGAAACCCTATAGAATGGCACCATCCGAGTTGGTAGAATTAAAGAAGCAAATAAAAGAATTACTGGACAAAGGATTTATATGGGCCAGCTCCTCACCTTGGGGTTCACCAGTATTATTTGCCAAGAAGAAGGATGGGACACTGAGATTATATATAGACTAACGAGCACTCAACATGGTCACCATCAAAAACAAATATCAGATGCCACAGATAAATGAATTATTTGACCAGCTCGCACAAGCCAAGGTTTTCTCAAAAATTGATTTAAGGTCGGGGTATCATCAATTAATGGTACGGACAGAAGATATCCCTAAGACATCATTCACCTCCAGATACGGACTATATGAATTCAGAGTAATGCCGTTCGGACTGACAAACGCCCCCGCATATTTTGTCCACCTCATGAACAAAGTGTTTATGAAATTTATGGACAAATTTGTTGTGGTTTTCATTGATGATATTCTGGTATACTCTAAGACACCAGAAGAGCATGCTGAACATCTCAGAATTGTACTGGGGGAATTAAGGAAACGTCAATTATACGCCAAATTCAGCAAATGTGAATTTTGGTTAAGGCAGGTTTGTTTTCTAGGCCATGTGTTAACCCAAGAAGGTGTTGCCGTAGACCCAGAAAAAGTCAAGGCCGTAATTGGCTGGAAACCACCAGCCAACGTAACAGATGCACGAAGTTTCTTGGGAATGGCAGGATATTACCGAAGGTTTATTGAAGGGTTCTCCACCATAGCAAAACCAATGACACAGTTACTCAAGAAGGATAAGAAATTTGTATGGACTAAAGCTTGCGAGAAAAGTTTCCAGGAACTCAAAAGGAAACTAACAACATCACCGGTATTGGTTGTACCAGACATACACAAAAGTTTTGAAGTATATTGTGATGCCTCCCGGAAGGTCCTCGGATGCGTACTAATGCAAGAAGGCAAAGTAGTCACATATGCTTCGAGGCAACTACGCAAGCATGAAGAAAATTATCCTACTCATGACTTGGAGTTGGCAGCAGTCATTCATGCACTCAAAGAGTGGAGGCACTTTTTGCTTGGAAATCGTTGTGAAGTATATACGGACCATAAAAGCCTCAAATATATTTTCACACAATGAGAACTCAATTTACAACAACGGAGCTGGTTGGAATTAGTGAAAGATTATGATGTTGGCATTCACTACCATCCAGGAAAGGCGAATGTAGTGGCAGATGCTCTTAGCCGGAACCCCAGCTCGGGCAACGACAGTCTACCAAACTTGAAACCTGAATTTCAGCAGGAGTTAGCCAAACTCAACTTGGTGATGGTCACTGAGGGCAATGTGTCAAATTTGGAAATATAGCCTCCCTAATGGAACAGATTAAGGGGGCTCAACATGGACACCCCAGCATCGAATGCATAAAAAGAAAAGTGAGTTTGGGCAAGGCCTCGGAATTCATCATAGACGATAAGGGAATATTATGGTACGGAGACAGACTTTGCATACCAAATACAGAAGACCTCAAACAGCAAATTCTAGCTGAAGGCCACACCGCTCCATATGCAATCCATCTTGAAGGGACCAAAATGTACAAGGACATCCAGGAAAATTTTTGGTGGCACGGTATGAAGAGGGATATAGCCATATTCATTGCATGTTGTGATTCATGTCAGCGCATTAAAGCCGAGCACCAAAAACCAGCAGGACTATTACAGCCAAACAAGATACCTGAGTGGAAATGGGACGAAATTGGAATGGATTTTATCGTCGGACTACCTCGGTCACGACACGGAAATGATGACATATGGGTCATCACATATAGATTGACTAAGGTGGCACATTTCATTCCAGTAAAGACAACCCACACCACTCAGAAGCTTGCCAAACTTTATCTCTCTTGTATAGTTTGTCTGCATGGAATTCCAAAGACTATAATATCCAACAGAGGCACTCAATTCGTCTCTAGATTTTGGGATCATTTACAACAAGCTCTGGGAACTCAACTAGCATTCAGTACAACATACCACCCCCAGACTGGAGGACAAACTGAACGTGTGAACCAAATTCTAGAGGACATGCTGAGAGCATGTGTTCTCACCTATGGAACCAGTTGGGAAGAAAGCTTGCCATATGCCGAGTTCGCATACAACAACATTTACCAAGCCAGTCTGCAAATGGCACCTTTTGAAGCCTTGTACGAGCGAAGATGTTGTACCCCATTAAATTCGTCAGAAACAGGAGACAGTCGTATCTTCGGCCCCGACATTCTCAAGGAGGCTGAGGAGAAAGTTAAACTAATCAGGTATCGACTCAAGACAACCCAAAGCCGACAAAAGAGTTATTACGATCAAAAACATCGTGATGTCAGCTTTGAACCCGGTGAATATGTGTACCTACGAGTATCTCTTATGAGGGGCCTGCAACGATTCAAAGTTAAAGGAAAGCTAGCTCCACGGTTAATTGGACCCTTCTATGTGACTGCACGAATAGGCACAGTAGCCTACCAGCTAGACCTACCCAAAGAACTGTCAGACGTCCACGACGTGTTCCACATCTCACAATTGAGGAAATGTGTAAGCAACTCAGAGAAGCATGTGTCTCATGAGAGCATTGACGTGCAACCAGACCTCACCTACAGGGAACGTCCAATAAAAATATTGGAGGAGTCTGAAAGGAGGACCCGTCAGAAAACCATAAATTTTTCAAGGTTCAGTGGAGCAATCACACCCAGGATGAAGCAACATGGGAAAGAGAGGATTTTCTTTGGACAGAATACCCACACCTATTTGAGGATCAGCTGAAATCTTTTATGACAAATATCACGGCAACCCTGAATTTCATTTTTTCTAAAAGGGGGACTCTCCTTCTAAAATCTTTTATGACAAATATTTTATGTGTTCTTCACAACCCTGAATTTTGGCCTTGAGGGCTTTTCAAATTGTGTTGGCTCAACTCAAATGGTTTTTGGCAAATTTTTTCAATTCTTTCTATTAAAAATAAACCCTATGGATTATGGATTATTTCCCTTTCCATTTAAAGATTTCTCTCTTGCCATGACCTATGTAGGATATTTCCTCCAAAACCCACTCCCCCTACTTTGGGTCAAGTCAAATATCCAATTCCAGCAAGTTTCAACCCCTTTTTGATTTTTATTCTATTTATTTTATCCTCAAAACATTTTCTATTATTTATTTTGGACCTTGGTGACTTACAAAGGAACTACCGGATTCCTTTTGAGTTTTGGTTCCAAATAAACTCCTATGGCTAGTCCTTAGTACCCTCAACCTAGATCCATCAAGATATACTTGCTGCAAGTTTGATACAGATTTCCAATTTTTGGTGAAATTCATTCTTTTTCTTCTCCTAAAAATCTGAGATAATTCAGGAAGTCCCTAGATGCATCAAGAGACCACGTCACCAAGCCCCAACTCCAAAAAAAAATTCAACATGCCAAAAACATTTCGTCGAACACCTGGCGTGCACTATTCCTGTCAAATTCAGAGTTTCGGTGTTTCGTTTCAGTCGATGGTGTCGATTTCTTCAGAGCACGGCGTCAATCTCGCCAGTGCCCACGTTGGCACCTTGCTCACTGCTCCTCCTCCTTATCCAGTGCACCGCACGGTCGTTTCGACGGGCGCGAGCGTCGGTGGCGACGTGTCCCGCCAATGCCAGCGTCTTCCGCGGTGGCAGAACCACCCGTGGCGGCCAACAGGGGCCAGCCCTGCCTTTCGGCACCGTCTAGCACCGCCCAAGCCACCAGGAGCCTCCGCGTGGCCATCCCCTCCGCTGTGCATGTTGCAGCACCGTCGCCGTGGCCTGAGAGGCGCAGAACGCACTCTCTGCCGCCGACGAGCCCGTGAGGCCGTTCCGTAGAAAACTTGGAGTATCGCCCAAGTTTTGCCAAGATTAGCCCCGGGATGGAACCAGTGGACCAATCCGCAGCCGCCTAGCCACCTAAACCACCTGCCCAACCACTGCTTCGCCGTAATTGCTTGTAGGAGATACCCCGTTTTTGGCAACCGCCTTGGACCTGCTATAAAATGTGGCCTCGAGCTCGTTCTCGATCCAGCACCATCCCTCCACCTCGCTAGTACTGTGCCCAGCCACTAGGAGGACCTCGAGGAGGCCTTCTTCCTCGACTCCGGCACGATTGAGGGAGTCCTGGACTAGGGGGTGTCCGGATAGCCGGACTATCATCGTCAGCCGGACTCCAAGACTATGAAGATACAAGATTGAAGACTTCGTCCCGTGTCCGGATGGGACTTCCCTTGGCGTGGAAGGCAAGCTTGGCGATACGGATATGTAGATCTCCTACCATTGTAACCGACTCTGTGTAACCCTAGCCCTCTCCGGTGTCTATATAAACCGGAGGGTTTTAGTCCGTAGGAGACACAACCATTACAACAATCATACCATAGGCTAGCTTCTAGGGTTTAGCCTCCTTGATCTCGTGGTAGATCCACTCTTGTACTACCCATATCATCAATATCAATCAAGCAGGAGTAGGGTTTTTCCTCCATCGAGAGGGCCCGAACCTGGGTAAAAACATCGTGTCCCTTGTCTCCTGTTACCATCCGCCTAGACGCACAGGTCGGGACCCCCTACCCGAGATCCGCCGGTTTTGACACCGACATTGGTGCTTTCATTGAGAGTTCCTCTGTGTCGTCACCGATGTGCTTGATGGCTTCTTCAGTCAACAACAACACAGTCCAGGGTGAGGATTTTCTCCCCGGACAGATCTTCGTATTTGGCGGCTTTGCACTGCGGGCCAATTCTCTTGGCCATCTGGAGCAGATCGAAAGCTACGCCCCTGGCCATCAGGTCAGATTTGGAAGCCTAAACTTCACGGCTGACATCTACGGAGATTTGATCTTCGATGGATTCGAGCCACAGCCGAGCGTGCCGCACTGTCACGATGGGCATGATCTAGCTCTGCCACCGGACAGTACCTTGGAGGCCACACACGAATCCGCTCTGACCCATAACTCGGAGCCGAGCGCGTAGATCGAGGACCGGTGGCTGGACACCGCCTCGGGAGCTGCAACTGCTACGGCGATGGAGCCGAATACTGACCTTGTCCCTTATAAAGCTCGTGATTCCCAGGTGCCGGACTCCTCGCCGGACTCCGAACCTCCTGCGCCCCTACCAATCGAGTCCGATTGGGCATCCATCATGGAGTTCACCGCCGCGGACATCTTTCAGCACTCACCCTTTGGCGCCATCCTGAATTCGCTAAAGAATCTCTCGTTATCAGGAGAGCCCTGGCCGGACTGCGGTCAGGATGGTTGGGATGCGGACGACGAAGAAATTCGAAGCCCACCCACCACCCACTTTGTAGCTACTGTCGACGATCTAACCGACATGCTAGACTACGACTCCGAAGACATTGACGGCATGGACGACGATGCCGGAGACGACCAAGAACCAACGCCTACGGGGCACTGGAAGACCACCTCGTCATACGACATATACATGGTGGACACCCCAAAGGATGGGGAAGGCGAAGAGGCAGCGGAGGCAGATTCCTCTAAGAAACAGCCCAAGCGCCGACGTCAGCGGCGCCGCTCTAAATCCCGCCACAGCAAGAATGGAGATTCCGGCACCGGAGATAATAACACCCCAGAGAGTGCCGAAGACAACCCCCTCCAGCAAGATTCAGCACACGAGGACGGGGAAGCCAGCCCTCAAGAGAGGGCGGCAGACGAGGAGGATGACAATTACATGCCTCCCTCCGGAGACGAGGCAAGCCTCAACGACGACGAATTTGTCGTGCCCGAGGATCCCGTCGAACAAGAGCGTTTTAAACACCGGCTAATGGCCATGGCGAACAGCCTAAAAAAGAAGCAGCAACAGCTTCGAGCTGATCAAGACCTGCTGGCCGACAAATGGACCAAGGTCCTCGCGGCCGAAGAGTATGAACTCGAACGCCCCTCCAAAAGCTACCCAAAACGCAAGTTGCTCCCCCGACTAGAAGAGGAAGCATACAAACCTTCATCACCAGCGCATAATATGGTAGACCGACCACCTCGTGGTCGCGACAGAGAGGCATCTAGGCCCTCCACTAGAACCGTACCCCGGAATCGCTCGAAAAGCGTGAAGCCACGGGGGAATGCGCCGGACTTGCGGGATATATTGGAGGACAAGGAAAAACAATCAAGATCTATCTATGGATCACGTGGGCGCCCCACAAACCACGACGACTACCGTCGCGCCGGATACAGCAACCCCGGCCGGGCCAAACACAGCAGACAAAGCTCCCTTGAGCTACATCGTGATATTGCCCAGTATAGAGGCGCCGCACACCCACTCTGCTTCACAGATGAAGTAATGGATCGTCAAATCCCTGAAGGGTTCAAACCCATAAACATCGAATCCTACGATGGCACAACAGACCCCGCGGTTTGGATCGAAGATTATCTCCTTCACATCCATATGGCCCGT
Organism: Triticum dicoccoides; assembly: GCF_002162155.2. Classification (NCBI taxonomy): domain Eukaryota; kingdom Viridiplantae; phylum Streptophyta; class Magnoliopsida; order Poales; family Poaceae; genus Triticum; species Triticum dicoccoides. Next base: position 243,597,783 of record NC_041393.1, read on the forward strand.
GGTGACGATCTCCATGCCATCAAATATCTCCCACTCAAGCTTAAAGGACCAGCTCGGCATTGGCTTAACAGCTTGCCAGCAGAATCAATTGGGTGTTGGGAGGACCTGGAAGCCGCATTCCTTGACAACTTCCAGGGCACATATGTGCGACCACCAGACGCCGACGACCTAAGCCATATAATCCAGCAGCCAGACGAATCGGCCAGACAATTCTGGACACGGTTCCTCACAAAGAAAAATCAAATCGTTGATTGTCCGGATGCAGAGGCCCTCACAACCTTCAAACATAACATCCGCGACGATTGGCTGGCGCGGCACCTAGGACAGGAAAAGCCGAAATCCATGGCAGCCCTCACATCACTTATGACCCGCTTCTGTGCGGGGGAGGACACCTGGCTAGCCTGCAGTAACAACCTCAGCAAAAATTCTGGCAGTCTGGACAGCAAGGACCACAATGGCAGGTCGCGTCGCAACAAAAACAAACGCCGCGTTAACGGCGATAACACTGAGGATACGGCAGTCAACGCCGGATTCAAAGGCTCTAAACCCGGTCAGCGGAAGAAGCCATTCAAAAGAACCACTCCGGGTCCGTCCAATTTGGACCGAATGCTCGACCACTCTTGCCAGATACATGGCACCCCCGAAAAGCCAGCTAACCACACCAACAGGGATTGTTGGGTATTCAAGCAGGCAGGCAAATTAATTGCCGAAAACAATGACAAGGGGCTGCACAGCGACGACGAGGAGGAGACTCGACCGCCAAACAGTAGAGGACAGAAGGGTTTCCCCCCACAAGTACGGACGGTAAACATGATATACGCAACCCACATACCCAAGAGGGAGCGAAAGCGTGCACTTAGGGACGTATATGCGATGGAGCCAGTCGCCCCGAAGTTCAATCCATGGTCCTCTTGCCCGATCACTTTCGATCGAAGGGACCACCCCACCAGTATCCGCCATGGCGGATTCGCCGCATTGGTTTTAGACCCAATCGTCGATGGATTTCACCTCACTACAGTCCTGATGGACGGCGGCGGCAGCCTAAACTTGCTTTATCAGGATACAGTGCGCAAGATGGGCATAGACCCCTCAAGGATTACACTTACAAAGACGACCTTCAAAGGCGTCATACCAGGTGTTGAGGCCAATTGTACAGGCTCAGTCACACTAGAAGTGGTCTTCGGATCCCCGGATAATTTCCGAAGCGAGGAGTTAATCTTCGACATAGTCCCGTTCCACAGTGGCTATCATGCTCTGCTCGGACGAACCACGTTTGTAAAGTTCAACGCGGTGCCGCATTATGCATACCTCAAGCTCAAGATGCTAGGCCCTCGTGGAGTCATCACGGTCAACGGAAACACTGAACGCTCCCTCGGAACGGAGGAACACACAGCGGCTCTCGCGGCAGAAGTACAGAGCAGCCTCTTAAGGCAATTCTCAAGTCCGACTGTTAAACGACCGGACATGGCCAAACGCGCCCGGAGTAACATACATCAAGACCACCTGGCACGTTCCGAGCACGTGTAGCAATGCGGCCCCAACCCCAGCCCTCGCATGATTGCAAGACTAGCCCTTCGTGTACATCATTACGCTCTGGAGACACAGTGGGCATATGGGAGGGACACGACCACGACAGGCCCAGAGTGCGGCTTATTAAGCACACCAGGGGCTCCCAAGTGTGTCACTCTTTTTTCTTCTTTTTTATTTTTGTCCACGGGACTCCGTTCACCAGAGGCCCTGTCCGGCAGTAGATCTGCCGAATTCACGATGCAACAGCCAGGGAGGGACAATGGCTACGCTGAACACCCAGGTGGTCTCCATTATGAGCATTAAATCTGTTTAATACACCGTTCCGCAGCCTACCCCTGGAGGGAGACACCTTTAATAGTCCAACCCTTGCTTACCGCACTATTTGTATCGTTCTGCACTCATGGCAGAATTCCTTGAATAAACAATGCATCACTTTTTGTTTATAATTGCATTCCTTTTTTTACATATATGTTCATTTATGACATCTTGCATCCATACACTTTGGTATGGCCAAATACACCAGGGGCTTATGTTCCCCGCATTATGGTGTGGCAAGTCCGAACACTTTCACAAGTGCGGCACCCCGAACTTATAGCACTATATGCATCGGCTCCGAATCATGTCTTGGGTCAATAGTTGGGTTTGCCCGGCTCCCATGTTTTGGTACCTTACGTTCCGTTCTATCGGCTAAGGTAGCACTTGGAGAACCACTGCGATTGCACCCCGGTTGAGCTGGGCGAGCGCCTCAGTGGAGAAAGCTAAAACTGACCGTCATGATAAGGCGAGAGCTGGTCACTGTTCGAGAGGTCTTTTCGAGTCCCTAAAGACTTATGCCGCTTAGAGCGAGGAACCGGCTATGTCCGTCCAAGGCGTGGGTAGCGCCCCGAATTCGGTCTTCCGAACACTAGGGGCTTCGCCGAAATTTAAAATTATAGAATTCTATGGCTAAGTGAGAGTGTTCAAGCATTATAAGTCCGGTTGCCTTGTTCGTTGTGTTGAGCGCCTCCCTAGATGGACCCAAAAATGGGAACAAGAGCGCTCAAGTTTATCCTGAACACCCCAGCACTCGTGGCATGGGGACTGAAGCCGACGACTTGCCATCTCTCAGACTTGATAAACGACCACACAGAAGGTAATATTTTAAATTAACAAGCGTTGCATATGAACAAAGTTTTCAGCGCACATGATAACACATTGCGAGTCTATTCAAAAATTACATCTTTGGGGCACTCATCCGCAATCTTGCGGGCACCCTTCAGGACACTCTTATAGTACATTTCGGGTGTACGATACTCCTTGCCCGCCGGTGGCGCGTCCATGATAAGCCTCTCAGCATCCAGCCTGCCCCAGTGCACCTTTGCGCGGGCAAGGGCCCGACGGGCACCTTCAATGCAGGCAGAGCGCTTGATGACTTCCACCCAGGGGCACGCATCCACAAGACGCCACACGAGGCCGAAGTAGCTCCCAGGCATGGCCTCTTTAGGCCACAACCAGACTATGAGGCCCTTCATGGCCTGCTCGGCTACCTTGTGGAGCTCGACCAGCTGCTTCAGCTGGTCGCTAAGGGGCACCGGATGTCCGGCCTCAGCGTACTGAGACTAAAAGACCTTCTCCGTTGAGCTCCCCTCCTCGGCCCGGTAGAATGCGGCGGCATTGGACACGCTGCAAAGCAGATCTGCAAACGCCCCTAGAAAGCTCCGAATTCGGGTAAGTAACAGGTAATTTACATTCACATGCTTGCTTTGCATGAAAAATGCCTTACCCGCCGCTATTTTCTTCACTGCCTCAATCTCCTAGAGGGCCTTATGGGCCTCGGCCTTAGCGGCTTTGGCACTTTCAAGAGCCGAGGCAAGCTCGGACTCTCGAGTCTTCGAGTCGCGCTCCAAACTCTCATGCTTTTCCATGAGAGCCTGGAGCTCTTGCCGCACCTCCGCCACCCGCGCCTCCTTCTTCTCTCACTCTGCTCGTTCCGCGGCCGCGTTGTGTTCGGCCGCGGACACGGCCTCCTTCAGGGTCGCCACCTCGTTCGTGGCCCCTGCAATACCCACGTTATCCTTGTTATTTCTATTGCAACCAAAATCCTTTTCCGTAAGGTACAAATTTAATGCGGTGTTACTCACCTCCTTTGTCCTCGAGCTGCTTCTTGGCAAGGCCGAGCTCGTTCTCGGACCGCTCGAGGTTCTGCCTCAAAGCACCGACCTCCGCAGTCAGTGCGGCAGAGGTCAGCAGCGCAGCCTGCAAACCCATATTGACATAATTTTTAGAACTCCTGCGTATATCTTTTTTAGATCCTCAGTCCGGTTTTTCTTTCCAAACACTGGACTGAGCATCAGGGGCTACTGTCTATGCGGTATTACATTACATATTTTAAAACTTCTTACCTCAAAGACTGTTAGAAGGCTGCTGCAGGCTTCGGTCAGCCCGTTTTTGGCAAGCTGAACCTTCTGAATCACCGCACTCATGATAGTGCGGTGCTCTTCCTCGATGGAAGCGCCGTTGAGCGCCTCCAACAAGTTGTCCGGCGCCTCCGGTTGGACGGAGGCTGCCGGTGTCATGGTCTTGCCCTTCTTACAAAGGGGCCGCCTGCCGGACTCCGGAACCACTGCGGGTTCCGGCATGGAGTCCGGCGCGAAGTCCGGGAGGCTGCCTTGTGGAACCTCCGGAGCCTCCTCCTAATGGGTCCCCTCCTGGGATCCCACCTCGGCATCCTCAGCGTCGCGAGGGGTGGAGGCAGTCGGAATGGAATCTACATCCGACGGAGCCAGGGACCCGCTTGATGAAGCGGAAAGATCATCCTCGGTCTGACTACAGGTAGTGTGCGGCATTAGAAGGACACTACATGGCACAAAAGAGAAAGTATAAATCATTCAGGAATCCGGATACTTACGATCTTGCCAGGGGCTTGGCCCTTGAGGGCCACTCCTCGTCGCCGTCGTGGGTGTTGGTGGAGCTGTCCGGAGGAAGGGTCCTTCCCCTCTTGGACCCTTCGGCCTCCCCCGTTGGGGAAGCCTTCCTCTTCCTCTCTCCCCCCTCCTGGGGAGAGCCTTCTTCCTCCTCCTCGCCTTCGGGGGAGGAGTCGGCCTTGGAGTCATCGTACGATGAGTCCGATACCACCTGGCGCCGGGAACTCCTTCGGGTTCCCGTGGCCTTCTTCTTGGCCTTCTTCTCCGGCACCACATAAAGTGTCGGGACTAGCGGCCCCGTTAAACGGGTATCCGCTGGGTCTTCGGGGAGGGGAGCCGGACAGTTAACCTGTCCGGACGTCGTCTGCCAGTCCTGTTAAAGGCATCGGGAGTTTTAGATCCCACAATAGAGTCAAACTATGAAAAAAAATAAATGTCCCATAAAGGATAACGTATCTTACCGCACCGGCCGGGCGCTTGGTGCTGAATCTACGATCTTCAGTTGCGGATGCGGGGGTTTCTCCGCCCTTGAACAGCACCCTCCAGGCAGCTTCGTACGTTGTGTTGAAGAGCCCGCTGAGGGTCCGCTGCTGTGCCGGATCGAACTCCCACAAGTTGAAGGCCCGTTGTTGGCAGGGGAGAATCCGGTGGACGAGCATGACCTGGATCACATTGACAAGCCTAAGCTTCTTGTTCACCAAGGTCTGGAGACAGGACTGGAGTCCTGTCAGCTCCTCCGAACTGCCCCATTGCAAGCCCTTCTCTTTCCAGGAGGTGAGCTGCATAGGGATACCAGATCTGAACTCGGGGGCCGCTGCCCATTTAGGGTCACGCGGCTCGGTGATGTAGAACCACCCCGATTGCCACCCCTTGACGGACTCCACGAAGGCCCCCTCGAGCCAGGTGACGTTGGGCATTTTGCCCACCATGGCGCCTCCGCACTCCTCTTGGACGCCCTTCACTACCTTCGGCTTGACATTGAAGGTGTTTAGCCACAAGACGAAGTGGGGCCGGATGCAGAGGAAGGCCTCGCACACGACGATAAACGCCGAGATGTTGAGGATGAAGTTTGGCGCCAGATCGTGGAAGTCCAGGCCGTAGTAGTACATGAGCCCCCAGACGAAGGGATGAAGTGGGAAGCCCAGTCCACGGAGGAAGTGGGGAAGGAATACGACCCTCTCATGGGGCCCGGGGGTGGGGATGAGCTGCCCCTCGTCGGGCAGCCGGTGCGCGATGTCGCTGGAAAGGTATCCGGCGCCGCACAGCTTTTCAATGTGCCCCTCCGTAATGGAGGAGGCCATCCACTTGCCTCCCGCTCCGGACATGGCTGGAGAAGGTTGAGGCGAGGTGAGCGAACTTGGGCGCTAGAGCTCGAGTGCACGGAGATGGGTAAGCAAAGGAGGAAGAAGGCGTAGGTAAAAAGGTGGATCCTTATCCCCTTATATATGGGCGGACGAATACTATGCGTCTCCACCGGCCTGGTAAAACTCTCTTATCTCCCAAGCGCCACCATCAATGGCGCAGTTGGGTTACCCACGTCCGTATTGATGGGAATCCTGGAATAAGGGGAACACGATCTCTGCTTCGACAAGACGTGCCAAGGAAACCGCTTCGCTAAACGCGCTGAGGTGGTATGATTCAAGTAAAGGCTTGGTGGTGGTATGACGTCATGCCACAAAATACGTCAGCAGATTGAACTTGTGTACATATTATTCTCTCTACGGTGGAAGGTGGAATTTATTTGGCAGAGCCGGACACTGTCCTGGCGTTCATAATCTTCTATGAATTATTCGGAGGAGGAACCCGCCTTGCAATGCCGAACAATATGCGCGCCAGACACATCGTCATTGAAGCATGGTTCAGGGGCTACTGAGGGAGTCCTGGACTAGGGGGTGTCCGGATAGCCGGACTATCATCGTCAGCCGGACTCCAAGACTATGAAGATACAAGATTGAAGACTTCGTCCCGTGTCCGGATGGGACTTTCCTTCGCGTCGAAGGCAAGCTTGGCGATACGGATATGTAGATCTCCTACCATTGTAACCGACTCTGTGTAACCCTAGCCCTCTCCGGTGTCTATATAAACCGGAGGGTTTTAGTCTGTAGGACACACAACCATTACAACAATCATACCATAGGCTAGCTTCTAGGGTTTAGCCTCCTTGATCTCATGGTAGATCCACTCTTGTACTACCCATATCATCAATATCAATCAAGCAGGAGTAGGGTTTTTCCTCCATCGAGAGGGCCCGAACCTGGGTAAAAACATCGTGTCCCTTGTCTCCTATTACCATCCGCCTAGACGCACAGTTCGGGACCCCCTACCCGAGATCCGTCGGTTTTGACACCGACAATGATCCTCTTTGGTGAGAGCACCTCCGCCTCCCAAACCGGGTCAGCAACCTCATGGTCCACTACCTAGTCTAACCCGAGCCTCAATTTGGCGCCTGCAGCCCTCCTCGGCGAGATCCACCACCGCCCGAACCACCGTCCACCGGAGTGTAGGCCGTCGTCGAAGTGGTACTCGCTGACGACCAACTCCACCACCCACAGGTGCGGAAGAGCTCCGTGAAACCGTAGGTACCCTCATTTCCCCCTACCTCACCGTGGATCGACGCCGGCAACCACCGCGGCCCTCGGGCGCCGGTGTGCTCTGTTTTGAAATTCAAACCTGACGGGTGGGACCCCCTTGTCAGCTTTTTCTTTTTTTCGAAACGTTTTCTGAAAGCGCCTTCGGGCAAAATACGCTTTCTAACCGAAACGTTTTCTATCTTTTTTTAAACTACCCCCTGGAAAGTTTCGGTTTCATCACAGATTAGTCCCGTGACTAAAACCCTTATAACTTTTAAACAAAAGATGATTTTGAGTTGATTCTTTTTCTGTCATCTATAATTTTTTGTCTAGTTTTTTATCATATTTATTTGCAAATTATTTGGAACAACTTTTATGCACACACGGTATTTACGTTAGTATACGATTTTCTTTATAACATAGATAGCGAAGGAGGTGACGGAGCCGCAAACTTCACCGAGCTAGACTCCGACTACTCCAAACCAGGCAAGCATGTTTGAACCTTTGATAGGATGAGTGTCTTGCATGTTTACTTGAGTAGTTTTCTCGTGGCATGTTCATATAAGCATTAGTAGATGTTATATTTTATGCAAAGCAAGCTACAAGTGAGCTTCGAAATTTGATGTGTTTATATGATGGTGAGATAACCTGATCATGTGGTGGCATGATAGGTTGTAAGCTAGCATTGTTGAGGCATGCCAGTCTTATGCCAACCATTTAACTCTGGTATTAATGTGGATCAAGTCATGTTCTCGTTTGTCTTCTCTTTTGTGCTGCCACATGTCTTCTGCAAAGAATGCGGTCGAGTCAGTTGCAAACCTCTTTCCTTGTACACACCAAATAGAGGGGCCGTGATGAGGGTTCCATGGCCCTGGATTAAAGCCCGTCATCCAGTCAGGGGGCATGGGTGTTTCCGGTTGGGACCGAGAGGGGGGCACCCCTTAGAGCGCGCGATATAAATTTGATCCCATGCTATTCGAGGTTGTGGCCTCCCCGTCTTAAAGTCTTTCTTGAACGTTGCCTAGGGTGATCCCTGGTAGCAGAATGTGGAAAGGGTGTGTACTGGTTAGATGTGTTTCTTCTAAAATACCGTAAACGGAACTAGTCCTTTGTGACTACTGAAATCCGTTGGCTGTGGTTAAAGAGTACAAACTCTGTAGAGTCAAAACCATTCAAGTATCCATGTCCATGATCAAGGACTTGAACAGCATCTCAGTGTCAGTGTCACTCTTAGTGTCGATCTTGGTGTCAACACCAGTGTAATGCTATTCCTATGAATGGACTAACCAGTTTATTATTATGTGCTGAGTATTTCCTTGGAATGATTTAAATTCATGAACTGCTTGAATTCCAATAATGAAATATAAGCCCTTTATGTGATGGCACTCAGACGTCCGACTGTGGCACTCTTGTGATTTACTTTTTGATATAAGCCCTTTATGAGATGTCGCTTAGATGTCTGACTGTGGCACTCTTGTTATTTACTTTCGATATAAGCCCTTTATGTGATGTCGCTCAGACGTCCGACTATGGCATTCTTGTTATTTACTTTTGATATAAGCCCTTTATGTGATGTGGCTCAGACGTCCGACTGTGGCATCCTTGTTATTTACTTTCATTATAAGCCCTTTTTGAGATGTCGCTTAGATGTCCGGCTGAGGCACGTTCTGTCATTTACTTTCAATATAAGCCCTTTATGTCGTGTCGCCCTGACGCCCGACTGCGGCATGTTAATTTATTTTTACCTTTCGAGGTGTCGCTTCGGACACTCGATTGGTCTTCATTTATTTTATTGGGATTTTGGGAGGACTACCGCCTGACTTGCTTTTTATTTATCATGTCATGCAAATTTATTGTCTGAGTGTGCATTACTAATCTGCTCATGCGCATCATGTTTGCATTTGTTATATCTTATGTCCAAATTGTCTTGCGAGTACATTCAAAGTACTCACTTGGCTTGTTGATTTGGCTAGATGTTGACGAAGGCAATCTTATGGATGAAGAGTATGATAGCGAGTCCGACGCCTAGGGGAGTCCCAGTCAGTCCTGTGCGATCCTGGAAATGGTAACTTGTATCATATACGCTTCCGCTACCCGAATAAAAAAAATCACAAAGCCTCACTCCAGCGCTCGATGAGCTGTAAGATTTACGAGTCTCACCCACTTCATTGTGACACATCCACCACCACTTTTATTACGAGTCAGTAGTTATGCCACCATACCCTTGTGTCATATCCGCCTTTATGTATAATATCGGCGTGCTTGTAATAAATTGTTGAGCAGCCTCAGCTCAACCATGTATAATATTTAGTACTTCTGGATTTCTGTATCAAGGATTTGTCCAGTAGTTAGGAAGATTTTCCTATACTAGTCTTATATAAAGGACAGTTTCTCAATAAATGTCTTATTGGAAAACCGGTCCTGACAGCGGGTCCTCCTCAATCCAGCACCACCGGCCCCGCCAGTCTTCCCACCTCTCCTTCGTGGTGCCATCCGGGTACGCCCCCTTGGCCCTCGGGATCCAGGCGATGCAACCAGCGATGGCGCCCCCTTTTTGGATCCGAGGGGAAAAGTAATGGTGGAAGAGCGCCATGCTGGGGTGCACCCCAACGAAGCCCTCGCAGAGATGTGCGAAGAGGGCCATGCACGCCATGGCATTCGGGGTGAAATCCAAGAGACGGAAGTCGTAGGTGTGCATGATATCCTTGAAGAAATCATAAAATGGGGGTACCGATTTGGGGAAGGCCCGGCGCTGGCAGGGACGACGTGCGTGGCTGGATGCCAAGTCTTCTCTCCCCCCGTCTTCACTCCCCACAGATCCTTGAACATATCCTGGAGCTCGGGCACGCCAACCGTGGAGGGGAAGTAAGCGAACTGCGCCCATCGCGCCACCAGCTCGCTCTTCGGCTGCTCCGTCACCGCGGTGTCCTTCGCCTCTCCCTTGCTTTTTGTGGACTTGGGCGCCATGGCGACTGCGGGAAGCGAAAGAGCAGGGGCTGGCAGAAGCACAGCAGCGATGGACGAAGGCAGAGAGGCTCGAGAAGAAGGAAGAAAGGGGGTGGCGGTTCTAAGATTGGAGGAAGCCGCAGGGGGGGGGGTAAAGTTTGCAGCGCGCCCACGATTATTCCTTTTTATGGGGAAGGCGCGGGCCGCCTCCTTTCCCATTAACTGCGATACGATGCATACGTGCGAACTCTGTCCCACACATGCCTCCCACGTCACACGCGCGCACATGACCCCCACGTCGCATGTTCAATGCGGGTCGTGGAGAAGCGCAGCGGACGGAGCAGTTACCACGGTGAAATCCGCCCCAACTACCCGCGCACCATTCTGGGCCTGGCCCAACAACATGCTGCGCTTATGTATGGCCCAGGATCGGGGGCTCCTGTCGGTGTACAAAAGTAGGGGCTCTGCTTTTGACCCCTTTACTTGTGCACGGGCAGTCAGAGCCTCCCTCCACGGCCACGCATAACAGGGCAGGAAAGGGAAGCAGGAAAGAAGCCGAAGGCACAAGACAAACAAAGCAACGACAAGGACCAAGGCCACAAAGATCAGATGGACGAAGCAGGTTTCCCCGGCAAGGGTCCCTCAACGGCCCCGGCAAGACCCTTGCCGGGGCAGCTCGCCCACACCAGCTGAGCGAGCCACCTTTGAGCCCACCAACACTAGACAGACGCATTGCGACAGGGCTCGGGAGGCACCTCCATGGTGGCATGTAGATCTTTGTGAAGACAAAGAATAGTCAAGATCAAATGAGGATAGGAAGGCAACAATCCTCGGCAGGGTTCTTACCGAGGAAGCCCACGAGACCCTCGGCAAGGTCCTTGCCAGGGATGATGGCGTGCTGCGGCAAGACCCTTGTCGGGCCACCCGGCAAGGCCCTCGCCAAGCGCGCCAGCAGGGCCACTGCCAAGCCCACGCCAACCAAGTCTCCGCCACCGTTCGCATGCAACTGCCGACCCAACCAGCTGGGTAGGCACCTGCATGGCAACATGCAACCCTTCGTGGAGGCTCCACCACCGCGCCACCTCAGTTGCCTGCCTGCCTACATGGCACCGCATGCATCGTTGGCCAGGGCGCGTGTCGAAGCAAGGAGGATCAGCGACGGACGGGACGGGGCTCGCTGCCGTCCCCGATAAAGTGAAGAGACACCTAAGCCCCGCATTAAATGCACTTTGTCCTGTAATACCAGCAATAAGCTCATAGCGCTGTAGCACTTTCCACCTCCTGTGTGCCACTGTGGCAGCCCCTTTCGCCTATAAAAGGAGGCCCATGGCGCACTGGAGAAGGATTCGGCTCTTTCGAACCTAGCAACACCCAGAGCTAGTTCAATAGCTCAAGAACACTAAATACATCCACCAAAGCAGGATCGTAGGGTTTTACACATCTTTGCGGCCCGAACCTGGGTAAATCCCCTTTGTGCTGTCTACTAGTCCCGATCTTCTCATGATCCAGCGCCCCGCAATCGTAGTAGGGATTCCAGTGATCCCATAGGTGTCGTTTCCCACCGACACATTGCTATCTATTCATGGGCATCTCCATAGCTCGTTGATACGCCTAGTTGATGTGAGACTATCTTCTCCCTTTTTGTCCTCACAACCACCACCTTGTACCACCATAGTGCTATGTCCATGGCTTGCGCTCGTGTATTGCGTAAGAGTTGAAAAATCTGGAGCGCGTTAAAAAGTATGAACCAATTGCTCGGCTGAAACCGGGGTTGTGCTTGATGGGAGTATATTGTGTGATGAAGATGGAGCATAGCCAGACTATATGATTTTGTAGGGATAGGCTTTCTTTGGCTATGTTATTTCGATAAGACATAATTGCTTGGTTTGTATGCTTGAAGTATTATTGTTTTTATGTCAAATGATAGACTATTCCTTTGAATCACTTGTGTCTTAATATTCGTGCCATGATTAGACATATGATCAAGATTATGCTAGGTAGCATTCCACATCAAAAATTATTTTTTTATCATTTACCTACTCAAGGACGAGCAGGAATTAAGCTTGGGGATGCTGATACGTCTCCGTCGTATCTATAATTTTTTATTGTTCCATGCCAATATTATTCAACTTTCATATACTTTTGGCAACTTTTTATATTTTTTTGGGGACTAACATATTGATGCAGTGCCCAGTGTCAGTTCTTGTCTGTTGCATGTTTTATGTTTCGCAGAAACCCCATATCAAACGCAGTCTAAACGGGATAAAAACAGACGGAGAATTATTTTGGAATATTTGTGATTTTTGGGAAGTAAAATCAACGTGAGACGGTGCCCGTGGTGGCCAGGAGATAGGGGCCCACGCCCACTTAAGGTGGGCGCGCCCCCCACCCTCCTGGGCCACTCATAAGGCGGTTGATGCCCTTCTTTTGCCGCAAGAAAACTAATTTTTGGAAAACGATCTGGGCGAAGGTTTTAATCCAATCGGAGTTACGAATCTCCAGATATAAAACAAACGGTGCCAGGGCAGAATTCCAGAACGCGGAAATAGATAGAGACAGAGAGACAGATCCAATCTCGGAGGGGCTCTCGCCTCTCCCACGCCATGGGAGCCAAGTACCAGAGGGAAACCCTTCTCCCATCTAGGGAGAAGGTTAAGGAAGAAGAAGAAGAAGAAGAAGAAGAAGGGAAGGCCTCTCCCCCTTGCTTCCGGTGGTGCCAGAACTCCGCCGGGGGCCATCATCATCACTGCGATCTTCACCAACAACTTCACCGCATTCATCACCAACTCTTCCCCCGTCTATGCTACGGTGTAACCCCTCTCTTACCCCCTGTAATCTCTACTTAAACATGGTGTTCAACGCTATATATTATTTTCCAATGATGTATGGCTATCTTATGATGTTTGAGTAGATCTGTTTTGTCATATGGGTTAATTGATGATCGTGATTGGTTTGAGTTGCATGTTTTATTATTGGTGCTGTCCTATGGTGCTCTCCGTGTCGCGCAAGCATGAGGGATCCCCGCTATAGGGTTTGCACTATGTTCATGATTTGCTTATGGTGGGTGGCGCGAGTGAACAGAAGCACAGACCCGAGTAAGTAGGTTGTTTGCATATGGGATAAAGGGGACTTGATACTTTAATGCTATGGTTGGGTTTTACCTTAATGATCTTCGGTAGTTGCGATGCTTGCTAGAGTTCCAATCATAAGTGCATATGATCCAAGAAGAGAAAGTATGTTACCTTATGCCTCTCCCTCAAATAAAATTGCAATAGTGATTACCGGTCTAGTTATCGATTGCCTTGGACAAATAACTTTATCGTAACAAAAAGTTGTCTACTAATACTTACTTTATTGCATCTTTATCTAAACAGCCCCTCATTTATATTTACGTGCACTTTATTATCTTGCAAACCTATCCTATCACACCTACAAAGTACTTCTAGTTTCATACTTGTTCTAGGTAAAGTGAAGGCTAAGCGTGCGTAGTGTTGTATCGGTGGTCGATAGAACTTGAGGGAATATTTGTTCTACCTTTAGCTCCTCATTGGGTTCGACACTCTTACTTATCGAAAGAGGCTACAATTGATCCCGTATAATTGCGGGATATCAGAGCCTTACAATACTCTGCCGTGAAGAAGATCTTCGTCGAGATGGCTTCACCGAGAGCTTCAAGTTTGACTCCAGGCCTCCTCAGAATGCAAGCTGGCGCACACTCCGTGTATAGAAGATTCTGAATATTCATCTTCGGCTGCAACTGTTGTTGTGAGAGTCGTCGATGAAGAAGACAATGCCACTTCACCAACTTTATCTGCATTGCGTCATGATTCTGCGTCAGGCCCGTCTGCACCACCAAACTCCAACATCGACCCTGCTCCTTTGTATACTCCTGCTGGGAATGAGTAGATGCTCTATGTCTTCAAACCTTTTTGGTCATTACTGACAAAAGGGGGAGAAGCATATGAGTTGATATTCTTCAAGCGGGTCCATATGGGTGGTTGTATTATTTTTGCTATGTCTTTACAACTCTTGTCTTTTGAAACAATTTGGTTTTTGAGTTGGAACGCTTAAACCTGATGGTCGTCTGCTACTTTTGCTGCTACCTAGTAATGTGATGATAAATACTGCATGAAGTCATTCTGCAGACGTCCATTTTTCATTGTGCATGTCATTATCTTCAGTATCTATCTATATGCACGATGAATTGTCTTCATAAGTTGGAGAGGATCTCCACAAAGTAAAAACAGCCATGTGCATTTGCATTCAATGGAAAACTACTTACATGCACATCTTTAGGGGGAGCCTTTTGCTACTTATGAAGACAGTGCCTTAATCCTTAACTTTCACATACTTTTATCCCCGTTGAAAACTTCAACCAGTTTGTTACCAATCACAAAAAAGGGGGAGATTGTAAGTGCATCTAGTGCCACCCCTAGTTGGTTTTGGAGTATTGACGACAAACCTGGTTGAGGGACTAATGTGTTTGTGAGAATTGCAGGATAATACAGGTAGTAGTCCCTTATTGATTCGGTTTACCTACTAGAGATGACCCCTAAAAATGTGTGAAGACACTAAAGACAATGGTGGTTTGTGAACACATTCACAGTGAAGATTATGACATGAGAAGACATTCACGTGAAGACTATGGAGTACAAAGACGTAGTTGTTTCGTAGGTTCCTTTTCTTCTTTGTTGAGTCATAGGAACCACCGTACTGTTAAGTGGGATCCAAGTGAACAAAGTAAGAATGACTGATGTGATGCTTAAGCAAATCCTATGTCTTTGAGCGAAGACAATGAGAGCAAATCTTATCCAGAGCTGGATGAGTCGGCTTTGCTTGTAGCCCAAGTAAAGCTGTCGCGTGTGTTTGAAATTCGACCGTTGGACACGTGTCGGTTCCTTAGTGACCCAGGGTCATTTCGAACAAATCAGGTTGGGTTGCCTCCTGGCTATAAATAGCCCACCCCCTATACCATAAATTGGTGGCTGCTCAGAGTTAGTTCACGACTTTTGTCGTTTGAGAGCAACCCACCTCTGAAGCATTTGAGATAGAGAGAGATCCTTGCGAGGACATAGCCCAAAACACCCAGAGCCAAAGAGTGTTAGGCATCACTCAAGTCTTTCTGTCCGCGTGACCTGAAGAATTGTTACACTTGAGGACAATGAATCCTCCAGCTGGTTAGGCGTCATGTCCTGAGTATCCAAAAGTCATTGTGGATCGCCGGTGAACGAAGTCTGTGAAGGTTTGGAAGTCTACCTCGAAGACTTATTAGAGTGATTAGTGAGGACTTGGCGTTCTTAGCTCAAGGGGAATCACTACGAAAAAAATACAATTCTGTGATGATACGTGTTTTCACAGTAGGTCACGTTTTTGTCATGCATGTACATCCATTACGATTTTATGACAGAATCAAGATAGTCATACCTGTGCTGTCGTAGAAGTGTTCCATGACACTACCAAAATTATCATCATGGAAGTGTCCACTTCCATGACGATAAATCGCGCGTCACAGAAGTGCTTTCGTCGAGGGTGATCGACACGTGGCATCCACCGTAACGGAACGTTGTTAAGCTATCTGGTCGGGTTTGGGATCCGATAACCCGTTAACAGCCCAGACCATTTCCACGTGTAAAATTCTTATTGGCCGGACGAAACACGTGTCAGCTCGTCAGTGGGTCAGATAGGCACCTATGATATGTCGACACGTGCCACGACCCACCACTGGCCCATTTAGGTTACAAAGCCGGCCCCCTTGACTTGGTCAAAAGTTAATGGGCTGGCCCATAAAAACCCTATTAACAGTCTCTTTGCAAATAGCCCATTTTACGGCCCTGTAACTCACGGCTCGTTAGGCCCTAACGGAAATCGGCCCAACAACGTCATGTGGGCCATCGAATATAACACCAGCCCATTTCACTTTCGGCCCATGTATGGCCCACGACGTCTTTCGGCCCATTTGAGGCTTTCGTATCTTTAGGCCCTTTAGAGGCCCACGGTGACTCTAGCCCATAATGAACAGTAATTTCCTTTGTACCCATTAACGGCCCGTGATTCACGTGGGCCGTTTCTAGCCCGTGTTAACTTTCGGCCTATTGACGGCCCATACGTTCTTGGGCTCCTTTCCAGCCCTCGATTACTTCCGGCCCGTTACTGGCCTGTTCCCCTAATGGGCCAAATTCGGCCCATGGCAAGAGTTGGCCCGTTTCTGGCCTGTTAACCCGTTGTGTAGTTTCCAGCCCGTCATACAGTCTGGCCCATTACCCATTATACCTGTGACAGAATTAAGCCATTGCTGTCCTCCGGCCTATTAACGGCCCGTTACCGTGCTGGGCCGATACCAATTACGCCCGTTTACGGGCCAAGTAGACCCACTTATCCAATGGCCTGAGGCCCACCGATTCTACGGCCCTATTGGAGGCCCATTTATCAACGGCCCGTAGGAGACCCATGGATCCTACGGCCCGTATATGGCCCATGGTTGTTGCGGCCACTAGCAAACCAGGGAAAAAGAAGACTGTGAAACAAAATAAGGCCGAAACTAATGCTAGGCTATTAAGGCGACTGCACAAATTACATCCACTTGGCATCAAAGATCGCCACCAGTGCAAATATAGGGAACACCCTACACTATACAAAAATGGCTTGTTGTTTTCTTTAGACGATGGCTCCAAGTTAAGAACAAATTTTGTATCGCACCAAAACAAATTACAACTATATAACAAAAGGAAGGTTGGCATAAAACTTAACAGTCTGGCAGATAAATGCACCACCAGAAGTTCAGAAGCTCAGTTCATTTGACCTGTCTGTTACGTTTTCATGTTGTATTGTCCGATGGAGCACCATAACCCTCGCCTTCATTTCTCCTAGGCTCCTGAACAACGTAGCAAATGTCTGATAGTCTGGTTTCAAAATCATGCATATCTTGACGACATCGAACAATGTCTCTCCTTGTTTCACAAAGGGTCTCTGTTAGGGAATGGACTTGTGTCTGGAGCACAGATACAACGTTGCTTTGAGCTTGCATATCTTGATCATGAGGCAGTTTGGACGAGATTTCCTTAACAACCAACCCAGTATTACGCAGGAACGTGCTTTTGGCATTGTTAGTGGACAGGTGCCGATCCACTGTAGCAAGAGCTGACATTGCAGTTATAGTTGCCTCGCCACCTTCAGGAGGTGGCGGTTCCACCATTTTTTCCGTAGCTCACTGAAAAGTTGAGTTTTTACATTAGTAGTACCACAACAGAAGATATTGAGGCAGCAAAACCAAACAAAAGAGCTTTGGTCTATATACAGAACTTATTCTGGTGAACCCATGTAAAATATTAGTTGTATTTTATTGCAAAGTACATAATAAAACCAGGTTCCAAACATATGACCATGTACCATCACTAATGTATTGTCTATTTCTTCACACCGTATTGAGGCCTAAGGATAAAGAGACGAAGTTTATAATACAGTAAGCATAGTATGACATCATTCATATCACAAAACAACTGAGAATAGACAAACATGCAATTGTAACATTGTGTGGGAAAGTCTAGCACGGAACTAGATTATAGGTCAAGATCAAAGGAACATCACTCCTCTCTTTTAAACCTTATAAGGTGCAATGATACGCTAAGACAATTGTGTATAAAATTGAAAAGAGTAATAGACATTGGCTGCAAACTATGCAGTTCAAGGCACAAGTCAGAGTAAGTAGTAGTTAAAAGGCATGAGGAGTAAGGACTTACAACAGCGGCTTTGACTAGTGTAGTCATGCCCTTCTTCTTGCTGGTGTGACAGTCCTTGAAGATTTCCACAGCATTTGGTTCAGGTACTTTTTGGTCCTTGCGGGCTTTGCTCTGCATTTGGAACAAGTCAATATAGATCTAATAATATGGTACAACAAAAAGAGTGAAACAGTAGCTAATTACAAGAGCCTCGCAGTGTGCAATATAGCTACGAGATCCTGTCGTCCGTTGGAATTTCACTTTCGTACGGTTGGCCTTGTTCTTTGAATAGTTCACCTACAAGAAGATATATTTGTGTGGCACATGCATAAATAGGACTTCAACATGTGATCTGATCACATATATATAATGTACCTGATACTTCGGATCAGACCAGTGTTTAACGAGGCCCCTCCTGTATTTATCCGATATATTTTCCATTGGAGATGTTTGGGAAAGTTCACTGTTAGCCTTGCCTTCAAAGTGAGTTTTGCTCAAGTTATACCGATACTCTCGCAGAGCAGACTTGAAAACATGGGTGCAAGCTTGTCTGGTTGCATCATCTTGGCTATCCAACTTGAACCTCATCTATTGAAAATTATGGGAGTCTCATTATCAGCAACCTAGAAAGTATGGGATTGAGCAAGATGATATTACTAGTTTCCATACATAACCATACTTACAGACAAATGGTCTAGGAAGGTGTTGAATTGGGTTTATTCTTTGTCATTCCTGTACTGAATCCATGTTGGGAGGATACATACATGACACCTAACGGCAACCGTTGCCTCTGATACTAACTTGGCTGACTCTGTAGCATCACGTGGCCTTTTTAAACCGGTCTCCAAACAGATCTCCATTCTTACTTCTCTAGATTTACTTAACCTATCGAGCATTATCCCTGATGTTTGTTTCCTCTTGCGCCTAGGTGCTAGTCCAACAACGAACATAGGAAGTGTTAGTGTACATCAAACTGTGAGACTACATATAAAGAAGCATGCAACTATAACTTGACTCCAGCAACTACCTTCTTGTTGTTGAAGCTCACAAGGTTCATCTGATCTTGCCAACTCGTCTTGTGTCAAGAGTTCTTGGGAAGTAGTGTCAGGTGGCAAGGGAGCTTGGGAACATGCTGCTGCTATGTCTTGAGCTTGCATTGGTTTTCCTTGAAGAGGAAAGGGTGATGCAGCAATAGTAGCGTAAGTATTTCCCTCAGTTTTTGAGAACTAAGGTATCGATCAAGTAGGAGGCTCCTTAGAAGTCCCACGCACCTACACAAACAAACAAGAACTCGCAACCAATGCAATAAAGGGGTTGTCAATGCCTTCATGGCCACTTACGGAAGTGAGATCTGATAGAGATAATATGATAAGATAAATATATTTTTTGTATTTTATAATATAGATTGGAAAAGTAAAGATGCAAATAAAAGTAGATTGAAAGCTTATATGATAAAAGATAGAACCGGGGGCCATAGGTTTCACTAGTGGCTTCTCTCAAGATAGCATAAGTATTACGGTGGGTGAAAAAATTACTGTCGAGCAATAGATAGAAAAGCGAATAATTATGAGATTATCTAGGCATGATCATCTATATAGGCATCACGTCCGTGACAAGTAGACCGACTCCTTCCTGCATCTACTACTATTACTCCACACATCGACCGCTATCCAGCATGCATCTAGAGTATTAAGTTCATAAAGAACAGAGTAACGCATTAAGAAAGATGACATGATGTAGAGGGATAAACTCATGCAATATGATATAAACCCATCTTTTTATCCTCGATGGCAACAATACAATTCATGCCTTGTTGCCCCTGCTGTCACTAGGAAAGGACACCACAAGATTGAACCCAAAGCTAAGCACTTGTCCCATTGCAAGAAAGATCAATCTAGTAGGCCAAACCAAACTGATAATTTGAAGAGACTTGCAAAGATAAATTAATCACACATAAAAGAATTTAGAGGAGATTCAAATATTTCTCATAGATAAACTTGATCATAAACCCACAATTCATCGGATCTCGACAAACACACCGCAAAAAGAGTTACATTGAATGGATCTCCAAGAAGATCAAGGAGAACATGGTATTGAGATCCAAAAAGAGAGAAGAAGCCATCTAGCTAATAACTATGGACCCGAAGGCCTGTGGTAAACTACTCACAACCCATCAGAGAGGTTGTGGTGTTGATGTAGAAGCCCTCCGTGGTTGATTCCCCCTCCGGCGGAGCACCGGCGAAGGCTCCAAGATGGGATCTCGCAGATACAGAAGGTTATGGTGGTGAAAATTGTTTTTCGTGGTCGCCCCTGATGTTCTCGGGGTACGTGGGTATATATAGGAGGAAGAAGTAGGTCGGTGGACGCTCGAGGGGCCCATGAGATAGGGGAGCGCACCCAGTAGGGGGGCGCCCTCCACCCTCGTGGCCTCCTCGATTGCTTCTTGACTTGCAATCCAAGTCCTCTGATCACGTTTGTTCCAAAAAGATCGCTCCTAAAGGTTTCATTTCGTTTGGACTCCATTTGGTATTCCTTTTCTTCGAAACACTGAAATAGGCAAAAAAACCAGCAATACGGGCTGGGCCTCCGGTTAGTAGGTTAGTCCCAAAAATGATATAAAAGTGTAAATAAAGCCCATAAACATCCAAAACAGGTAATATAATAGCATGGAACAATCAAAAATTATAGATACGTTGGAGACGTATCAAGCATCCCCAAGCTTAATTCCTGCTCGTCCTCGAGTAGGTAAATGATAAAAACATAATTTTTGATGTGGAATGCTACCTAGCATAATTCTCAACGTAATTTTCTTTATTGTGGCATGATTGTTCAGATCCAAATGATTCAAGATAAAAGCTTATAAAACATAAACATAGTAATACTTCGAAGCATACTAACAAATAATCATGTCCTATCAAAATAGCATAGCCAAAGAAAGCTTATCCCTACAAAATCATATAGTTAAGCCATGCTTCATTTTCATTACACAAAATGTTCCCATCATGCACAACCCCGGTTTCAGCCAAGCAATTGGTTCATACTTTTTAATGCACTTCAACTTTTTCAACTCCTACACAATACATGAGCGCAAGCCATGGACATAGAACTATGGTGGTATATGGTGGTGGTTGTGAGGACAAAAAGGGGAGAAGATAGTCTCACATCAACTAGGTGTATCAACGGGCTATGGAGATGCCCATCAATAGATATCAATGTGCGTGAGTAGGGATTTCCATGCAACGGATGCACTAGAGCTATAAATGTATGAAAGCTCAACAAAAGAAACTAAGTGGGTGTGCATCCAACTCGCTTGCTCACGAAGACCTAGGGCATTTTGAGGAATCCCATCATTGTAATATACAAGCCAAGTTCTATAATGAAAAATTCCCACTAGTATATGAAAGTGACAACACAAGAGACTCTCTATCATGAAGATCATGGTGCTATTTCGAAGCACAAGTGTGGAAAAGAGATAGTAGCATTGTCCCTTCTCTCTTTTTCTCTCATCATTTTTTTATTTTTTTCCTTCCTCTTTTTTTGGCCTTTATTTTTTTATTTGGTGGGCTCTTTGGCCTCTTTTTTTCTCTTTTTTTATTTAAAGTCCGAATTCTCATCCGGACTATTGGGGGAATCATAGTCTTCATCATCCTTTTCTCACTTGGGACAATGCTCTAACAATGAAGATCATCACACTTTTATTAATTTACAACTCGAGAATTACAAATCAACACTTAGAACAAAATATGACTCTATATGAATGCCTCCAGCGGTGTACTGGGATATGCAATGAATCAAGAGTGACATGTATGAAAATTATGAGGGTGGCCTTGCCACAAATACAATGTCAACTACATGATCATGCAAAGAGCAATATGACAATGATGGAGCGTGTCATAATAACGAAACGTTGGAAAGTTGCATGGCAATATATCTCGGAATGGCTATGGAAATGCCATAATAGGTAGGTATGGTGTCTGTTTTGAGGAAGGTAAATAATGGGTGCATGATACCGGCGAAAGTTGCGCGGTATAATAGAGGGTAGCAAAGTGGAAGGGTTAGTGTGCGTATATCCGTGGACTCACACTAGTCATAAAGAACTCATATACTTATTGCAAAAGTCTACTTGCCCTCGAAGGAAAGTACTACTACGCATGCTCCTAGGGGAAGGGTTGGTAGGAGTTAACCATGGCGCGATCCCGACCTCCATTCATAAGGGAGACAATTAAAAGAGCACCTCATGCAACAAATTTGTCACATAACTTTTACCATACGTGCATGCTACGGGACTTGCCAACTTCAAGACAAGTATTTCACAATTTCATAGTTACCCACTAGCATGACTCTAACATTACCACCTCTATATCTCAAAACAATTATCAAGCATCAAATTGATCCTAGTGTTTTATGCACTTTCTATATAGTTTTTATTATACCCAACTTGGATGCTCATCATTCTAGGACCAAATTTATAACCATAGAAAACACCATGCTGTTCTAAAAGACGCTCAAAATAATATAAGTGAAGCATGAGATATCAACAATTTCTTCAAAATTAAGCCACCGCCATGCTCTAAAAGATATAAGTGAAGCACTAGAGCAAAAACTATCTAGCTCAAAAGATATAAGTGAAGCACAGAGAGTATTATAATAAATTCTAATCAAGTGGGCTTCTCCCAAAAGGTGTGTACAGCAAGGATGATTGTGGAAAACTAAAAAGCAAATACTAATATCATACAAGACGCTCCAAGCAAAACACATATCATGTGGCGAATAAAAATATAGCTCCAAGTAAAGTTATCGATAAACGAAGACGAAAGAGGGGATGCCTTCCGGGGGCATCCCCAAGCTTAGGCTTTTGGCTATTCTTGAATATCTTGGGGTGCCTTGGGCATCCCCAAGCTCAGGCTCTTGCCACTCCTTATTTCATAGTCCATCAAATCTTTACCCAAAACTTGAAAACTTCACAACACAAAACTCAACAAGAAATCTCATAAGCTCCGTTAGTGAAAGAAAGAAAAACCACCACATAAGTTACTGTAATGAACTCATTCTTTATTTATATTGGTGTTAAACCTACTGTATTTCAAGTTCTCTATGGTTCATACCCTTACATACTAGCCATAGATGCATCAAAATAAGCAAACAACACACGAAAAACAGAATCTGTCAAAAACAGAACAGTCTGTAGCAATCTTTAACTCTCGAATACTTATGGAACTCCAAAAATCCTACCAAAATAGGAAGTCCTGGGAAATTTGTCTAGTGATCTACAGAAAAAAGTATCAATGCAAAAGCACGTTTCTGTGAATTACTAAAACTATTTTCGTGCGCGCAAAGTTTCTGTTTTTCAGCAGAATCAAATTAACTATCACCATAGGTTATCCTATAGGTTCTACTTGGCACAAACACTAATTAAAACATAAAAACACATCTAAATAGAAGGTAGATGCAAAATTTATTACTAAACAGAAATAAAAACAAAAAACACAAATAAAATTGGGTTGCCTCCCAACTAGCGCTATCGTTAACGCCCCTAGCTAGGCATAAAAGCGAGGATAGATCTAAGTGGTGCCATCTTTGGCACTCAATTCATAAGTAGCTCGCATGATAGATTCATAAGGTAATTTAAATTTATTTCTTGGAAAGTGCTCCATGGATTTCCTTATTGGAAATTGGAATCTAATGTTCCCTTCCTTCATATCAATAATCGCACCAATCGTTCTAAGGAAAGGTCTACCAAGAATAATAGGGAAAGAAAGATTGCAATCTATATCAAGAACGATAAAATCTACGGGCACCAAATTCCTATTTGCAACAATGAGAACATCATTGATCCTTCCCATTGTCTATTTAATGGTGGAATCCGCAAGGTGCAAATTTAAAGAGCAATCATCAAGATCATGGAAACCTAGAATATCACATAAAGTTTTCAGAATCGTGGAAACAGTAGCACCCAAATCACATAAAGCATAACACTCATGATCTTTAATTTTAATCTTTATAGTAGGTTCCCACTCATCTTAAAGTTTTCTAGGTATAGAACTTCCAAATTAAGTTTTTCATCAAAAGATTGCATCAAGGCATCAACAATATGTTTGGTAAAAGCTTTATTTTGACTATAAGCATGAGGAGAATTCACAACGGATTGCAACAAGGAAATACAATCTTCTAAAGAACAATTATCATAATTAAATTCCTTGAAATCCAAGATAGTGGGTTCAATGCTATCTAAAGTCTTGACCTCTCCAATCCCACTTTTACCAAATTTAGCATCAAGATCTAAAAACTCTGAATCATTGGGACGCCTTTTAACTAAAGTTGACTCATCTCTAGTCCCATCATTATTAAGATTCATATTGCAAAACAAAGATCTAATAGGGGACACATCAATAACTTTAAGATCTTCATCATTATTTTCATGGAAACTAGAAGAACACGCCTTTATAAAGCAATCTTTCTTAGCACGCAATCTAGCGGTTCTTTCTTTGCACTCATCAATGGAAATTCTCATAGCTTTGAGAAACTCATTCATATCATGCTTAGGAGGAGTAGATCTAAGTTTCAAAGAATCAACATCAAGCGAGAGTCTATCAACGTTCCTAGCCAAATCATCAACTTTGAGCAATTTTTCTTCAAGCAAGGAATTAAAATTCTTTTGAGAGATCATAAATTCTTTCACACTATTCTCAAAATCAGAGGGCATCTTATTAAAATTGGAATTACTAGGGAACGGTTTAGGATTAAAGTTTCCCCTATAAGTATTGTTTCCAAAATTATTCCTACCAACAAAATTCACATCCATAGATTTATTATTATTCTCAATCAAAGTAGACAAAGGCATATCATTGGGATCAATAGGAGCACTCTTAGTAGCAAACAATTTCATAAGTTCATCCATCTTTCCACTCAAAACATTAATTTGTTCTATAGCATGCACTTTTTTACTAGTAGATCTTTCAGTGTGCCATTGAGAATAATTAGACATAATATTATCAAGGAGTTTTGTAGCTTCTCCTAAGGTGATTTCCATAAACATGCCTCCCGCGGCCGAATCTAAAATATTTCTAGAAGCAAAATTCAATCTGGCATAAAAATTTTGTATGATCATCCATAAATTCAAACCATGAGTAGGGCAATGACGAATCATCAATTTCATTCTTTCCCAAGATTGGGCAACATGCTCATGATCAAGTTGTTTAAAATTCATAATATCGTTCCTAAGAGTGATGATCTTAGCGGGAGGAAAATACTTAGAGATAAAAGCATCTTTGCACTTGTTCCATGAATCAGTACTATTCTTAGGCAAAGAAGAAAACCAAACTTTAGCATGATCTCTAAGTGAAAATGGAAATAACTACAATTTAACAATATCTTTATCTGTATCTTTCTTATTTTGCATCTCACACAAATCAACAAAGTTGTTTAGATGGGTAGCGGCATCTTCACTAGGAAGGCCGGCGAATCGATCTTTCATAACAAGATTCAGCAAAGCAGTATTGATTTCACAAGACTCAACATCATCGAGAGGAGCAATCGGAGTACTAAGGAGATCATTATTATTGGTACTGGAGAAATCACACAATTTGGTATTATCTTGCGCCATCTCGACAAGTAATCCAACACACAAGCTAATAAAAAGGCAAACGAAAGAGAGAGGAGATTGGGAAAGAGAGGGCGAATAAAACGGCAAGGGTGAAGTGGGGGAGAGGAAAACAAGAGGCAAATGGCAAATAATGTAAATGCGAGGGAGATGAATATGTGATGGGTACTTGGTATGTATTGACTTGAGCAAACACCTCCCCGGCAACGGCACCAGAAATCCTTCTTGCTACATCTTGAGCTTGCGTTGGTTTTCCGTGAAGAGGAAAGGGTGATGCAGCAATAGTAGCATAAGTATTTCCCTTAGTTTTTGAGAACCAAGGTATCAATCCAGTAGGAGGCTCCTCAGAAGTCCCACGCACCTACACAAACAAACAAGAACTCGCAACCAACGCAATAAAGGGTTG
Source organism: Triticum dicoccoides (assembly GCF_002162155.2). Taxonomy (NCBI): domain Eukaryota; kingdom Viridiplantae; phylum Streptophyta; class Magnoliopsida; order Poales; family Poaceae; genus Triticum; species Triticum dicoccoides. The sequence goes on from NC_041393.1 coordinate 243,623,453, forward strand.
TCAATCCTTTCACGGCCACTTGCGAAAGTGAGATCTAATAGAGATAATATGATAAGATAAATATATTTTTGGTATTTTATAATATAGATTGGAAAAATAAAGATGCAAATAAAAGTAGATTGAAAGCTTATATGATAAAAGATAGACCCGGGGGCCATAGGTTTCACTAGTGGCTTCTCACAAGATAGCATAAGTATTACGGTGGGTGAACAAATTGCTGCGAGCAATTGATAGAAAAGCGAATAATTATGAGATTATCTAGGCATGATCATGTATATAGGCATCACGTCTGTGACAAGTAGACCGACTCCTGCCTGCATCTACTACTATTACTCCACACATCGACCGCTATCCAGCATGCATCTAGAGTATTAAGTTCATAAAGAACAGAGTAACGCCTTAAGAAAGATGACATGGTGTAGAGGGATAAACTCATGCATTATGTATAAACCCCATCTTTTTATCCTCGATGGCAACAATACAATCCGTGCCTTGCTGCCCCAGCTGTCACTGGGAAAGGACACCGCAAGATTGAACCCAAAGCTAAGCTCTTCTCCCATTGCAAGAAAGATAAATCTAGTAGGCCAACCCAAACTGATAATTCAAAGAGACTTGCAAATATAACTTAATCACACATAAAATAATTCAGAGGAGATTCAAATAATTCTCATAGATAAACATGATTATAAACCCACAATTCATCGGATCTCGACAAACACACCACAAAAAGAGTTACATCGAATAAATCTCCAAGAAGATCGAGGAGAACATGGTATTGAGATCCAAAAATGGAGAAGAAGCCATCTAGCTAATAACTATGGACCCGAAGGTCTGTGGTAAACTACTCACAACTCATCGGAGAGGCTATGTTGTTGATGTAGAAGCCCTCCGTGGTTGATCCCCCCTCCGGCGGAGCACCGGCGAAGGCTCCAAGATGGGATCTCATGGATACAAAAGGTTACGGTGGTAAAAATAGTTTTTCATGGTCGCCCCTGATGTTCTCGGGATACGTGGGTATATATAAGAGGAAGAAGTAGGTCGGTGGATGCCCGAGGGGCCCACGAGATAGGGGGCGCGCCCAGTAGGGGGGGCGCCTTCCACCCTTGTGGCCTCCTCGATTGCTTCTTGACTTGCACTCCAAGTCCTCTGGATCACGTTTGTTCCAAAAAGATCGCTCCCGAAGGTTTCATTCTGTTTGGACTCCGTTTGGTATTCCTTTTCTTCGAAACACTGAAATAGGCAAAAAAAACAGCAATACGGGCTGGGCCTCCGGTTAGTAGGTTAGTCCCAAAAATGATATAAAAGTGTAAAATAAAGCCCATAAACATCCAAAACGGGTAATATAATAGTTTGGAACAATAAAAAATTATAGATACATTGGAGACGTATCAGCTGCTAGCTTAGTTGACGCATGAGTAACTCATGCAGCTGGTAGTACTGTGGTAGGTGTTGCAAGAACTAGGGTTGTCTCTGCTTGTTTGGTGGCAGCTAATTGTTTCTGTTTGGCTTTTTTTGCAGCTCGTGTAGCATGGGATATCCTGTTTGTAGAATTTTCCACTGGACTTTGACCTTCTATTGCATCATCAGTACCAGCAGAATCTGCAGGATTCATCCGTTTCTCATTCCCTGCCATTTTGTGTTTCTTCCTCTTTCTCTGTGGCATGTTAAGTCAAGCCGACAAGAAAATCTTATAACAATTTAGTTCTTCAGAACAAATTGATGTGTGATGCAGGCGAACTGAACTTTGATGTTAGACAACCACATGATAGGAGGATGTAATATGTAAGAAAAAAAGGACGAAAGAGATAACCAGAACTATGATGTGTAAACTAAGAAGAAGACATTTCACCAAATTAGAAGCAATGCAATGGAAGGTACACACCATATGAAAGATGCTACAAATATCGCTCTAACAAGTTAACAGTGTCTCATCATAAATGGCGTTTAAACAAATGTGAAGCAGTACAAGAAATAAATCATAAGCAAGATGCAAACAACATCACACTATCAAGTTAGAGGTCTCTCGTCATTAGTGCCATTGCATATTCACAGCATTGCATATTCACAGCTTATGACGTGTAAACTAAGGAGAAGGCATTTCAACAAATTAGAGGCAATGAAAGCTAGCCACCATATGAAAGATGCAATGAATATCACTCTACCAAGTTAAAATTGTCTCGTCATAAGTGCCATTTCAACAAATTAGTAGTACAAGCTAGACAAGAATGCGAGATGTAACCTATATCACACACCAAAGTCAAACATGTCTTATGATTAATGATTGTTGCAAGTTACACAATAGTAGTAATTTGATGTAAGAACATGGTGTGATAGATAGATATTGTATGTTCTAGAAACAGGAACACGTGTCTTATTCAAGTATAATATGTAAAGTAAGCAGATGGAATTCAACAAAATTAGAAGCAATACAAGCTAGACATCACACATAACATGCAACCACATATAACAGTGCCATGTTAGAGGGAGCACCGATGATGGCGCACTAGGGGAGATGTGCTCATCATAAACACAACTTTGTTGAGTGTCTATGCATGTGTTGTCTTGGAAATCATCTTGGGGGGTGGAGGAGTAGAAACTGTAGAGGCCCTCCGTTTGGAAGGAGCACCTTTATCCGCTGCCTTGCTAACTTCCTTCCACTTTATTGATTTTGAATTGTCAAGTAAAACCGACAACAAAAAGCAATAAAATTCTCTCTTCAGAACTCATTCATGCATGTGACAATCACTACATTGATGTAAGGCAAACAAATGATACCAGGATGGAATATGTACGAAAAACAGGACGGCATGGCATGTTCACACCTGTTTGTGTAAACTACGCAGAAATCGTTCCAACAAATAAGAAGCAATGTAAGCTAGACACCTCATGAAAGATGCAACCAATATGACTCTGCCAAGTTAAAAGCGTCCCGTCATCAATGGAATTTCAACAAATTAGAAGGAGCGCATGCTATAAATCAAATGAAAGATGCAACTAATACTACACTGCATATACTAAAGGTGTCTCGTCATATTGATTGATGCGGGATACCAAAAAAACAATAGTTTATGTAAGGACATGCTTAATAGACAGATGTACTATGTACTAATACAGGAAGGCATGTCACATTAACAGGTATAATGTATAAGCTAAGCAGAATAGCACGTGCAGTTTAACCATATTGGAAGAATTACAATCCAGACACCGTATGCAACATGCAACCATATATCACGCTGCCAAGTTAGATCAACCACCTGCGATGCTAGTGTAGGGGAAATGTGGTAATCAACTACAGAGCTACGTTCACTATCTTCATCTAGCCTTGTTGTTTCTTGAGAATCATGTCGGGAGGCTGATGCTGCATTCTTTAAATGAGGACTAGTCCACTTGCCTGACTGCCTCATCATAAGTGATTGATGAGGGATACACAAGAATATTAGTTTGATGTAAGAACATGGTTAATACACAGATGTACTAGTATGTGTAAGCTAAGAAGATGCAATTTAACCAAATTGGAAGCAATACAAGCTAGCCATCCGGCTGGAGTGGTGAGCATGATCATCTAGGACTTGAGAACTTGGTGGGAGGCGGGCTACTTCGCCACCATCGTGGCTTTTTAGTTGGCTTCCAGGTGATGCCTGTCTTTGCTAGGCTTGTCACTGGCTCGGCCAGTGCCCTGACTAGCTATTTTTCTTCTAGTACTCACGGGATGGTGGTTCATGTAAAAAATATCTTTCCTTATCTTAATAAAGACCGACTTCAGCCTTTCGAATACAAGCTAGACACCATATGGAACATGCAACCACATATGACACCGCGAAGTTAAAGCAAGCACCTAGTATGGTGGTTCATTGCGAGCGAGGCCATCAACTCTAGAGCTACGTTTACCGCCTCTATCTGCTGACACTGCACCCTTTATAGTGCTGTAAAGAGTCGTGCCTACCCACGAAGAAAGCTGGCACGACTTCTCCTTTTTCTTTGTTGTGTCTCTCAAGGTAGAGTATGAAATACCCTTGCATAAAAACACAATAGTGAGAGTATGGGTGAAGTGTGTGCAGAACTAGTGCACTGTAAAAGTAGCAGATAGCAAGTGGCTGAAAAATAAATGATAGGAGACATATGATAGCTCTACAACATTGCATGGCGAACAAAATTAGATTACTCCGTATGATTTTGTAATATATGAGCATAGGAAATGCTGGTACTCCTCCAGCACACCGCCACATGTGGTCATATCTAAGATAATAGTTGACTGAAAATAAATAGGTCAGTCGATTTTTTTAATGAACCATTCGATCTATAAGGAACGGGCAGATGGCCTTCGTCTACCTCCCGCCAGTCACTGTTGACGATCTTTCTCAAAGCGCCAACGACCACCGGCGCAGACCCCTGCCTCCGCTGCCCCGCCCTCCCCTCGACCTCACACCACCGCCGTGCTTGCTAGCCCCCCCAGGCCATCCCTTTAATCCTGGACGACCTCCATATTGGGAACCAGTAGCTCTAGGCCCCACACGCTCCTAAGATAAACACCGAGGCGCTGCTTCCCCAGCATAATAGGTGTACTAGCGCCTGTTACGCCGGGGAATGCTTCCGTTAAATGGGAATCAACTGACCTAAAATTGAAATTCAGGGGGGCGACGGACCCCTAGCTAAGGTGAAATAGTATATGAGGAGAAACCTTGTGCATCACAAGTTACTAGGAACATCTAGTATCAAGAATAAGCAGTCAACTAGTGTCTTCTGTGGGATGAATACCGTGCAAGCAGACACATAAGATTTTCATGAATGAGGGAAGAGGAGTACCCTTATCGGTTGCCAGTGTGGTCTCCTCCATATGTCGCGGCGATCTTCTTTTTTTCTCGGGGGAACCGATGTTTTGGAGAGCCGTGGATCCTTGGAAAAACCCATGGCCAAATTGTTAACTGTGTTGCCAAGGCCGTATATCGGCGGAGGGGAAGAAGATCTGAGGCGGCGAAGGATAGCGTAGTAGGAACAGCTCCGGTGCGATGGACGGTGGCGAAGTTGGAGCAGCAGCGGTGAGGCGCAGACGGCGTGGTTGAACTGGCTCGGGTACAGACGGCTCGGCGTCGGCTTCAACTACTAGCCATGGAGGGCGTTGCGGTTGAGGTTGTGGTAGACGATGATGTCGGGGTATCGACTCCGTCGTGATGGAGGAGGGCGATGGTTGATGGGTGGGATGGGGTGGCGGACGGAGGACGCCGGGGTTTCGCGGCTGGTGGAGAGGTAGTTTTTGTAACACTCCAAAATTTTAACCAGGAATTGTTTATTAAAATTTTGCGAGGAGTTTAAATTTTTTTACTTTCTGGATATTCTTTTGATTTCAGAACCTCTCTTTTCTTTAATATTGTGGAGTTTTTACCGCAAGTAAAAACTTTCCAAAATTATTATTGGGATTGTATGCCCTATCTTGAAACATTTCTTTTATCAGTAGAATTATTCATACAAGTATTTTTCCGTGAGCTATATTTCTCTTGAAAATGATTTTTCATAAGTTTTAGGGCCTCATTTGCACTGCAACCATTTGATAAATGCATTTAAAATTTTCACCAAAATTTGGGGATGACATATGATGTCCCTAAATCACTTTTATGAAAAAATATCCTTTATTCATTGGAGATTTTAAGCTCTACCCCTAGTTTTCAAAACTGGTCCAGTTGGTAAAATTGCACTACAACCTATTTAAATATTTCTTTAAAACTTCCACCAAAATCAGGGGATGTTAGTAGGAGTATATTATTCACCTTTATGCAAAAACCCACTGGTGTTCTTTGGAAAATTTGAGCAAAACATCCTCTTTTGCTCTCTGGACCAGATTGGCCTTTTCTACTGCAACTCCATTTTGTGTTGCTCTATTACCCATGATTCTTTTTCCTGCTTATAGTCCTCCCTACGAAACCCTTAAATCCAGGAGAGTGGACCCATTAGAATATTTTTGTTCCATGAAATGATAGCCTTTAGTTTCTGTCCAGTCTTGGTTTTCTCAAAAACTTGCACTAACAAGTTTCTATCTTTGACAAACTAACCTTGCCACCCTCTTTAGCATCTAAAGAGACTATGATCTGGAGATTTTGTCCACCCCAAGAGTTGCCTAGATGCCCTTAGCATTTGGTCAAACACCTTGTGTGCATAGCTAGATTTGACATGATTTTTAGTTGGCATTGTGAGCTTGATCCTCTAACCTAACTAACTTGTCCACTAAGCTCCTAGCTAACCCTAACCCAGGCCTGTTAACTACCAGCATCATCCGAGCTCTCTAACACGCGCTGGCTTTCCATCGAGCACCTGGTGTGCATGCGCTGGGCGCACCCAGAGCGCGCGTTTTGCACGTGCGTGCGCACGGGTCACGGCGTCTGGCCCCTGGCCTTTGCTCACTTGCAGAGCCACGCCCGTCCTCATCCGCTCACCAGCACCCTCCAGGCCACCCCTGGAGCCCCACAACGCCGCCGTCAGGTCGGCCATAGCGGCTAGCGGCCAGCCACAGTGGGTTCCTGGCATGGACGGCGCCGCCCAAGCCATACGCGTGCGCCAACTGCCCTCTAGAGCAGCCCGAGCTTATCCTAGAACGCGTCCGCTAGCGCCCGTCACCGCCACGGACCCCCTGCTGCAACAGAACGACGGTTCGCCGACGTGCTTATCCATGGCCGTGGAACCGACGTAGTTGCGCTATAAATGGAGACCCTCGAACATGTCCAGACCCTCAGGCGACCTCAAGCCGTTCCTCTAAAGCCCCCACGGCCAGCAATCGACGGAGGGAAGCTTTCTTCCTCGTCTCCGGCCAGTTTGGCCGCCGCCGCCCTCCGGTCCAGTTCGTCACAAGCGAGGCCTCCCCAGCCCATCCAGAGCCACCGCCCTCTTCCCCTCGATCTTGCAGAGCTGTCCAAACCCTCAGCTTTGACGGGGACCCACCCTAGCCCAGACCCCCAAAACCTCCCGAGGCCACCTCCGCTGCAGAGCTCGCCGCCGGGGACTCCCTCCACCCCCACCAACCTTGCAACCACCGGGAGGACCGCCCTGGACTGGTGGATCCATCCCTGCCCTCAGACCCCCGCGGGGAACCGCCGTTCATCGACGGCGATCGCCGGAGTCCCGCCTCCGCTCGGGTAGAGGAGAAAGGAGGGAGGGGCGACTGGTCAAACCTGATCAGTGGACCCCATGGGCCCACTGTCAGTGACCACGAACCGGTCCATGCTGGATTAAGTGAAGGCGTAAACCCAGAGTACGTCTTCGACGTGTTTTTATTTCGAAACGTTTTTCTTTTTTTGTTTATTAAAAAAAACAGAAATTTGACTAAACTTTGACTCGCTATAACTTTTTAAATATAACTCCAAATGAGTTGATTCTTTTTCCTACCTCTCTCAAATTTCACCTAGTTTATTTTAAGATTTATTTCAAAAATAATTAGGAAAACTTTTGTACTGTTTTTAAAGTTTGTGTTGATTTGAATATTTTTCGAAATAGGATTGTTGGAGAGGGAAGAAAACTTTCAAAAGTTTTGGAATGCACCCTGCCTCTGCACAACTTGAAGGCAAGCATTCTGAACCTTGGCATAATATTGTCGTGTGTTGTTTGATACGGTTACGACACCCCTTGTCTTAGAGTTTTCGTTATTTTATGTGATGATATGAACATACTCATAAGTGCATATTGATGATTCTATGCTATTGGAATTTGATACGTTGTGATAGCAATCACCCTCGTATGCCTTTCATGCCTATTGGAAGAAATTCAGGAAAGCCACTGTCTTGGGTAGACACGAGCTTGTCTCCGGTCTTCGTCGAGACGGTTGTGTCCGGTATGGCATAGTAAGGTATGATGAGTGGTGATACTATCTATTGGTTGAAATATATTTGTTATGCTAATCATGTAGGAAATACTTGAACCCTCCTGAGTCGACCATAGATGAAATATTGTTCCAGTAACCCCCATACTTGCTTCATACTGCCACTTGTCCCTGCCATCGGTAGGGTACGGTTCAGTAAGTTGTCAACCCCTTTCTAGCACACATCGTACAGAGAGGCCATGGTGGAAGATACCGGCTGCATCCGGTAGGCATGCCACCTGGTCCGGGGCATGGGTGTTTCCGGTTGTAGCTGAGGGGGTAGCTCCCCTAGTTTGCGCCCGTTATAAATTTTGTGATCCCATGCTACTCGAGGTTGTAGCCTCCCCACTTAGAGTTTTGCTTAACGAGTGTCGTGGGTGATTCCAGACACCGATAAGCCAGGCTAGTGTGTGCAGTTAGGTGTGTTTTCAATTAAAATATAGACAGAATTTAGTCCCTATGGACTAAAGGAATCCGTTACCCGTGGGTAAAGAGTACACCCTTTGCAGAGATTATATCTATTCGAATAGCCGTGTCCATGGTTAAGGACTACAGTCTGGGTTGGGTCAAGTGTCGGTCTTAGCGTCGGTCTTCGGAGGAAAAACTGCTAAAAACAGAACATGGATCATGGCTTGTGACTCATGATGATTATGGTTATTATTATTGTGGACTAACCCTTTATATTATTTGAATTATTGAGTATCCCTGGGACGGTTCTACCTCCTGGATATTCTCTGTGATTTTTCTCTTATAAGCCCTTTATGTGGTGTCGCTTAGACGCCCGACTGTGGCCTGCTTGTCATTTAAATTACTTATAAGCCCTTTATGTGGTATTGCTCAGACGCCCGACTGTGGCCTGCTTGTCATTTAAATTACTTGTAAGCCCTTTATGTGGTGTCGCACAGACGTCCGACTGTGGCATGTTTGTTATTTATTCACTTTATAAGCCCTTTATGTGGTGTCGCTTAGACGCCCGACTGAGGCATGCTTTATATCATTATCCTTTCGAGGCGTCGCTTCAAACACCCGATCGGTGCATTTTATTTCCACTCCATTATTGCATATTCATGTTGTATATAAATAACCTGTCTGCATGCATCAAGGATCTTATTTTGTGACTGACGTTGTGATCATAGAATATTTTAGAGCATGATCATCATTTGTATATTATACCTGTGTTCATAATGTTTGCGAGTACATTCAAAAGTACTCACTGGCTTGTCCCTCGCTATTGTCTTAGCCATATTTCTCGCATGGAGAGGAGCGTTGCGCTGACAGCCCTGGAACCTACGCAATGGTGATAGCAGCCTCGCGAAGATAGGAGTTATCCTGGTCAACTGTTCCTGTGGGAAATGGAGTCCTATGGCCACAGATGAACCTCAAACCGCTTCCGCCATCAACCACTAGAAAACCATTTGTTGTACTCATAGGCCAGAATGGTCTTGTACTACATATTTTGTATTTAGATTAGAATTTCTGTATCAAGTTGGTGCCTCATCAGCTAACAGTAATCCTGGGGCTGGTGAGCACAAGGACCATTTTTGGGAAATTGATACCCCGAAAATCCGGTCCTGACAGTTTTTGCGCCCACGGAGTACGAATGGGGAATCGGATGGGTGGGCCGGGGGGAGGGGGAGAACCATGTTTCGGTCTGGGATGCGCTTGTTTTTGGCTTTTTTGAACAGAAGATGGGATGCACTTGTTTGAAATTTGGGGAAAATACAAACTTTGTCCTCCTCTTAAATTTCGGACCTACTGCGGGTCAGGGGTAGGATGGTAATCACATGTGTCCCAAATAGTGGGCGGGAGCGATTTCGGCCGTGCGCATGTGTGCTTAGGCGGCCATTATGTATGAATGTTTTTCGGAGGCGGTTGCGTGGCGTCTAGATGAAGCTACAAACCTACCCCAGTTTTGACCTTTGGACGTCTGGCCGGTAGGTTTCACGGGTCTAAGTTATTAGAAAAGTAATTTCCTTGTACTACCAAACATTGGTCTCACATGGTTTCGGGCGAACTGGGAAAGACTCGTTTCAGCGGTACCACGACCCGATCAACAACATGTTCAAGTTGAATTATTAATCAGGTTCAACTTAATGTGAAAGGAAAATAACCGGCGTCATACTACCATGTTATGCATCAATTAATATATGCATCACATAACCGTGCAAAGACTGCACCAACCACGCTCCTATCCATCATGAACTCATGCTACCATTCTGGTTAAAATCTCACTTTACTTATACCAGAACCATTTCTAGCATTATCATCATTATTCATCATGCAAAATAATATTTAAACTACTCATCAAACTCTATGTCCATATAATTTATTTCTCACTAGCAACTAAGTTCTCCTTATCTTGCCAACAATATTTACTTCAAACATTCTGAAGTTCAAGTATTTTAACATAACAAGCACATAACAGAATATATTTATCATGTAACTAATTTAAATGCATCAATATTCATAAGTTCAAGTATGAAAATCATAAATATTGAAGTGGCACCATAAAAATGCTACTGTGGCTTGCCTTAGCACTGATGAGGTTCACAAAGCTCCTCGTGATCCTCAAGACAAGCTGGCTCTTCTGAAAATATTCAAAACCACAAAAGAAAAATATCAAGAAACCTTCTGAAAATTGCCAGAAAATCTAGACAGCAACGAAAGATCCCATCATTTGGGTGCTGTTAAATTTTTGGACACAAAACACGATGCAAAAAGAATCTATGCATTTGGACTTGTAGAATAGAAGTTATGGCCATTTGAATTCTCCTGGAATTTAAATGAATTTGAAAATAAAATCAGAGGGGGTGACGTCGAAGGCGTAATCTCCCGGGGCACCACCACTCATACCGCTTCACGCGCGTAGTGAGTGGCTGACTAGCGGGCCCCGCTAGTCAGGCCGGAGGGAGGGGAGAGGGAAACAGAGGGGAACGGTGATTCGCCGGAGCTCACGCCGGCGATGAGATTTCTTGGAGGCAAACGAGAGGGAGGGAGCGACAGAGAAGGAGATTGCGCACCTGCCCGTACCCGTAGCATGGCTAATGGTGGCCGGATGGCATCGGATTTGACCACTCCAGCGGCGACAGAAGGCGGAGGTCCCCGGAGTTGAAGAAGATGGTGGCTTGGGGTGGCTCCAGGGGCTCTAGCTAGGCGCGTTGGCTTCACGGAGGAGAGGCGGAGGCCCTGACAGGGTCGCCTTGGCTTGGGGGTGGACGGAGCTGCAGGAACGATCCAGAGGGGATCGCCGACGAGCTCGGCTCAGGGCCGGCACCCCGCGGCCTACCCGGCCGGGCTGCGGCTTCTAGTGGTTCTAGGAGGGAGTGGGAGTGAGTTGTGATGCTCCAGGAGGCTGCTGAGTGGGGCTTTTATAGGCGGGGCGGAGAGGAGGGCTCGGGCTCCGCCGGAGGACACCTGTCCCCGGGGCCCGGCGACGAACAGTGCGAGAGAGCGATAGAGAAGGCGACGGAGGTGACGCAGCAACTGTACGCGGGCGCGGAGGAGCACAGGAACGAGGGGGAAAGAGACGAACACAGTGCGCGCGCACTGTGCCGTTGGCCGGACCGTGCCCGTGCTCGCTGCGGCGAGCTCCGGCGTCGGCGAGTGGCAGGGAGGAGTTATGGGGGTGGAGACTAGGATGGTGGCAAGGGGAGACACACTCTGGCCGGCCGAGCAGCGAGCACGCGCTCAACAGAGGGGCTGGCGACGCGCAGAGCGCGCGTTTGGCATGCCAGCACGCTTGGACGAACGCGGTCACCGCGTGGACCATGACATCAGGCCACCTATCCACTAACAAGGATGTCTTGCATGTAGTCCTTAGTAAACTTAGGTGTTACAATGGCTCGGTTTGGTTCCAGGTGGAGTAGCAGTAAAATGGTGATGAGGTTAAGTTACTGGATAGAAACTTTGGGCAGTTACTGTGGTCAAACCACAGGGATTCAAAGGCTGAGCTTTGGGGTTTTACCGACTCTTACTAAGGTAAATAAGCTCAGGGAAAACCAGCTACATTGGAGCTAGTAAAAAGGTAGTTGCTGTAGAAACTACCATTTCAGCCCAGAAGTGATTTTATTTTTTGTAGCAAAAATGCTCCAAAGAGTGGTGAAATATTTTTGCTCAAAAATGTGCCCTAGGGTCCAAAGAATATTTGGGATTTTACTCAGGATTTTTGGGGCAAGAAAAGTTAGGGTTGCTTTGGAGCTCAAGGAGTTAGCTAGGGTTTTGGAGGCAAAAATGAATATTTTTCATTTAAGAAAAATATTCCAAGCAATATTGTTTGGTTGGTCAGGGGTAAAATGATGGCTTAGAGGAGGAGAGGGAACACTTGGGTGAAAATCAAGGGATACCCAAGTGGCTAAGTCCAAATGAAATGATTCAAAACTCCAAATTCAAAATCAACTCAGCTGAAAATCAAGCAAAGAAAAAGAGGGCAAAAACCAGGCTGTCACAAACCTCCCCCACTTAGAATGAATCTCGTCCTCGAAATTCGGTTGCTTGGGAAAACCATTCTGGATAACATGCCCTTAGAAATTCTTCTGATTCCCAGGTTGATTCTAATTCGGTATGATGCATCCATCGAACCTTGTAAAACTTTCGTGACTTACTGCGTGTGACCCTTTCCATCTGATCCAAAATTTTCACTGGACTCTCTTTGTACTTCAAGTCCTTTGCCAGTTCTATCTCTGCCAAATCAGTCTTTTTCTCGGGTGGTGAGATGCACCGTCGCAGTTGTGAAACGTGGAACACGTTGTGCACGTCTGACAGTTCCGGGGGCAGCTCCAACTGATATGCCACAGCACCTACTCGCGTCATGACGGGAAATGGACTAATAAACCTGTGTGCCAATTTTCCACGGGTTTGGAACCTTTTTATTCCCTTCATGGGTGTGACTCGAAGGTAGACATGTTCTCTGGGTTCAAAACTAATTTGCCGGTGCTTTGCATCGTAATAACTTTTCTGTCGCAATTTTGCCAGTTGTAATCTGTCTCGGATCTCCTTGACTTGCTTTTCGGATTCTAGCATGAGATCTATTCCGAAAATATGGCTATCTCCGGTTTGAGACCAATTTAATGGAGCGCGGCACTTACGGCCATACAAAGCTTCATATGGTGACATCTTTAAACTGGTCTGGAACCCATTGTTATACGATAACTCAGCATATAGCAAACAATCTTCCCATTGAGGTCCTTGGGCCAAAACGCAGGCTCTGAGCATATCTTCGAGTATATGATTTACTCTTTCCGTTTTCCCATCCGTTTGAGGATGATAAGCGGTGTTGTATTTCAATTCTGTTCCGAGGGCCTGATGGAGACGGGACCAGAAAGCAGAGGTGAAAAGTGAACCTCGGTCAGAAGTGATAGTTTGGGGAACTCCATGTAAACTCACAATCCTGGATACATACAGTCGGGCAAGCTCATCTGCTCGGTATGAGGTTTTGACTGGGAGGAAGTGGGCCACCTTGGTTAATGTATCCACTATGACCCAGATCGTATTATTGCCTCGTCGGATCCTGGGTAATCCTGTGATGAAATCCATACAGACATCGTCCCATTTCCATTGTGACACGGGCAGTGGTTGGAGAAGTCCCGCTGGTTTCTGATGTTCTGCCTTAACTTTGTTGCATATGTCGCAACAGGCCACGAAATAAGCAATGTCTTTCTTCATTCCATCCCACCAGAATATTTGTTGAAGGTCTTCATACATTTTTGTACCTCCAAGGTGGATTGAATACGAGGACTCGTGAGCTTCAGACAAAACTTTCCGCTTTAGTCCAGCTTGATTAGGCACACAAATCCTTCCCCTGAATCGGAGGGTACCACACTGATCGTTCGAAAAATCGGATGACTTGATGCGTTTCTGCAGATTGGCATCGCCTGACTGGGACTTACGGATTTCTTCCTCAAGAGTAGGGGTAACCGTCAGAATGTTGGCAAGGCCAGCCTCAACTATGACCAGGTTGAGCTGAGCAATTTCTTCTTTAAGTTCGGAAGGTAGAGATTCCAACATGACGTTTAAACTGACGGGCTTTCGACTGAGTGCATCGGCAACCACGTTGGCCTTACCCGGATGGTAATTTATTCCAAGATCATAATCCTTGACCAACTCCAGCCATCTTCGCTGACGGAGATTTAAATCCGGATGAGTAAATATGTATTTGAGACTTTTGTGATCGGTAAAAATTTGGCACTTTTTTCCAGTGAGGTAGTGTCTCCAAATTTTTAAAGCATGTAGTACCGCGGCCAATTCCAAATCATGAGTGGGGTAATTTCCTTCATTGGGTCGTAGCTGCCGTGAGGTGTAAGCAACTACCTTGCCATCTTGCATAAGCACGCAACCAAGGCTTTGCTGGGAAGCGTCACAATATACGTCAAAGCTGTAGTAGATATCTGGTAGTGTTAATACTGGCGCAGTTGTTAAGCGTTTCTTTAACTCGGTGAAACTTTTTTCATAGTCTGACGTCCATTCAAACTTCTTATCCTTTTTAAGCAGCTCCATCATGGGCTTAGCAATCTTGGAGAACCCTTCAATGAAATGACGGTAGTATCCGGCTAATCCAAGAAAACTTCGGATCTGAGACACGGTGGCAGGTGGAAACAGTCGAGCACGTCTTTTACTTTGCTTGGGTCCACGGCTATACCTTCAGCGGATAGCACATGCCCAAAGAATCCAACTTGCTTGAGCCAAAACTTGCATTTACTGAATTTGGCGTACAATTGGTGCTCACAGATTTTTCTTGTAATACTGCGCGGAGGTGTCCTTTATGCTCGTCTTCACTTCTTGAGTAAATAAGTATATCATCAATGAAGACGACCACGAACTTATCAAGGAAATCCATGAATACCTTGTTCATCATGTGCAGGAAAAAGGCGGGGGCGTTGGTGAGGCCGAAGGACATGACGATATATTCATAAATACCATAGCGAGTGGTGAACACGGTCTTGGGAATATCCTCCTTCTTAATTTTGACCTGGTAATATCCAATCCGCAAATCAATCTTTGAGAATACCTTGGCTCCACTAAGTTGATCAAACAAATCATCAATTCTTGGCAGAGGGTATTTGTTTTTGATCGTGACATCATTCAACTGTCGGTAGTCCACACACATACGAAGACTGCCATCTTTCTTGTCCACAAAAATAGCGGGTGATCCCCATGGCGAGGAACTTGGGCAGATACATCCTTTTTGGAGCATCTCATCGAGCTGGTTCTTTAGCTCCACCAACTCGGATGATGCCATTTAACAATATTTCTTGTGTATTGGTGTGGTTCTGGGCACAAGTTCTATTGCAAACTCAAGCTCTCGGTCAGGTGGCATGCCTGGCAGTTCTTCTGGGAATACATCGGGAAACTCACTGACTACTGAAATTATTTCCATTTCTGCTATTGCAGTAAAAACAATTTCCTTGGAGGGTATGCTTCTACGAGCAATAAACTTGGTAGCTTGTCCATCTTGTCCGGTCAAGTTGACTTCTCGGGTCCCACAATTTATGCACACTTGGTACTGAGTCAGCCCATTCATACCCAAGATAACATCCAATTTATCAGACTCAATGAGTATCAAAGATGTTGGAAAACGGATTTCATTGATACTGACTTCCAGGTTGCGGCAGACAAAATTGCTTTGAATAATAGATCCCGGGTTTGTGCCAGCATATTCTTGCCCAAAAGTGAACAAGGAAATTTGTTTTGGGCAACAAAACTCCGAGAAATAGAAGAGTGGGAAGCCCCAGAGTCAAATAAAATTACTGCAGGTAGGTTATTAACAGGGGAACATACCAATGACGACTTCGGGATTTTCTTGGGCTTCGTCGGCTGAAATTTGATGAACGTATCCCGTGACGTCGTGCTAACTTGGACCGGCTTCCAAATAATGGATTTGAGGCTTGAACGTAGCATTGGTCCGATTGTTCTTGGGACACTGTTTGGCATAATGTCCGGTTTGTCCGCAACTATAACAGGAATTGTTGCGCAGACGATTCTCCATAACTGGGTTGAGCACGTCATTCTTGACTTGGGTGGCGGTCTTGTTAACATTTTGTTGCCAACTAGGCTGGTATGCCACCGGAGTTGGCTGCCAGGTACGAACCTTCTGCACCGGTCACATTTCTTTCTTGGGCTCAAACTTGCGCTTGTGATCGTTATGGGGAGACTTATTATCTGACACGAGCTTGTGTTCCCTTTCAGCAATGAAAGCCTTGTTCACCAGGGTTTGGAAATCCGGAAAATTGAACACACTGAGAGCACAACAAAGTTGCGGGTTTAATCCACCAAGAAATTGGTCCATCTTCCTTTCTTCAATGGCCATGTCATATTGAGAGTAACGTGGCAGGTGATTGAATCTTTGCAAATATTCTCCCACTGACTGACTTCCTTGGAGGAGCGCGAGAAATTCACGCTGCTTAGTCTTCATAATTCCCGCAGGGATGTGATATTTCCGGAATTGCTCCTTGAATCTTGACTAGGTAATTGCTTCATTCTCACTCCCTATGGCTTTCTCACTTTCCCACCATATGGCAGCAGTGCCTTCCAGATAATATGTGGAAAATGGAACTTTATCCCCTTCATCAGTTCGAGCAACCTCAAGTTTCTTTTCCATAGTTCTTAACCAATCATCTGCATCCAAGGGATCAATGGCCTAACTGAAACTGGGAGGCTTAGTCCTTTGAAAATCAGATATCTTCGAGTGAGGGGCAGGCTGATTTCCATTCTGTCCAACCATTGCTTGAATACTTCTGAATACTTCCATTAGATCATTTTTTCGTCGTTCCTCGAACATACGCATAATTTTCTCGGTGGAGGGCGGATTTGGCGGTGGAGGCGGTGGTGGAACGTACGGCTCGGGTGATTGTCCTGCCTGTCGTGCGGAACGCCGAACAGGAGAACCCTCGCGAACGTTGCTACTGCAGCCTCCCCGCGTCATCCTAGTATGACTTTTCCCAAGTCAACGCAACCGAGATGAGAAGCATTCAACAAAAACTGGGGAGAAGCCAGCGACAAAAACCAAGCGAAACCTAAAAGACGAAGAAAATATGGCGAATAAAATAAAGTCCAACATAATTATACATAGACTCATACATTAAAGATAACAACATGCCAGGTCCAACTACCCTCATACATGAAATGAAACATCATGGCTCATACGACTACATCCATACTCCATCCCGATGACTGAGAATACTCGAAAGCTCTACTGCTCGGCTGGCGCTGCGGGGTCCTCTCCTGAAGCGGACTCGGAGCCAGAACTGACGGGGTTAACGGAGACCTCCGGGTTAAAAGTGACACGACGACGCTGCCTCGAGGGCTCTCCCTCTGCGGCAGGTGGAGGGTGGATCATCGGGGCTGCAAGAGTGGCGAGAAGTGAAACTCACTCGGCAGGAGCACTAAGTCGACTCGCAGTCGCGGTGCCTGAGCTACTCGGGGGAGTAACCGGAGAAACAAGGGATCTAGAACTGGCAGGAACGTAGGGAATTGTCAGGACCCCGACTCAATGCCACATCGATCTAGCATGTAACACCTCATATCACTTTGCGGCCTCACGCACGGTATTCCCACGGGTGTCGCCTTACCTTTGCCCGGGACCGTTTGCGCCTTTTAGCACACGTATATGACAGTGTCGCTAGCATCCATATGATAAGGAGCCCGGGCTGACATGGCTAGTCGTAAACCCAAGCGGCACAGACTTACAGGGACAGGCATCCATGACCCAACATCGAACGTGTCGGTCATCAGCGAGTGAATCCAGGCTGTAGCACTGGGCTAGCAGGACTCCGGTGAACCGGGCTGTAGCGGGCTAACAGGACTCCGGTATTCATCGCGTGACATTTCCCCGAAGGGACAGACACAGGAACGAAGAAGGACACATGCCGGCCAGCCTAAGTGTTCCGGAGCAGTAGCAAGCTACCATGGCTCGGTGGAAACACTAGGAGACATTTCCCCGTAAGAGAGGCTACTAAATATAAACAACTAGATGGTCAGATCCCACACATACCAAGCATTTCAATAACATACACACAATATGCTCGATATGTGCAAATACAACATGGCATCACAACATGACTCTACGACTCAAGTAGTTTATTCAATAGGCTCCGAGGAGCGAGACATTACAAACATGGGTCTCATGACCCAACAATCAGAGCATACAAGTCAAGCACAAGCGGAAGCTATCATGTCTGAGTACAGACATCTATAAATGAAAAAGGCTGAGAAGCCTGACTATCTACCAAATCCTGCCGAGGCACAAGATCGTAGCTGAGGTAACAAGCTAAACGTCGAAGACCACGCGGAAATACTAGTGAGACTGAAGTCTCTCTGCAAAAACATAAAATAGGCAAACGTGAGTACAAATGTACCCAGCAAGACTTACATCAGAACTAACTACATATGCATCATTTTCAACAAAGGGATGGTGGGGTTTAACTGCAGCAAGCCAGCTTTGACTCGGTGGCTATCCTAAACTACGACTGCAAGCGACTCTTTGAGGTGGCGCACACGAGTCCACATATTCACCATATCAATACACCACTATGGATCCGCTCCCGTCTCCCTAC
This sequence comes from Triticum dicoccoides, assembly GCF_002162155.2. NCBI lineage: Eukaryota > Viridiplantae > Streptophyta > Magnoliopsida > Poales > Poaceae > Triticum > Triticum dicoccoides. Next base: position 243,641,840 of record NC_041393.1, read on the forward strand.
GAGAACGCCATCCATAGCACTCACGCTTATCTTGCGCATTTTAAAGTATCCACTTTCACTTGTCTATGAACTGATATAAGCAACCCAGAAGTCCTTTTCCGCGGACACGGCTATTCGAATAGATGATGTTAACCCTGCAGGGGTGTACTTCTTCATACATGTTTCCACCACTTAGCGTCTGCACACGACATGTGCTCGGAAGACTTCAAGCGAAAGCCGACGTGGGTGTAGACCACGACCTACCTAAACACTCAAGTCTCTAGTCCAGGTTTATCGCCTATTCGGGTTCCATCCATGAGGAGATCCGGCCGGAGTTTCGCTCACAGCCCCAAACGATGTGAACAGGGTTCCCGAGATACCAAACGGGCATCCGGTACACCGTGCCACGTACCTACCGCATCACAGCCCACCCCTACGGTCAGCGCTGTCCACGGCCTCCAGTAAGCTACAAACACCAGAAACTACTTGCAACTCCTGGACAGAGGACTAGGGTGAATAAGAAGTCGAGCGGGGTCATATTTCAGGGCCCAATGTATGGTAGTAGCTGAATCATGGATCACAAACACAGAACTCAGTTCCTGAGGACGGCTTCAATGAGACAACCCACCATGTACTCCTACATGGCCTCTATACCAACACTGTCAGGACCCCGACTCGATGTCACATCGATCTAGCCGGTAACACCTCATATCACTTTGCGGCCTCACGCACGGTATCCCCACGGGTGTCGCCTTACCTTTGCCCGGGACCGTTTGCGCCTTTTGGCTCACGTATATGATAGTGTCGCTAGCATCCATATGATAAGGAGCCCGGGCTGACATGACTAGTCGTAAACCCAAAGTGGCACAGACTTACAGGGACAGGCATCCATGACCCAGCTTCGAACGTGTCGGTCATCAGCAAGTGGGTCCGGGCTGTAGCACTGGGCTAGCAGGACTCCGGTAAACCGGGCTGTAGCGGGCTAATAGGACTCCGGTACTCAATGCGTGACATTTCCCCGAAGGGACAGACACAGGAACGAAGAAGGACACATGCCGGCCAGCCTAAGTGTTCCAGAGCAGTAGCAAGCTACCATGGCTCAGCGGTAACACTAGGAGACATTTCCCGGTAAGAGAGGCTACTAAAGATAAACAACTAGGTAGTCAGATCCCACACATACCAAGCATTTCAGTAGCATACGCACAATATGCTCGATATGTGCAAATACAACGAAGCATCACAACATGACTCTACGACACAAGTACTTATTCAATAGGCTCCGAGGAGCGAGATATTACAAACAGGGGTCTCATGACCCAACAATCAGAGCATACAAGTCAAAGCACAAGCGGAAGCTATCATGTCTGGGTACAGACATCTATAAATGAAAAAGGCTGAGAAGCCTGACTATCTATCAGATCCTGCCGAGGGCACAAGATCGTAGCTGAGGTATCAAGCTAAACGTCGAAGTCCACGTGGAACTACTAGTGAGACTGAAGTCTCTCTGCAAAAACATAAAATAGGCAAACGTGAGTACAAATGTACCCAGCAAGACTTACATCAGAACTATCTACATATGCATCATTATCAACAAAGGGGATGGTGGGGTTTAACTGCAGCAAGCCAGCTTTGACTCGGTGGCTATCCTAAACTACGACTGCAATGTAACTCTTTGAGGTGGCGCACACGAGTCCACATATTCACCATATCAATACACCACTATGGAACCGCTCCCGTCTCCCTACGAGAACGCCATCCATAGCACTCACGCTTATCTTGCGTATTTTAGAGTATCCACTTTCACTTGTCTATGAACTGATATAAGCAACCCAGAAGTCCTTTTCCGCGGACACGGCTATTCGAATAGATGATGTTAACCCTGCAGGGGTGTACTTCTTCACACACGCTCTCACCACTTCCCGCCGTTTACACGACATGTACTCGGCAACCTTCAAGCGGAAGCCCAACGTGGGTGTCGGCCACGGCCTACCTAAACACTCAGAGTCTCTAGTCCAGGTTTATCGCCTATTCGGGTTCCATCCATGAGGAGATCCGGCCGGAGTTTCGCTCACAGCCCCAAACGATGTGAACAGGGTTCCCGAGACACCAAACGGGCGCCCGGTACACCGTGCCACGTGCCTACCGCATCGCAGCCCACCCCTACGGTCAGCGCTGCCCACGGCCTCCAGCATACTACAAACACCAGAAACTACTTGCAACTCCTGGACAGAGGACAAGGGTGATCAAGAAGCCGAGAGGGTCCATTGGTTTCGGGCCCAATGCGTGGTAGTAGCTGAATCATGGATCACAAACACAGAACTCAGTTCCTGAGGACGGCTGCAATGAGACAACCCACCATGTACTCCTACATGGCCTCTCACCGCTACCTTTACCAAATCGTGTTCACACGCTTAGCTCACACACCATAGGACATGTTCACACACCTCTGATTCATCCCGGATGAATCAGACCTGACTCGACTCTAAGCAGTAGCAGGCATGACAAACAAGCATGAATGAGTAGGCACAACAGGGCTCAAACAACTCCTACTCATGCTAGTGGGTTTCATCTATTTACTGTGGCAATGACAGGTCATGCAAAGGATAAAGGGGTTCAGCTACCGCAGCAAGTAACAGATGAATCGGTGTTGTCCTAATGCATTAAAAGAGAGCAGGAGCGAGAGAGTAGGATTGTATCAGAATGAACAAGGGGGTTTTGCTTGCCTGGCACTTCTGAAGATAACATTGAGTCTTCATCAGTGTCAACGATCACATCATCGGTATCACGTCTATCGAGAGGGGACAAATACCGGCAACACAGAAGGGAACACAATCAATGCAATGCACAATATGATGCATGATCATGACATGGCAAAATGAATGTGTGTTGGGCTAATGCAACTAGCAACGGATTAAATGAAGTTGGTTTGAATATAAAATTCAAATTCAAACTCCATATGTGATTATTTAAATGCCCTTTATATGATTTGTGCTAAACAGCATCTATAAGTTGTTCTAACATGCATGAAAATGGTACAGATGGATTCCTTTAATTTTTCTGATAATTTTTCATATATAATTTATTTAATTTGGAGTTACGGTTAATTTTCTATGATTTTTAGAAGTTTTAGGTATTTTCTGGAATTTATAAATCATTTTTGATTTATTTTAATTCCAGAAACAAATACTGCGTCAGCATGACGTATTAGTGACGTCAGCAGGTCAACGTGGCTGGTCCAGGTCAAACCTGGCCAGTGGGTCCCATCCGTCAGTGACTAACCTAACTAATCTAATTTAGTTAGTGGCCTGGGGCCCATTGTCAGTGTCTATTAAACTAACTAATATTTAGTTAACACTAATCCTAGCCTAATTAGCCGGGCGGGCCCGCAGGTCAGTGAGAGAGAGGGGGGGTCAAACCGGGCAGTGGGGTCAACCCACGCCGGTCATCGGGTCAGCGGTCGCCGGCGTTTAGCCGCCGGCGAGTCCAGACGCGGCGGAGGGCTCGGAAACGAGCCACATGGCATCGTTTCGGCCGTGGTTTGTTGCATTCGAACGCGCGCAGTGGCGCGCATCTAGTGGTGGCGGTGACAGGTGCTGGGGTGGCCGGAAAAGTGGTCGGCGACGAGGTTTGGCGGCGGCAGCAGCTCGGGCAATCCTGGGGTGGCTCTATAGAGCACTAGAAGAGAGACCGAAGGGCGCTGCGGGCTCCTGGGAGGGCGGCGAACATGGTGACGCGCTCAGGCGCACGCTGGGATGGCCCTGGCCACGGCAACGACATGGCACGGCGGCGAGAAGCTCTCGGTCGCGGTGGGAGATGGGGCTAGGGGGCGAGAACGGAGGGGGCGAGCACAGGAGAAACAGCGGAGGCTCACAGTGGATCCATTCGAGGCGGGGACGAGGCCGGGGACGGTCTGGAGCCGGCGAATCGGGCGTCGGCCACCGGCGGGTCCGAGGAGGGGGAAAACGTCGGGGCGGCGCTTCGGGGGCTCCTGGAGGGCGTGGCATCGGTGAGGTGGGTCGAGTACGGAGTGGCGGAGCTTGTGGGCTAGTCGGGGAAGCGAGGGAGGCCCGGTGGCCATGGTTATGGCGAGCGGCGGCGAGGGGCTCCGCTCGGTGAGGAGAACAGAGGAGGGGGAGAGTGTTCTGGGGAGAGAATGAGGACGCGGGAGAGAGGGAGAAGGGGGAGGGGGTCGGGGGCTGCGTGGCTCCCTCGGGTGCCTCCAGCGGCGAGCAGGTAAGCAGGAGGTGGCCGGAGCGTGCGCGCGCGCGTCGGGCACACGCCCTCCTGCCTACTGGCAGGAGGTTGAAGGCGGTGGCGACTGCGGTGGGCTGGGCCGCACAGTGCTGGACCAGCACAGGAGCTGGGCCGGCTCTAGTGGGCTGCACAGGTAAGCTTTGCTCTTTTTATTATTTACTGTTTTCTATTTTCTGTAGTTTGTTTTGATTTAATTTAGCAACTAAATCATTTAAATAAATTCTGTAGATTTTTATGTGGCTTGCCAAAAATAAATACAAAGCCACTCACAAACTTCCAGAATTATTGGAGTCATATTTAATATATATTAAATATAAATCCAAAGCAAATAGTTATTGGATTAATTCAAATGGCCCAAAATAATTAACTCTGAGATACCAAAAATATTGTTTTGAGCTTTACCTCTTTGCAATATTTTCAGAGACTAAGAGGAACATTTTTTTGGACTTCTTTGAGGAGATTTTAATGTTGATCATTTTTAGAAGGTTTCTGAGGCTTTGAAAATTCCTCAATTCAAATTTCATTTGAAATAAAACATGATGCTCACATGAGGCTAGCCTAGAGCACTACCAGCAGCTAGGGATGTGACAACTCACCCCCACTAAACAAGAATCTCGTCTCGAGATTCAGGCGTAGGGTAAGATGAAGGGGTAACGCAAACTAGTATAATCTTCACGATCCAGGGTGCACTTCAGTTGAACGTTGATTCATTCACCATCATTGTCTTGATGTCTTGTTCTGAGAAATCCTGTCAACATGACAGGGGGGGGGGGAAGAAGGAGACTCTAGAAGGGTCGATCTCCTCGGAGATCGAACAACTCAAGATTAACTTACGGAATGAGACATAGGACCATCTCTCGGGTTGAGACACGAGATACACATCAAGAGGGGTGGAAAGAAACGGATGACGAAGGTTCACTAGGTGGACAACAATTCCACACTTAAGAAGGTGGTAATCGGTTGTCAACGTAGCGAGGAGTTGAGTTGACATGACACCAAAATGATGCACCTTAGGGAAGGTGACTCGAAGATATATCCCCTTAAGTGGCAAAAAGAATTACCTTTGATATAGAGATCATTGAGACTCTCTATATCAGCCTAAGGCAATTCCCAAGCGATCGTTTGGAGGGGGTCAGTAGGATGACATACTCAGACTTGGATGATGTGGATTACCTTGTTGAAGACAACGTAATGGATGAATTTTGCTTATCACCAGAAATGGAAGAGACCCATGGTAGAATGGCACATTGGCGGTGCAAGCTGGGAACAAAATGCAAATGCTGGGAATGATTCTGGTAACTGGGGAAGAACCCAACAATAGAGAGTGAATTCACTGTTGGAATGGTTATAGCATAACCGAGGAAATCTGGGGCAATCCCAGCTAGTGCCGATGATAAGACGTAGCGCTTGTGCGTGCTCTCAAGAACTTGAGCATTTCCACAATCATCAAGGTTTTATCAACAACCGTGTCAAGGATCCTGGCAACACAACTTGCTACCACGATGAATGATGATGGATGATGCAGATGCAAAGGAAGATAACACTTCTCAGATTACACCTTAGCGAGGCCAAGAAAACAAAATCTGGATGATCGACCGAGAGACATTTAGCACTCCGCTTCTAATGTTCTCCTTGATGTGCTAGTGTAACCCATTCATAGAAATGGTCTGGTATCTAGGACATCAAGTAAAAGGTCGGACTTCGGGATCTCAAAATCCATAGGGGCAACTAGGGAGTAAAACCTACGAAATCCCTATGGGGAGGTGGCCAACTTCCTCAATCAAGATATTATAATAACAGGTCTTCCGGCTGGATGTGTTGGCCACGACATCCACTTTACCGGTTATCGAGGGACCAATATTATAGTTTTTGGGAAATGTTCCAACCATTATATCTGCCTGAGATTCAGATCTGGTTGGTGTCAGGATATTCCAGACTCATCGAGTCTAGGAAAAAAAATGAAAGTTGCAACACAAATCGATGAGATGACGTTGCGGGATTCTCGGGAGATGAACTACGATAGCAAGCTCCAAAACATGAGCTGGTTCTGCTACAACATGTGAACACGATGTCCAAGACAAGCATGACCACAAAGTAGTCTTATAATAAAACACTACCGAGTTCAGGAGGGGAACCATCATCGAGGATATCGAAGTCTTGTACAAATCCGTCTGGTACCTTCGGGACTAGCACTTAGAACCTATTAACCTTGAACAAATCAATCAGTGGCTTGGTGTGCTAGGGACCCATATAGAATGGAGGTTGCAAGTCTCCGAACCACAGAATACTTCGCACGTATGCATGACTGATTTGGGATGATTCCAAAGGAAACAACATTGACTTTCTCGAATCCACGGCGGCAACTTGCATCAAATGCACATGGACTGGAGGAAGTCACTTCTTACATCCGAACATATGCTTCATGAACTAGCATGAAGAAATGCTTTCAAAAGTTTCCAACACTAGCTTAATGTTCAACAAATCATGGAGGGAATAAGGATGTTGTCAATGGGCTCAACAACAATTCATCCGGGTTTCCTTTTAAAAGGAATTCCATAGTTAAGTGAACAAGTGATAGCATTGGTCAGACCCAAAAGATATAATGGTGTATGCTCGAGGGATCAACCACAAATAAGACAACATTACGAGCATCGTTGGTACTGATTTGATTTGACGATAGCCCACACTCAAATCAAAGGATTGATAAGACAATAGGTCCAGCAACTGATCACAAGGACCAATCGATGAAGATATCATCTTTCTTCAACACACACTACACAAGAATATCCCTTTGGAACGAACTAAGTCAGACAAGCTTTTATCTTCCAACTGTCCAAGTTGTTGTCTAGCTTAACCAACTAGCTCAGGGATATCTAACACCGATTCTTGGAGAGAAGGTGGTTCACAAGAAACCAACTTGATCACGAACTCAACATAGCGGTCAGGTGACAACCCGGTAACACCTCCAGGAGGATATTTGGAAAGTCACGAACCACCGGTATGTTACTAAGCTCGAGAACAATCTTGCTTTTGAGGCAAGACGATATGATCAAATGAGTGAGGACTTGACAAGATCCTAACTCATCAATCGAAGGGTGCACCGAAATAAGGACTAGGTAGCACGATCAGTCTTAGAAGGATGGTTCGAAAACCAACATACTAAGAATAAAATTATTATCCTTTAACTACCAAGCAACAGAGTTGCTAGCAGTATTGATTTCACACATCACAATTCATTTGTCGGTATTCCGGTTGCATCAACACGAGGGCCGAGGAATGAACAGTGATGGCAAGAAGTGTCACTGTACCAAGAGTTCATGGGATGGTGTGCAATTCCTATAACAATCTCGATATAAAATATGTAATACTCCAAGGTAGAGCAGAACCAAAAGCTGGATTGGCATTTGATCTGCGGAATACAACTACTTTGACCCAATCCTAGATATGGAAGAGGTACTGGAGGTTGTTTCTCCTAGTCATTCCGGAATAGAATGGCTTGACAGACCACAAGAGTCATAGGCATCGATGAACGAACGCACGCATACTCTTGACTATCAATTGATAGACGAGGGTCAGAATGCAACTAAAGAGAACAACTCAAAGGAACATATAAGTTTCTGAGTTGTGGATGCATAGATTAGTATGTCGAACCAAGTTCAACATATTTCTTCCGGATAACCCATGCAGAAAGGTAGAACTGGCAGAGTCACGATTTATGAATGGAGAACTCCTCAAGAGTACTCTAATTGTGATTTTTTTTGATCCAATAAACATCTGCCATAAGTAGTTCATGGTATTTGGAAGAAGAAGATACCACGGACTTCAAGGACTATCGCAAAGGTTACTAATATCCTAAAGGCACTAGCAATTACTATCAACATGAAGTAGGTAGAGTGAATCTCGGGTTCAGAACCCAGGAATAGAATACCTACTACTAAGTAGCATCACGGGATGCTTCCGAGAATAAAGGCCAGAATCTTCACACTAGGACACAAATCATGACTAGACCACTAGATGATCCCCTAAGCACTTAGGGTCATAATAATAATTCCAACATATATGTCGAGGCAATAATTACCTCAACACACCGATTAGTGTGGTTAATCTGGCCCATGGGAACATCGGAAACAGAAGGAAGGGATTTGCAAATGCATCGGACTATTTAGAAACCTGGGATGACTCGGACAGCATAACGGCTATAATTGCTCAAAAAGACTTGAGACAATCACAAAAATGGTGGCATAACCACTCAGAAGCACAATATCAAGGTTCCGAGATCAACAATTAACATACGGAAGTAGTAGGAACTGAACTGAGACTTAAATCCAACAATCTTATAAGTCTACTGATTAGTAACACGTGATCCTAATAGAAAGAAGAGATAGCCTAGTTCTTAATCCCCGCAGGAAAGATAAGATGACTCAGATCAGAAGGGCATGAGGTATAAGGAGTAAAAGAGCCTTACGTTCCATCCCACAATCAATTCCCCTACATATAACTAAAGAATTTCTAGACTCAACTTCGACCAGTTTGGCTTGGTAATCCTACAGGCAGTCAAGCTCTGATACCAACGCTGTCAGGACCCCGACTCAATGCCACATCGATCTAGCATGTAACACCTCATATCACTTTGCGGCCTCACGCACGGTATTCCCACGGGTGTCGCCTTACCTTTGCCCGGGACCGTTTGCGCCTTTTGGCACACGTATATGACAGTGTCGCTAGCATCCATATGATAAGGAGCCCGGGCTGACATGGCTAGTCGTAAACCCAAAGCGGCACAGACTTACAGGGACAGGCATCCATGACCCAGCATCGAACGTGTCGGTCATCAGCGAGTGAATCCAGGCTGTAGCACTGGGCTAGCAGGACTCCGGTGAACCGGGCTGTAGCGGGCTAACAGGACTCCAGTATTCACCGCGTGACATTTCCCCGAAGGGACAGACACAGGAACGAAGAAGGACACATGCCGGCCAGCCTAAGTGTTCCGGAGCAGTAGCAAGCTACCATGGCTCGGTGGAAACACTAGGAGACATTTCCCCGTAAGAGAGGCTACTAAAGATAAACAACTAGATGGTCAGATCCCACACATACCAAGCATTTCAATAACATACACACAATATGCTCGATATGTGCAAATACAACATGGCATCACAACATGACTCTACGACTCAAGTAGTTTATTCAATAGGCTCCGAGGAGCGAGACATTACAAACATGGGTCTCATGACCCAACAATCAGAGCATACAAGTCAAGCACAAGCGGAAGCTATCATGTCTGAGTACAGACATCTATAAATGAAAAAGGCTGAGAAGCCTGACTATCTACCAAATCCTGCCGAGGCACAAGATCGTAGCTGAGGTAACAAGCTAAACGTCGAAGACCACGCGGAAATACTAGTGAGACTGAAGTCTCTCTGCAAAAACATAAAATAGGCAAACGTGAGTACAAATGTACCCAGCAAGACTTACATCAGAACTATCTACATATGCATCATTATCAACAAAGGGATGGTGGGGTTTAACTACAGCAAGCCAGCTTTGACTCGGTGGCTATCCTAAACTACGACTGCAATGTAACTCTTTGAGGTGGCGCACACGAGTCCACATATTCACCATATCAATACACCACTATGGAACCGCTCCCGTCTCCCTACGAGAACGCCATCCATAGCACTCACGCTTATCTTGCGTATTTTAGAGTATCCACTTTCACTTGTCTATGAACTGATATAAGCAACCCAGAAGTCCTTTTCCGCGGACACGGCTATTCGAATAGATGATGTTAACCCTGCAGGGGTGTACTTCTTCACACACGCTCTCACCACTTCCCGCCGTTTACACGACATGTACTCGGCAACCTTCAAGCGGAAGCCCAACGTGGGTGTCGGCCACGGCCTACCTAAACACTCAGAGTCTCTAGTCCAGGTTTATCGCCTATTCGGGTTCCATCCATGAGGAGATCCGGCCGGAGTTTCGCTCACAGCCCCAAACGATGTGAACAGGGTTCCCGAGACACCAAACGGGCGCCCGGTACACCGTGCCACGTGCCTACCGCATCGCAGCCCACCCCTACGGTCAGCGCTGCCCACGGCCTCCAGCATACTACAAACACCAGAAACTACTTGCAACTCCTGGACAGAGGACAAGGGTGATCAAGAAGCCGAGAGGGTCCATTGGTTTCGGGCCCAATGCGTGGTAGTAGCTGAATCATGGATCACAAACACAGAACTCAGTTCCTGAGGACGGCTGCAATGAGACAACCCACCATGTACTCCTACATGGCCTCTCACCGCTACCTTTACCAAATCGTGTTCACACACTTAGCTCACACACAGTAGGACAGGTTCACACGCCTCTGATTCATCCCAGATGAATCAGACCTGACTCAACTCTAAGCAATAGCAGGCATGACAAACAAACATGAATGAGTAGGCACATCAGGGCTCAAACAACTCCTACTCATGCTAGTGGGTTTCATCTATTTACTGTGGCAATGACAGGTCATGCAAAGGACAAAGGGGTTCAGCTACCGCAGCAAGTAACAGATGAATCGGTGTTGTCCTAATGCAGTAAAATAGAGCAGGAGCGAGAGAGTAGGATTGTATCGGAATGAACAAGGGGGTTTTGCTTGCCTGGCACTTCTGAAGATAACATTGAGTCTTCATCAGTGTCAACGATCACATCATCGGTATCACGTCTATCGAGAGGGGACAGATACCGGTAAATACAGAAAAACACGATCAATGCAATGCACAATATGATGCATGCTATGACATGGCAATATGAATGTGTTTTGGGCTAATGCACCTAAAACCAGATTAAATGAAGTTGGTTTGAATCCAAGATTCAAATTTAAACTCCATATGTGATTATTCAAATGCCATTTAATTGATTTGTGCTAAACAGCAGCTATAAGTTGTTCTAACATGCATGAAAATGGTACAGATGGAATCCTTGAATTTTTCTGATAATTTTTCATATATAAATTATTTAATTTGGAGTTACGGTTAATTTTCTATGATTTTTAGAAGTTTTGGTTATTATCTGAAATTTATAAATCATTTTTGATTTATTTTAATTCCAGAAACAAATACTGCGTCAGCATGACGTATTAGTGACGTCAGCAGGTCAACGTGGCTGGTCCAGGTCAAACCTGGCCAGTGGGTCCCATCCGTCAGTGACTAACCTAACTAATCTAATTTAGTTAGTGGCCTGGGGCCCATTGTCAGTGTCTATTAAACTAACTAATATTTAGTTAACACTAATCCTAGCCTAATTAGCCGGGCGGGCCCGCAGGTCAGTGAGAGAGAGGGGGGGTCAAACCGGGCAGTGGGGTCAACCCACGCCGGTCATCGGGTCAGCGGTCGCCGGCGTTTAGCCGCCGGCGAGTCCAGACGCGGCGGAGGGCTCGGAAACGAGCCACATGGCATCGTTTCGGCCGTGGTTTGTTGCATTCGAACGCGCGCAGTGGCGCGCATCTAGTGGTGGCGGTGACAGGTGCTGGGGTGGCCGGAAAAGTGGTCGGCGACGAGGTTTGGCGGCGGCAGCAGCTCGGGCAATCCTGGGGTGGTGCTATAGAGCACTAGAAGAGAGACCGAAGGGCGCTGCGGGCTCCTGGGAGGGCGGCGAACATGGTGACGCGCTCAGGCGCACGCTGGGATGGCCCTGGCCACGGCAACGACATGGCACGGCGGCGAGAAGCTCTCGGTCGCGGTGGGAGATGGGGCTAGGGGGCGAGAACGGAGGGGGCGAGCACAGGAGAAACAGCGGAGGCTCACAGTGGATCCATTCGAGGCGGGGACGAGGCCGGGGACGGTCCGGAGCCGGCGAATCGGGCGTCGGCGACCGGCGGGTCCGAGGAGGGGGAAAACGTCGGGGCGGCGCTTCGGGGGCTCCTGGAGGGCGTGGCATCGGTGAGGTGGGTCGAGTACGGAGTGGCGGAGCTTGTGGGCTAGTCGGGGAAGCGAGGGAGGCCCGGTGGCCGTGGTTATGGCGAGCGGCGGCGAGGGGCTCCGCTCGGTGAGGAGAATAGAGGAGGGGGAGAGTGTTCTGGGGAGAGAATGAGGACGCGGGAGAGAGGAAGAAGGGGGAGGGGGTCGGGGGCTGCGTGGCTCCCTCGGGTGCCTCCAGCGGCGAGCAGGTAAGCAGGAGGTGGCCGGAGCGTGCGCGCGCGCGTCGGGCACACGCCCTCCTGCCTACTGGCAGGAGGTTGAAGACGGTGGCGACTGCGGTGGGCTGGGCCGCACAGTGCTGGACCAGCACAGGAGCTGGGCCGGCTCTAGTGGGCTGCACAGGTAAGCTTTGCTCTTTTTATTATTTACTGTTTTCTATTTTCTGTAGTTTGTTTTGATTTAATTTAGCAACTAAATCATTTAAATAAATTCTGTAGATTTTTATGTGGCTTGCCAAAAATAAATACAAAGCCACTCACAAACTTCCAGAATTATTGGAGTCATATTTAATATATATTAAATATAAATCCAAAGCAAATAGTTATTGGATTAATTCAAATGGCCCAAAATAATTAACTCTGAGATACCAAAAATATTGTTTTGAGTTTTACCTCTTTGCAATATTTTCAGAGACTAAGAGGAACATTTTTTTGGACTTCTTTGAGGAGATTTTAATGTTGATCATTTTTAGAAGGTTTCTGAGGCTTTGAAAATTCCTCAATTCAAATTTCATTTGAAATAAAACATGATGCTCACATGAGGCTAGCCTAGAGCACTACCAGCAGCTAGGGATGTGACAGGAATAAATCCCACAGATGGAGAAGTAGTGGCTGAGCGAGCAGAGACTAAAGTAGAAGCTAAAGCAGTACGGGCACGACTCAGCTCACGAGCCAGCTCGTAGATCAGAAGATAGCTAGCAGTGATGTAGCGAGAAAGGTGGCTATCTACACTATCCGAATTCGGATCAATGATAGGGAAATGGACATGACCTTTATCGTGGAGATAAGGGTAGTAATGGAAACCTGGGTGATTCTGCATCCGGACCTCGCTGAAGGGAGCTCAACAAGTACCTCGAATGCAGCAAACTGGACAGCCTGAGAAGCGGAAGAAGCATAGCCTCTACGAGAGGTACGAGTGTAAGTGCCGGAATCAGAACTGGTGTGCAGAGTAACCACGGCGTGATACTCATACACTGAGTCAGCTAGGCGCTCCCGGTACACACGATAGATTGGATCGTCTCCGTGAGGGTACAGCCAACGCCACACGTTACGAAGGAGATGCGGCGACGTGTACGGCATCAGTTGCAACTAGCACGGATAAAACACCGGAGCCATCTACACTCACAACCATTAGCAGGTTAGCATAGAAAAATATATTCAGTGCAAGCAATGCAACAACCAGCTACAGTTATTACCGACACTCAGCTACAACTCGTATCTAGCGTCCAGTTAACTCGGCTTAGTATAGCGTGGCCTACAGTCATCACGGCTCTGATACCAAGTGTCGGTGTAGTAGAGTAGGGGTACCCCAGTATCCCGAACTTGTGCACGGGCAGTTGCAGCACCCCGCGGCAAGGCTTGTCGGGTGACCGCCAAGGTCCTCCGTGGTTCCTTTGGAGCCATTCAAGAACAAAGTATTCAAGCCAAGGAGACAAGGCCCTGGCAAGAGGAGCTTGCCGGGAAGGCCAACCAAGGCATCTCAAGGAACTTGCCGCGACGCGCCATGCGTTCCGGCGAGGCCCGGTGAGCGACAAGCTTCCGGACGCGACAAGACAACGACCGCGGCAAGGCACTTGCCGCGGCAAACTACCACTCTATACCCGCGCTCCAGCACATCCACCAACGTGTTGCCCTGGGACCTTTCCAGGCGTGCGTGGCAAGAGGCTGTGCGACCAGCGGTGCGCGGTGGCAAGCGACGCTGACAAGATTGCCATCGTGGCAAGCGGTGGCGTCCCTGACGGTCCCTTTTTGCACTATTTGGGCGACGTAGACAGGCATTTAATGCCTTTGTCCCCTGCCGTCAGGGTTAGGTATGATACACTGTACAGGTAGTTGTACCAACCGCAATTCCTTTTCCATTTTTACCCTTGTCTACGTTGCCACATGTCGGAGACCCCTTTAGCATATAAAAGGAGGCCCATGCGCAACGTACAGGAGGAGGTCGGAGGCAGAAAAACACTCATGCTCGGTCTCGTTAGCAGCTAGTGTGTGCTGTAGCACTCAGCGCTCCCGAGCAAGAACTCAATACACTCAGACATGCAGCAGTAGGAGTGTTATCTCTTCGGAGAGCTCCGAAGCTGGGTAAACTGCTCGTGTGCTTCGCCTCGATCCGCTCTTTGTGCGATCTCCGCCCCCCGCCGAACCGAAAGGGGTTCGGTCCGCCGGTCCCATAGGTGTTCGTGGATCAGTTTCCCCGACATCTTTGGCGTGCCAGGTAGGGGGACGCCGCGGGCGCCGTTGAGGCCTACGAGAAGGGTCTCGCCCTCGCCAAGGGCTACTCCCGCCTCGGCGCCGCGCGCCTCGGGTCGGAGGCAGAAAAACACTCACGCTCGGTCTCGTTAGCAGCTAGTGTGTACTGTAGCACTCAGCGCTCCCGAGGAAGAACTCAATACACTCAGACATGCAGCGGTAGGAGTGTTATCTCTCCGGAGAGCTCCGAAGCTGGGTAAACTGCTCGTGTGCTTCGCCTCGATCCGCTCTTTGTGCGATCTCCGCCCCCCGCCGAACCGAAAGGGGCTCGGTCCGCCGGTCCCATAGGTGTTCGTGGATCAGTTTCCCCGACATCTTTGGCGCGCCAGGTAGGGGGCGTCGAGGTTGTGTGAACCTGATCCGACGTTCACACGAGCTAGATCTTCATCTTCTTCATCGACATGCCACCGAAGAAGAAGGCTTCGGCGGCAGCTGTTCCGTCCACGTCGATCTCACCACCACCGGAGCAAACGGGTGGTGGGGTAGACGCCGGCGGAAGAACGGGCATCGACGAGGGAGCCCATGGTGCTGCTAGGTCCAAGGACAAGGCTGCGGAGACCTCGGTGTCCGTACATGCACCGCGCCCATCTCAGGAGGCGCAGGACGGACAGCGTCATGGTATTCGCAGTGCCATACGTTTGTTGGACCAAGATCGAGCTGGTGGATCTCGGGGTACTCAAGACCAGCATGCACGCCAACATGCTGGCACGAGCGAGACACGGTCGCCTGGACAGGATACTGCTCCTTCTAACATAGTTAGAAGTCCGAGCATATCCCGCTCCTCGCACCGTTCGCCACTGCCGCCCACCACTCCAGCAGAAGCTTTGGTGCGAGCTCAACTGCTCCTGGATTACCCTCCAACGGCAGACAAGATCGATGAATGGAGGGCCACCATTCAGAGTCTCATCGGCTTCGCCAACGGCGACACTCCGCGGCAACCAAGTACGTCGCTGCCGCGGCAGGACTGCCAGGCACGAGCCGATGGCGATGAAACCGGTGGGGGTGCAACCACCATGCACTCTCCACCCCAAAGGCCAAGATCACCAACTCGCCGGATCCACCTCGACAGCGACTCCACCGCATCATCAAATCCACGAGCTTGTCGCGATCAGCACCAAGTTCTTCCCGAACGACAGCAAGAAGACGCTCGAACTCGCATCGAGCGCCGAAGAGAAGTGCGGCGTCAATCGGACCAGCGCACTGGGCCCTCTGTCGACATGCATGCACCAGGGGAACCAGGCGACTTGCCGTACGCAGTAGGATACCCTGCGTTCACTCGTGAGCTGCGGCAAGTCCAGTGGCCCAGCACGAAGAATTTCAAGCCAGACGTACCAGAGAAGTACGATGGCAAGTCGCATCCATCGGAGTTCCTCAGCATCTACACCATCGCGGTGCAAGCTGCCGGGGGGGGGGGGCGGGACGACAAGATCTTGGCCAACTACTTCCCGCTGGTGCTCAAGCCCAATGTCAGATCCTGGCTCATGCACTTGCGGACAACTCCATATCCTCTTGGGCAGACCTATGCCATCAGTTTGTCGGCGCCTTTACAGGCGGCCACAAGCCTCATGGCCAAGAGAGCGACCTTCATCTGCTCGCCCAGAAGGAAGGAGAGCCCCTGCACAAGTACATTCAGAGATTCAGCCGCGTACAGCACAACATCCCAGATGTCCACCCTGCCGCGGTAATCAGCGTGTTCCATCAGAACGTGCGAAACCGCCGGATGCGGGAGGAGATGGCGATGTGCAAGATTAGAGACGTCAGTGAGCTGTATGCCCTGGCCGACAAGTGTGCACGTGCTGAGGAAGGGAGGAAACTACCCGGAGAGAATACAGAAGCAGGAGGATCTGATAGTGAGGAGGCTGCCCCGGCAAAGAAAAACCAGCGGCGGAACAACAGGAAGAAGAAAGGCAAAGATGTGCTAGTCGTTGAGCAGTCCGGCAACGGAGGTGGCGCCAAGAAAGCCAAAGCTGGTAGCTCCGGCGAGGAGATTGCCGCAGGCACCAACTACCAGGCTGTGGCGGTCGCTAAGAAGCAGGACGGCACCAACAAGCAGTACTGCAAGATCCACCGCACCAAGGGCCATGACCTCCAAAGCTGCAAGAAGGTCGAGCAGCAAAAGGCTGAATACGAGCGACGCGACAAGGAGAAGGCCCAGGAAGGTGCTGGAGGAGCCGGCAAGAAACGCCCCGGCCGAGGAGGACGCCGCGGCAAGGCCAAGCAGCAGCAAGGAGACAGACCTCCCCGCGGCCACGACAAGGATGAAAATGACGACGATAATGAAGATATGGATGATGACAAGACCGATGAGAAGGAGTTCCAGAAAGCCACAGAGGTCTTGTGCGTTGACGGCGGTGCTTCTCTGCATACTTCACACCGCCAGCTCAAGCAGTGGGTGCGGGAAGTCAATGCGGCAGAACCACCCGTCGAGTCACGCAAGCCTCTGAAATGGTCCAGCACGCCTATCATCTTTGGTATTGAGGACCACCCTGATCGCATAACTGCGGTTGGGTGCTTGCCGATGTTGGTTTCACCAACTATCTGCAACCTCAAGGTCACTAAGATGCTAGTTGACGGCGGGGCCGGCTTGAACCTGATCTCCTCCGTGGTACTCCAGAAACTCCAGATCCCTGATGGCGAGCTCGAAGAGACCGACACATTCCAAGGAATCAATCCGGGAAGGAGCAAGCCGAAGGGAAAGATCACGTTGCCGGTGACATTTGGCAGCGAGTTGAACTTCAGGACTGAGAGGGTCACTTTTGACGTTGCTGACTTTCCATTGCCTTACAATGGGATACTCGGCCGTCCAGCACTCGCCAAATTCATGGCAGCCTCTCACTATGCATACAACATGCTGAAGATGCCAGGCCCGATAAGTGTCATCTCTGTCCCTGGCGACAAGAAGGATGCTCTTATCGGCGCCGACAAGATCTACCGGGAAGCAGCAGCCGCAACAGATCGCAAGTCACTTGCCGTTGAAGCTCCCGGGGTGAAGAAGAAGACCAAGTCCGGCAAGAGTTCTGATGCCCACTCCGGCAAGCGCACCTCTTCAGAGTGCTGCGCTACCGTCGAAGACGCACCATCGAGCTCCACCGGCAAGTGTAAGAAGACAACGACAGGTCCACCAGAGACCAAGAAGGTGTCCACCAAGGAGGATGGCACAGGTGGTACCTTTACCATCAGTGCCACTCTCGACCCTAAATTGGAAAGTGCGCTCGTTGCTTTCCTGCGGGCGAACGTCGACATATTTGCGTGGCAACCGTCTGACATCCCCGGTGTTCCTAGGAAAGTAATCGAGCACCATCTTTCCGTTTGTCCTCATGTGCGGCCCGTCAAGCAGAAAGTCAGGAAGCAGGCAGTGGAGCGCCAAGAATTCATCGCAGAAGAAATCAAGAAATTGGAAGCAACAGGCCTTGTCAGAGGAGTGCTCCATCCTACGTGGTTGGCCAACCCTATAGTCGTGCGCAAGGCAAACGGGAAATGGAGGCTTTGTATCGACTTTACCGATGTCAATAAAGCTTGTCCCAAAGACCCATTTCCCTTGCCGCGCATTGACCAGATTGTTGACTCCACGGCCGGATGTGACTTGCTTTCATTTCTTGATGCATACTCAGGATACCATCAGATCTTCATGGCAGAAGAGGATGAGGAGAAGACCGCATTCATCACCCCATGTGGCACATACTGTTTCGTACGGATGCCTTTCGGTTTAAAGAATGCTGGTTTAACATTTGCAAGGGTAGTCCATGACACTTTTGAGCCGCAAATACACAGAAATGTGGAAGCCTACATGGATGACATAGTAGTCAAGAGCAAGGACAAGGCAACTCTGATTCAAGATTTAGACGAAACCTTTGCAAATCCGTGCAAGATCAACCTCAAGCTTAACCCTGAGAAGTGTGTGTTTGGAGTCCCCTCCGGCAAGCTTCTCGGGTTCTTCATGTCTCAGCGGGGAATTGAAGCCAATCCCGACGAGATCAAGGCCATTGAGCAGATTGAAGCACCAAAGCGCGTCAAGGATGTACGAAGACTTGCCGGTTGTGTAGCTACTCTCAGCAGGTTTATCTCTAGGTCTGCTGAGCACGCCCTGCCATTTTTCAAAATATTGAAAAAGGCAGGTCCAATGAAATGGACTCCGGAAGCGGAGGCTGCACTGCAGGACTTAAAGAGATACCTGTCCTCCACTCCAACACTTGTCGCACCTAAGCCACAAGAGAAGTTGCTGCTATATATAGCGGCAACCAATCAAGTGGTTAGTGCTGCGTTAGTAGCAGAGAGGGAGGTGGATGATGAGCCAGCAACCACGGCAGATGCATCCAGCGACAAGCAGGGGACTTCACCGACAAGCTCTGGTCCCGACAAAGATGGATCTGCGCAGGCGCGTGAGAAGATGTAGAAAAGAATGGTGCAGCGCCAAGTTTACTTTGTCAGTTCCCTTCTGCAGGGGGCTAGGTCAAGGTACTCTAGTGTGCAGAAATTGCTTTTCGGCCTTCTCATGGCCTCGAGAAAGCTGCGCCATTACTTCCAAGCACATGAGATCACAGTCGTCACTCGTTTTCCGCTGAAGAGGATACTGCAAAATCCAGAAGCAACAGGCAGGATTGTCGAGTGGGCACTAGAACTGTCAAGCTTTGGCCTCAAGTTTGAGAGCACTTCAACTATCCAAAGCAGAGCATTGGCGGAGTTCATAGCAGAATGGACGCCAACACAAGATGAAGAAATTCCAGAAACGAGCGTCCGCATCAAGGAAGAAAGCAAAGAGTGGCTGATGTACTTTGATGGTGCCTTCTCGCTACAAGGCGCCGGTGCGGGCGTGCTACTTGTTGCACCCACCGGAGAGCACCTCAAGTACGTAGTCCAGATGCACTTTCCCAAGGAGCAAGCAACAAACAATACCGCAGAGTATGAAGGTTTGCTTGCTGGTCTCAGGATCGCAGCAGACCTTGGGATCAAGAAGCTCATTGTCAGGGGTGACTCATAGCTTGTCATCCGCTAAGTGAACAAGAATTATCAGAGTCTGTTGATGGAAGCTTACGTTGATGAAGTGAGAAAGCTAGAAGAGCACTTTGACGGCCTACAGATGGAACATGTTCCAAGAGCTCAGAACGACATTGCCGATGGCCTGTCAAAGTGCGCCGCACTTAAGTTACCTGTGGAACCAGGGATCTTTGTGCTCAAACTGACTCAACCGTCTGTAACGCCATCAACTGGACGGAGCAAGAAGAGGAAGTTGATCTCTGGTGACTATTTTCCGGCAGAGCTCCCCAAAGCCGCCGCCAAGAAGGTCCTCAAGATCAACACCAAAGGTGCTGAGGAGCAATCTGCTCCGGCAAGCCCTAGGGTTTGTTCCGTTGAAGCAGGCGCTCCCAACAAGTTTTGCTCCGGCAAGCTTGCCGGGGAACGTCAAGCTCCGGCTGAGCCGCAGGTTCTCGCCGTAGAAGCGGATGTTCCCACAGCAGCAGATGTGCCTTTAGTCCTTGTTGTCGAGCCGCAAGCTCTAGCATGGGCACAGCAGATTGTCCGTTTCCTTCAGACAGGAGAACTTCCCGAAGAGCAAGAAGAAGCGGAAAGAGTAGCCCGGCAGTCAAGTATGTACCAGTTTGTCGACAACACACTGTATAGAAGAAGACTCAACGGTGTGAAATTGAAGTGTATTCACCGGGAAGACGGACAAAAGCTGTTGGCAGAGATACATGCAGGCATATGTGGTCACCACATTGGCGCAAGAGCACTTGCCGGCAAAGCATTCCGGCAAGGTTTATTTTGGCCGACAGCCCTCCAGGATGCAACTGCACAAGTAACCAAGTGTGAAGCATGCCAGTTCCATTCCAAGCAGATACACCAGCCAGCTCAAGCTCTCCAGACGATCCCTTTGTCTTGCCATTTTTGGTCTGGGGGCTCGACATCCTCGGCCCCTTTCCCCGAGCTGTCGGGGGCTTTGAGTACTTGTACGTTGCAATCGATAAGTTCACAAAGTGGCCGGAAGTGGAAGCAGTGAGGAAGGTGACAGCACAGTCAGCAGTCAAGTTCTTCAGGTCGATTGTTTGCCGCTTCGGGATCCCTAACAGGATCATCACCGACAACGGCACGCAATTCATGAGCCGCACCTTCATGCAGTACGTCCAAGATCTTGGCGCCAAGGTCTGCTTCGCTTCTGTTGCTCATCCGAGAAGTAACGGTCAAGCGGAGAGGGCGAATGCTGAAGTGCTGTGGGGGCTCAAGACCAGGACTTTCGACAGGCTGCGCAAGTGCGGAAAGAACTGGATTGAGGAGCTGCCGGTGGTTCTTTGGTCGATCAGGACGACGCCAAATCGAGCCACTGGCCAGACACCTTTCGCTCTAGTCTATGGAGCAGAGGCAGTTCTCCCCACGGAACTCATATATGGGTCACCTCGAGTACTCGCTTATGATGAGCTTGAGCAAGAGCAGTTGCGACAAGATGACGCGCTGCTCCTTGAGGAGGACCGTCTTCAGGCCGCTGTACGAGCTGCTCGATACCAGCAAGCTTTGCGCCACTACCATAGCCGCAAAGTTAATGCCAGAAGTCTCGAGGAAGGCGACCTTGTTCTTCGGCGTGTTCAGTCCGCCAAGAATTCCAACAAGTTGACGCCGAAGTGGGAAGGCCCTTACCGGGTGAAAGGAGTCACTAGGCCTGGTGCTGTCCGCCTTGAGACCGAAGATGGCATTCCGGTGAGCAACTCCTGGAACATTGAGCATCTTCGTAAGTTTTACCCGTAGGGCGCGGTTGCCGGAACCTATTCCGGCAACCACCTTTTGTACAAGTCTTGCCGATGTTGCATGTAATCCTTTGTACGAAGCCGGGCGCAGACCCCGTGCATAAGTAAAGCTCATGTGCTCCGCACATCTTGTCAATTTCATGGTTTCTACTTTTTTTCCATGCGTTATCTGACACTTTGTGCAGCACCTACCCCCAGTAAGCAATAACGAGCCATAAGGCTCCATATCTTTATTTTCTCTTCTTTCTCTTTCTCAAAGAAAGGAAGGTTCCCTCGCCCACAAGTTTGCCGGGGGGAAAGGAGAAGATAATGGTGTGGACCAAGCGTCGTTCGAGGAAGTTTCGCCTTACCGGGAAGCAAACGACAGAAAAGCTAAGTTGCTAAAGTTTGAGCAATCAGTTTTAAAATTTTTAAGTTATCTTCCTCGAACGATCGTGCTTTGTATGGAAAACCTGTGCGCGGAGGAACCAACTCGTAGCTAGTTGCGCCCTTACTTTGTTTCGAGTCCGCTCAACAACTTAAGTGAGATGCGACTAGTTGCGACAAGGTTTCTTGTCGGTAGCAGCACCGCCAGCAGGCTGCTGATGTCCCGCACTCAGCGCTCGCGGCTAAGGTTCCTGCGCCGACAAGTTCCCTAAAAGCGTAGGGCAAAAACATACAAAGGAAGGAATCAAGTAAAGGAAATAACATAGCAATTGCTACCCAAAATAGAGTCATATTACAAGATAGCTTGTCGCAGCTTTAACAGATTGTTCTCATGACATGACCAGCAGCGACAAGAAAAAGAGAAAACGGGCGGCCTAATCTACGCGATCGCCCTCAACCCTCTTGATCCCGCTCACCTTGTCCACAATGGGTGCGACAAGGGCCTTGAGCGCTTCCAGATCAGCATCCGGCGGCAGGGACCTGAGGACGTTGGTGAGGTTGAGGCCTGGGTTGCGGAAGGCCACCTTCACCAGCACCTTTTGAATAGCTCCCGCGCAGATCTTGTGCGACTCGTCGGCCAGCTGCTTTGGGATCTTCTCCTGGAGTCGCTGGAGGGCCGTCGCCACACCTTTGAAGAACTACAAGTACAACAAAGAATCGTACTCTTCTTCTTCCTCGTCGGAGCTGAGCGCGGAGAGATCAAAGTCCGGCTCGCCTCCGGTGCGACGAGGCGGAGGAGTAGGTTCCCTTGTCCACTTGGCAGGAGCAGTAGCGGTGGACCAGGAAGACCCCGCTCCAGTTGCTGCCGCGGCGTGAGGCGCTCCCGCAGCAACAGTGCTTGGCGCAGTAGAGCGTATCGCGCGGCGCGGCGGCTGTTGACTCGTCTGCCGCCCCGCTACGTCCCCGGCCTTGCGGAGACGCCTTCTTGGTGGAGCTGGGGGCTCCGCTTGCGGCGAGCTGGCTGAAATTGGAGAGGAGGAGGAGCCGATCTTCAACGAGTCGCTCGCGCCCTCGGCGGGCTCACTCGACTCAGCCACAGGCCCGACAAGCTCTTCCTCGCCAGCAAGCTCCTCCCGCTCGGCAAGGCTTGCCGCCTCTACTGCCTCTGCCTCCTCCACGGTGAATCCGAACTCGCCCGCGGCAGCGGCTGCTGCCGCCTCTTCCAGCCTGGTGGCGATGCGCTGCATCTCATCATCGGTGGTGTCGCGGGTGAGGCTCTTCTGTTCATCAGGGCAGACCGGCACTTCTACCAGGCCGTCAAAGAACTCCTGCACGACATCATCTGCAGGCTCTTGCCAAGTTGGGACAATTCCATGCGAGTCGCACAGCTGCATCATTGCACGGATGTGGTCGAGCGCGGAGTTGTTGCACAGCGGAACGACACTCCTCGGCAACCTGAACGCTCCGGGATGTTCAGGATCGTGCTTGAACAGTTCCAGGAGCATCACATCCAGTTCCAGGACAGTGAAGTTAAAATTGAGGCCCGGGCGCAGCCTCATGATATCCGCCGCATTTTGGAACTCCCAGGCGGGTCTCCTCCTCTCCTGCAGGGGGTGATGCGGCGACGAAGAAAATCTGCGCCAACGGCGCCTACTGTGAGCCCGGCAAGCCTAAGGCGTAGGATCCGGGTGACGGCAATCTTCAGCCTAGTGTCTTCCGGGGCCACGCTGCTCCAATCGTTGCCGTGCACTACTGGGGCTTGGCGCTGGGCGGTAAACGGCTGCGGGTTCTCCTCGACAATCTAGCACTAGTCTGCTCTCCATTCATCCCACTTGTTGCGGAGCCCTCCCTCCAGATAAGCGTCCTTCTTGCCGGTTCTCGAGATCCAAGCGATTCCGCCAGAAAGAGGCTCCCCTCTCTCAACTCGGGGCATAAAGAAGTGGCGGAAAAGAGCTACCTTTGGATAGACTCAGACAAAGTTTTCGCAGAGATGTGCGAAAACTGCCAAGGTCAGAACAGCATTGGGGGTGAAGTCAAGGAGGCGGAACCCGTAGGTGTTCATGATATCGCAGAAAAATTCAGAAAAAGGCGGGCAGAGCCCGCAGTAGAAGAACAGCGCGAAGAAAGGGTATCCATTCGGAGCCAGTTCCGAAGCGGCAGCTGGGAGTACCTTCGTACGCGGATGCGCTCGCGTCTCCGTCGACCAGAAGAGGTAGTAGTACTCCCTCAGCTCCTTCGCGGCGAGCTGGGGGGGAAGATTGCCCGCTCCTTTCGCAGCGCCGCGAGCCGCTGCGCCTCGGTCGACTTCACGACCTTCCCCTTGTCGGCTTTCGGAGCCATGGCGGAGGTGGTGGGGGAGATCGACGGCGTTGGTAATGCTGGTGGCGATGGGGAGCGGAGCGCTGCTCTCTTTCAGCTTTAGGAAGAAGGGGGGAGCGGCGGAGATTTCTGAGATTGGAGTAGCAACCAGCGAGATGGGCGAACTGCCCCTGTTTCCCCTGCTTATAAAGAGGGAGGGGGCGAGCGTTCCGTCTTTCTGAATAAAGAAACCACCCACGATCTCTCCCACGACGCTGCATTCGACGCTTGCCGTTCGGGGAAGGCACGGTGGATACAGAGTGAGATACGGCGTAACCCAGGCCGCGCGTGCCCGTGCCCTGTTTTGGGCCTGGCCCAACAGCGCTTGGCACCATGTGTGGCCCAGGCCCGGGGGCTCTTGTCGGTGTACTAGAGTAGGGGTATCCCAATATCCCGAACTTGTGCACGGGCAGTTGCAGCACCCCGCGGCAAGGCTTGCCGGGTGACCGCCAAGGTCCTCCGTGGTTCCTTTGGAGCCATTCAAGAACAAAGTATTCAAGCCAAGGAGACAAGGCCCCGGCAAGAGGAGCTTGCCGGGAAGGCCAACCAAGGCATCTCAAGGAACTTGCCGCGACGCGCCATGCGTCCCGGCGAGGCCCGGTGAGCGACAAGCTTCCGGACGCGACAAGACAACGACCGCGGCAAGGCACTTGCCGCGGCAAACTACCACTCTGTACCTGTGCTCCAGCACATCCACAAACGTGTCGCCCTGGGACCTTTCCAGGCGCGCGTGGCAAGAGGTTGTGCGGCCAGCGGTGCGCGGTGGCAAGCGACGCTGACAAGATTGCCATTGTGGCAAGCGGTGGCGTCCCTGACGGTCCCTTTTTGCACTATTTGGGCGACGTAGACATGCATTTAATGCCTTTGTCCCCTGCCGTCAGGGTTAGGTATGATACACTGTACAGGTAGTTGTACCAACCGCAATTCCTGTCGGAGACCCCTTTAGCATATAAAAGGAGGCCCATGCGCAACGTAGAGGAGGAGGTCGGAGGCAGAAAAACACTCACGCTCGGTCTCGTTAGCAGCTACTGTGTATTGTAGCACTCAGTGCTCCCGAGCAAGAACTCAATACACTCAGACATGCAGCAGTAGGAGTGTTATCTCTCCGGAGAGCTCCGAAGCTGGGTAAACTGCTTGTGTGCTTTGCCTCGATCCGCTCTTTGTGCAATCTCCGCCCCCCGCCGAACCGAAAGGGGCTCGGTCCGCCGTTCCCATAGGTGTTTGTGGATCAGTTTACCCGACACCAAGCGTTGTGGCACCCCGGCTCAGAGCAACCTGTTTACCTTGCATTGCCAGCCCAGAGACCTTGTCTTCCGGCAACACACAACAACATGGTACAGAAAACAACCGCTTTATTCATGCTAGCGGAACATAGTTCATATTACAATAGTTAGCGAGGCCATGCGGCACACACGGTGCGGATGAACAATATGTACATTATTTAGTGAACATAAAGGGGGCCTCGATCATGACAACTACACGGCAGCGGAACAACGACGTAGCGGGACTCCATAGCACAAGGACACCAACGTGGACACGGTCTAGACTCGGACAGCTCTCCTTTCCAACGGGACTTTCCTGAAATCTGGCATGACACGCCAGGTCAGTACATTGAATGTACTTGCAAGCTCACAATAAGCATAAACATGATGACAGACAATATTATGATATTTATCCAATTAATCAACAATGCAACTATATATCGAACATGCTATAACGATGCTCAATAGGTACTCATTCTCCTGACTTGCTTACCAGATGTACCACTAAACATGATATTACCAAAAACATACTCGTGATCCGTACGACGATCACAACCCGACCATCTCATGGCCCGTGATCCTTACGGTGATCAAAACCCGACCAACTCGTAGCCCGTGATCCTCACAGCGATCACAACCCGACCAACTCATGTCCAACTCAACACGATGACCTCACTGCCATCCTTAGTGCAATTTTAGTGTGCATATTTATTAAGTGTTGACCCATGGTGTACCTTACTTTCTAGCGTGTCCATAACCGTGGACTCGGCTATCGATAGATTAAAAACACTCTGCAGAGGTTAGTACATTGTACCCACACTACGGAACCCATGGCCTCGCACTCCCATTCAGGTGGACCAACAGCGTTCCGACGAAACCATTCCATTGTCATGACACTCTCCCGGCCCTTCCGACTCAGACCCCACCGGGCTAGTCCTGGGAGGCCACGTGTCCACCTCCAGACACCTCGACCACCATCGTGTCCACGATCCACTCTAGGATCCAATACCAAAATTAACTTAACAACAGGCTCACAAGGTTATGCTTGCCTACCGGGCCAGGGTACAGCACACCCATATCCTTCCCTAAATTGAGGTACCAACCAGAGGCACGACAATGAAACGCATTAATGTCGCCCATACCGGCAAATGTGGTTGCACTGGGAAAGACTCGTTTCAGCGGCACCACGACCCGGTCAACAACATGTTCAAGTTGAATTATTAATCAGGTTCAACTTAATGTGAAAAGAAAATAACCGATGTCATACCGCCATACTATGCATCACTTAACATATGCATCACATAACCGTGCAAAGACTACACCAACCACGCTCCTACGGAGCCATCATAAACTCATGCTACCATTCTGGTTAAAATCTCACTTTACTTATACCAGAACAATTCCTAGCATTATCATCATTATTCATCATGCAAAATAATATTTAAACTACTAATCAAACTCTATGTCCATATAATTTATTTCTCACTAGCAACTAAGTTCTCCTTATCTTGCCAACAATATTTACTTCAAACATTTTGAAGTTCAAGTATTTTAACATAGCAAGCACATAACAGAATATATTTATTATGTAACTAATTCAAATGCATCAATATTCATAAGTTCAAGTATGAAAATCATAAATATTTAAGTGGCACCATAAAAATGCTACTGTGATTTGCCTTAGCACTGATGAGGTTCACAAATATCCTGGTGATCCACAAGACAAGCTGGCTCTTCTGAAAATATTCAAAACCACAAAAGAAAAATATCAAGAAACCTTCTCAAAATTGCCAGAAAATCTAGACAGCAACGAAAAATCCCATCTTGGGTGTTGTTAGATTTTTGGACACAGAACACGATGCAAAACGAATGACTGCATTTGGACTTGTAGAATAAAAGTTATGGCCATTTGAAGTTTCCTGGAATTTAAATGAATTTGAAAATAAAAATAGAGGGGGGTGACGTCGAAGGCGTAATATCTCGGGGCGCCACCACTCATACCGCTTCGCACGCATAGTGAGTGGCTGACTAGCGGGCCCCGCTAGTCAGGCCAGAGGGAGGGGAGAGGGAAACAGAGGGGGACGGCGATTCGCCGGAGCTCAGGCCGGCGATGAGACTTCTTGGAGGCAAATGAGAGGGAGGGATCGAGGGAGAAGGAGATTGCGCACCTGCCCGTACCCGTAGCATGGCTAACGGTGGCCGGACAGCGTCGAATTTGACCTCTCCAGCGGCGACATAAGGCGGAGGTCGCCGGAGTTGAAGAAGACGGCGGCTTGGGGCGGCTCCAGGGGCTCTAGCTAGGCGCGTTAGATTCACGGAGGAGAGGCGGAGGCCCTGACAGGGTCGCCTTGGCTTGGGGGTGGCAGGAGCTGCGGGAACGATCCAGAGGAGATCGCCGGCAAGCTTGGCTCGGGGATGGCAGCCCGCTGCCTGCCCGGCCGGGCTGCGGCTTCTAGTGGCTCTAGGAGGGAGTGGGAGTGAGTTGCGATGCTCCAGGAGGCTGCGGAGGGGGGCTTTTATAGGCGGGGCGACGAGGAGGGCTCGGGCTTCGCCAGAGGACACCTTTCCCCGGCGCCCAGTGACGAATGGTGCCAGAGAGTGATGGAGAAGGCGACGGAGGTCACGCAACAACTGTACGCGGGCGCGGATGAGCACATGAATGAGGGGGAAAGAGACGAACATAGTGCACGCATTGTGCCGTTGGCCGGACCGTGCCTGTGCTCGCTATGGCGAGCTTCGGCGTCGGCGAGCGGCAGGGAGGAGTTATGGGGGTGGATACGAGGATGGTGGCGAGGGGAGACACGCTCTGCTCGGCCGAGCAGCGAGCATGCGCTCAACAGAGGCGCTGGTGATGTGCAGAGCGCGCGTTTGGCATGCCAGCACGCTCGGACGAACGCGGTCACCGCGTGGACCGTGACAGCAGTCCACCTACGCACTAACAAGGATGTTTGGCGTGTAGTCCTTAGTAACCTTAGGCGTTACCATGGCTCGGTTTGGTTCCAGG
The DNA here is from genome assembly GCF_002162155.2 of Triticum dicoccoides. Classification (NCBI taxonomy): domain Eukaryota; kingdom Viridiplantae; phylum Streptophyta; class Magnoliopsida; order Poales; family Poaceae; genus Triticum; species Triticum dicoccoides. The sequence continues at coordinate 243,670,220 of NC_041393.1, forward strand.
TGCAGTATAAGTAAAATGGTGATGAGGTTAAGTTACTGGACAGAAACTTTGGGGAGTTACTGTGGTCAAACCACAGGGATTCAAGGTTTGAGCTTTGGGGTTTTACTGACTCTTACTAAGGTAATCAAGCTTAGGGAAAACCAGCTAGATTGGAGCTAGTAAAAAGGTAGTTGTTGTAGAAACTACCATTTCAACCCCGAAGTGATTTTATTTTCTATAGCAAAAATGCTGCAAAGAGTGGTGAAATATTTTTGCTCAGAAATGTGCCCTAGGTTCCAAAGAATATTTGGGATTTTACTCAGGATTTTTGGGGCAAGAAAAATTAGGGTTGCTTTGGAGCTCAAGGAGTTAGCTAGGGTTTTCGAGGCAAAAATGAATATTTTTCATTTAAGAAAAATATTCCAAGCAATATTGTTGGGTTGGCCAGGGGTGAAATGATGGCTTAGAGGAGGAGAGGGAACACTTGGGTGAAAATCAAGGGATACCCAAGTGGCTAAGTCCAAATGAAATGATTCAAAACTCCAAATTCAAAATCAACTCAGCTGAAAATCAAGCAAAGAAAAACAGGGTAAAAACCAGGCTGTCACAACTATATCGTCATCGAACGTTAAGCGTGCAGATCCTACGGGTTCGGGAACTATGTAGACATGACCGAGACACTTCTCCGGTCAATAACCAATAGCAGAACCTGGATGCTAATACTGGCTCCTACATATTCTATGAAGATCTTTATTGGTTGAACCATTATGACACCATACGTTATTCCCTTTGTCCATCTGTATGTTACTTGCCCGAGATTCGATCGTCGGTATCTACATACCTAGTTCAATCTCGTTACCGGCAAGTCTCTTTACTCGTTCTATAATACATCATCCTGCAACTAACTCATTATTCACTTTGCTTGCAAGGCCTCTTATGATGTGCATTACCAAGAGGGCCCAGAGATACCTCTCCGATACTCGGAGTGACAAATCCTAATCTCGATCTATGCCAACCCAACAAACACCTTCGGAGATACCTGTACAGAATCTTTATAATAACCCAGTTACGGTGTGACGTTTGATAGCACACAAGGTATTCCTACGATATCTGGGAGTTGCATAATCTCATAGTCGAAGGAATATGTGTATTTGACATGAAGAAAGCAATAGCAATAAAACTAAAGGATCAAAATGCTAAGCTAACGGATGGGTCTTATCCATCACATCATTATCCTAATGATGTGATCCCGTTCATTAAATGGCAACACATGTCTATGGTTAGGAAACTTAACCATCTTTGATTAACGAGCTAGTCTAGTAGAGGCTTACTAGGGACACAATGTTTTGTCTATGTATCCGCACATATATCAAGTTTTCGGTTAATAAAATTCTAGCATGAATAATAAAAATTTATCATGATATAAGGAAATATAAAATAACAACTTTCTTATGGCCTCTAGGGCATATTTCCTTCAATCCCATCTTGGGGCCTTTTTCGGCATCCTATCAGAGGGGGATTCGATCATGGAGGGCATCTACATGAAATCTAGTGCCCTGCCGATGAAGCGTGCGTAGTTTACCACATACCTACGGGTCCATAGCGAGTAGCAAGATGGCTTCATCTCTCTCTTTGACCTTCAATACAATGTTCTCCTCAATGTTCTTGGAGTTCTATCCGATGTAACCTTCTTTTGCGGTGTGTTTGTCAAGATCCGATGAATTGTGGATTTTTGATCAGATTATCTATGAATATGATTTGAATCTTATCTGAATTCTTAAATGCATGATTTGATATCTTTGTATTTCTCTTCGAATTATCGGTTTGGTTTGGCCAACTAGATTGGTTTTTCTTGCAATGGGAGAGGTGCTTAGCTTTGGGTTCAATCTTGTGGTGTCCTCACCCAGTGACAAAGTAGGGGTAGCAAGGCACGTATTTGTATTGTTACCATCAAGGGTAAAAAGATGGGGTTTTCACAATATTACTTGAATTTATCCCTCTTCATCATGTCATCTTACTTAAGGCATTACTTCATTCTTATGAACTTAATGTTCTAGATGCTTGCTAGATAGCGGTCAATGTGTGGATTAATAGTAGTAGATGCAAGCAGGAGTTGGTCTACTTAACACGGATGTGATAGCTATATTCATAATCATTGCCTTGGATATCGCTATAACTTTCTGCTTTTCTATCAATTGGTCTATAGTAATTTGTTCACCCACCGTATTATTTTCCTTCAAGAGAGAAGCCTCTAGTGAAACCTATGGCCCCGGGGTCAATTTTCCAACATATATTTTTGGATCTATAAACCAGAAAAGCCAAAATACCTTTACTTTCATTTTGTTTTACGTTTTAGTAATCTTTTATATCTATCTCTATCAGATCTCATCCTTGCAAGTGACCGTGAATGGGTTGACAACCCCTTTATCGCGTTGGTTGCAAGTGTTTGATTGTTTGTGCAGGTGCATAGATTGAAGACTTGCGTGTATCTCCTACTGGATTGATACCTTGGTTTTTAACTTAGAGAAATACTTATCTCTACTTTGTTGCATCACCCTTTCCTCTTCAAGGGAAAACCAATGCAAGCTCAAGAAGTATTAGATATATTAATGATATTTTTTTCTTTAATGAAATCGTAGGGCACCTTGGTCTTCTTGAATTGCCTCCTAAAGGTAGATCTTTCACCTAGTCAAACATGCAGGATTCCCCTTTGTTGGAAAACCTAGATTGGTTTTTCACCTCCTCCAATTGTATCACTATTTACCCAATTACAGAGGCCCTTCCTTTGGCTAGGACTGCTTCTGATCATGTGCTATGTGTGGTTGTGATTAAAACTGCAATGCCAAAGTGCAAGATTTTCAGATTTGAAAAACTGTTGAGTTCAAATGGAGGGGTTTTATGAGTGTGTTTAGAAATCATGAAGTAAACCTTCTTGCAAAACCCATTCTTCTGCTATCATTGATGACAAGTTGGAATCTCTTAGGAAAGATCTCAAAAAATGGCAGTCTGGCCAAAGATGAAACTGCTTATTGCCAACTGCAACAAGATTATTGTTTTGTTGGATAACTTGGAGGAAATCAGGCCACTATTCAGGCATGAATTTAATTTCAGGAAAATTGTTAAGCTCCATGTGGAGAACCTGCTGCACCTGCAGTACCTATATTGGAAAAAGAGGTGCACTATTAGTTACATCAAAGTGGGGGAGGAAAATACTAAATTCTTTCATGCCATGTCCACTGAGAGCTTCGGAAGGAATTCAATTGCTAGTTTGCAACAACCTGATGGAACAGTTATTTTTGAGCATTCACAAATGGAAGGGATGATTTGGACTGCATTTAAAGGGAGAGTGGGGGTCTCAAGAGGTATTAATATGGGCTTTGATCTCAGTTCATTGCTAAAACATGTGCCTGGTTTGGATGTTCTCACAAAGCCATTTACTATTGAGGAAATGGATCTTGTAGTCAAGCATATGCCTATTGATAAAGCCCCTAGTCCTGATGGCTTCAATGGTCTCTTTTAAAAAAAGTCCTGGACCATCATTTGCAAGGACTTCTATGGTTTGGCACAGGATTTTTATGATGTAAGAGTTAAGCTGGAAAATATCAATGGGTCCTTTATAACTCTCATACCCAAGAAGCTCTCACCTGAAGTTGTAGGTGATTATAGGCCAATCTATTTGTTGTTATGGGACTCAAGTTCTTGTCAAAGGTGGTTGCCAACAGATTCCAAGAGTTGATCATGGAGTGTATTCACAAAAATGAGTATGGATTTATTAAATCCAGTACCATTCAAGATTGCATTGGTTGGACACTTGAGTATCTGCACCAATGTCATCAATCTAAAAGGCACATTCTAATTCTCAAACTTGATTTTGAGAAGGCTTTTGATTCCATTGAGCATTCTGCTATTTTTGAGATAATGAAGTACAAAGGTTTTAATGCTAAATGGATCAGCTGGGTAAAGGAATTGTTGACTACTGGGACTTCTTCAGTCCTTTTGAGTGGGGTTCCTGGTAAGCAATTTGTTTGTAAAAAGGGAGTGAGGCAAGGACATCATGTTTCCCCTCTCCTCTTTGTCTTGGCTGCAGATTTATTGCAGTCTGTGGTTAATGATATGCACCAAAAAGGAGAGTTGCAACTAACCATTCCTTGTCATGACAAGGATTATCCAGTTGTGCAATATGCAAATGATACTCTGATCATTATGCCAGCAGATGAGCATCAGTTACTGGCCCTTAAGAGAATGTTGTTGGTCTTTTCGCAATCAACTGGCCTAGATGACAATTATCACAAATCATAAATGGTTCCCATTAATGTCACACAGGAAGAAACTGAGAGGCTTGCTTCCATTTTTGGGTGTCACGTGGGTAAGATGCCCTTTACATACTTGGGCCTACTTGTGGGAACTACAATGCCTACAATTTCTGATTTGATGCTCTGGTGAATTGCATGGAGAGGAGAATGACTGCTAGTTCATCTTTTCCCAAGGTGGAAGACTGTAATATCTTGATTCTGCTTTATCTTCACTCCTTTGCAGCTTGTTCATCCCTCCTGGAATTCTCAAGCACTCCAAAGAATACAGAGGCAGTGTCTTTGGAGGAAAAATAGGCAAGAGCCTACACCCTCTTGGTCTCTTGGGTGTTAATTTGCAGACGCAAGAATAAAGGTGGTCTTTGCATGCTTAATCTTGGGATTTAGACTATTGTTTTGTCAATGAAGCATGTCAACAAGTTTCTTAACAAAGCAGATATTCCTTGGGTGCAGCTAATTTGGAACTCTTATTATCATGAGCTTGTTCCCCAAGGGATAGCTTCATGTGGATCTTTTTGGTGGAAGGACATACTGTCGGGGATATACCGCGCGGTATGACCCGACTGGAAGTATGACCCGGTCGGGCTTGGCGTTTTCATTATAACCTGCCGTGAGGACTGATGAATCACGAGCCTGGCGACTTACTAATGGCCCTGATGGTGGGTCAGATAGAAGACTAGGCCAAAGGCCCAGAAGGCCGGCTCATGTTATGTTGGGCCGGCTTAAGAGAACAGACATAAGGAATATTCTCCTACAAAGGAAGCAAGATAAGGACTCCACTTGTAATAGAGTAATCCTAATCCTACTAGGACTAGTCATGTAACCCGCCCCTTCAACATATATAACGAGAGGCGGGGCTCCCCAAAGAGGGACAAGGAAGAAGAAACAATCTCTAGGGCTAGACACAAAGAGCTGGCTTACCGGCGACTCCCTCATGATCATAATGAGACCTAGCCACAAACAACATGTAGGGTTATTACCGGATGATGTTTCCCGGGGCCCGAAGCTGTCTAAATCCTTGTCTTGTGTTGCGTCTCTTGATTCCGCCCAACCCCTCTCAAGCTACCGCATAGATGCGTTGGCCTCGCGACTAAGCCCTCACACTAAGGACATCTGCCGCGATAATTCCACGACAGTTGGCGCCCACCGTGGGGCCTGCGCATGATGTTGTTGAGTTCTTGGAGGGTTCACTCCCAGGGATCGAGAAGTTTGCAAATGTCTAGTATGAGTTTTGAGTTCAAGGGAATTTATGGTTTGCCGTTCCTGTGCGTATCGCCGATGAAATGCTATCCATCGAATCTGGATAGAAGATCAATTTTTTGTTGCTAGTCATATGTCGCCGAGGCCAACAGGAATTGTTCTCCAGCTGCCGTACACCACGTCAGATCAATCTACGTCAATTGGCGCGTGTGGGCAAGGGTCAAGCCCCGAGGTGGTTTCATAAAGTGATCGGCTAAACTGATGCTACTATGGTCCGGAGAAGTATTATTTCCAATGGATGATTATGCTACTGCTCTCATGAAGGCAATACTGCTATAGTACTACTCTGCTGCTACTGTTTGTAACTCAGATTTTGGAAAGGGGAAGAATACCAAGACCTGGATTCTGCTCCGTTGCTGAGTCGCCCACGGCATGCAAGTCGTCGTCAAGCTGGCCGCGACCTAGGGAAGGGAGCGCACTCCGTCGTCGCCTTAGTCACACTCCGAGTCACCGGAGGGCCCCGTAGTGGTTCGCCGGTTCGGTGCGTCCTCAAGCCATCGTGTGCTCTTAAGCCACCCCCGCTGCCTCACCTTCACCGGTTCTAGCTCAGCAGCCGGGTTTTTCTGCACACACTGAGCCGCCATCGCCGTGTTTTGCTCCGGCCTTGGGGCCGCCTTGGATGGCCCTTGTCGCTGCCTCAAACAAACCGCCACCATAGCTTCCCGCGAACCGCTCGTGTGGTGCGCCTCTGTCGAGGCTGGCCCTGCCAAGCCGCTGCCTCCGTCAAAATCTGTTCGCGAGCCGCCGTCGTCGCCTACTTCATTACAGCCTCCGCTCGTTTCCACCACTACCTGGCTCCAAGTTTCTCCTGCTCTGCTGCCAAGTTGCCCTTGCCGGGCGTCTCAGCTGGCCTCAGCCGTGCCGAGCTAGTCTGCTTCTAACCCCGTGAAATCTCCGGGTCAAGTTAGCATACGCACAGGGATCAAGGGTCAAAGTCTGATGGATTCCTTAGTTCCTGCATGTGAATAAAACATAAAATAGTACAAACACTATACATGCGTAGGAAGGATTAAGTATAAAGAGGTGGCCCCTAACATTGACTTGGATTCAGAAGAATTTTCTACGGGTCTACTAGGATTCAGGTTTGAGGAAAAAAGAATGAGGAGGAAGTGCTAATCGTGCCAAAGTGCACGAAAATCAAAGGGATGTATAAAAAAGGGCCACGTGGGTGCTACTGCGTCTAACGCTGTCCAGCATTATTCAATGCCAGCGTTTGTGTTAATCTTATAAAACAGACCAGGTGCTATTGTTTCTATCTACTTTTAGTACATATTTTAATCAAAAAGAGCAATTACTTTGGTCTGTATATTTTTATGTGCAGTAAAGGTGGTGCCATGTTGTGCCTATGAAGTGTGCGTCAGGATCATCACGAACCGGCGTCCGCGCCCGCTTACTAATGGAACAGGTGTGCGCAAGTCGCCACCCGTACAGCTTAATCTACATCAACCCGCCGAAGCCGCATTGAGCCGCCCCTACCCCTTTGAGCCGCCGAGGTTATATTAAGTCGCCGGTCTGCCTGAGCCGCCGGAACTATATTGAGTCGCCGGTCTGCCTGAGCCACCTCTGTCACGATAAACGGATCATCCATCGTCCTAACAATCAGGTGATATCCATCCAAGTTATTTTTATTAGCACATGTTGTTTTTGTCAAAGAACAGTTTATCTTTGCCTTGGTCTGCAATATTGTTTATGCAGTGCAATTATTTATGAAAAAGTGATATTATACCGCGAAGATGGAGGCATGCCAACATCTTTTCACATAGGTGGTCATCGTTATTCAACGGACTCCCGCACTGGCTTACAACGCTGTGGCCGTCTCTCGCAACAGCGCTGGCTTACAACGTCGTGGCCGTCTCTCGCGACCATGCCGGCTTACAACAAGGAGGACAACTTGCCCGTCCGCAACGGCTTACAACGCCAGGGCCGGTTCATCTGTCTGTGCCACCTCAGATGTTGCGGTCGTCTTTACCGTCCGTCTGTCGCGGCCTGGTCTACATCAATACACCGGCCCACGCCTGTCTGCGTGAGCTATTTATTGAGTATGAGTAAGTCACTGCTTGGGTAGCCCGGTTTTCTTCCAATAAATTGGAGGCAAATTATCATCAGCCGCCGTCTGCGTTGGATGGCTCAATGGACATGCGCACAAGTCGCCGCAACTACAGTTTGGTTAACTTCAAACAGCTAGTTGGAAGGAACCATTGGCCGAGTTGCTGACATGGCTCATACGGGACCATTTATAACCCGTCGGGATTCAACATATTTCAGCAATCTACTTTTCAACTATATGTCGGTTTATATCATGGTCAAATATGGAGAATCTCAAGACAACTCCTCGACTCATCTTAAGACTCGGGGGCTATGATGACATGACTCGGCGGAATTGGCCAGTTTCAATGAGTTCAAGGACTCTGGGTCATTCGAGGGAAGATAACCCGGTCCCGGAGGCTAGCACCGTATTGGTGAAAATTTTAAAGGCCGTAGAAAATTTCTTGCTCATAATGAGGTTTCTGGTGCAAAATCCAGTTCAAGGGAGACTTATTTACCACAAAGCTTTGAAGCTTTCAATATCCGGTTCACAATCCGGCTAAAGGACAATCTATCTCCCACAAAGTTTTGAAGCTTTCAAATCCGGTTTAAAGTCCCGGTTCAAAAAGAAATAATCTCTCGCAAGTTTGAGCTCTCATAAAAATTAAAGGTTGCTAAAGAGAACTTGCTACCATGATGCGCTGTTCAAACATGGGTATCCTGCCTTACGGCTTATCTTATTATGGTCACTTGGGGGCTTCCTGCTCATCGAGCATAGCTATCGGTACCCTCTTGATAGGCGCAATGCCAAAACTTATATGATCGCTTGGGGGCTTCCTGTTCAAACATAGGTCATATTCGAACCAAAGAGAACATAGCTGTCGGTACCCTCTTGATCGGCACACTGCCAAGCTCACTAGGGGGCTTCTTGATCGTATTCAAATCATAGCTCAACCCCTTTTGGGAACCGACTTTGATTGTATTCGAATTAGAGTCGTTAAAAAACTCTCAAGATCATTAGGGGGCTTCCTGTTCAAACATAGGTCGTATTCGAACCAAAGGGAGCATAGCTGTCGGTACCCTCTTGATCGGTGCAACGCCAAAGCCACTGGGGGCTACATGATCGTATTCGAATCCTAGCTTAACCCCTTTGGAATGGTTTACTGATCGTATTCGAATCAGAAGCCTTGATTGTTTATTCTTATTTGGTTTAAGTTTTATTTGAACACAGCCTTTATTTAACTTGAGACTTTTTTGTTCCAAGGTCTAAGTGTAAGTATGGTTTAAATTTAACCCGGCTTGATTTTGGATGATAAGTCGCCAACACATGGGAATCATCATATCTTTGGAAGTGTTGTTCTTCACAAATTGGGTTATCACCCTTACTGTTCGGGTCACATAAACCGGCAGTACAAATTCAATATCACAGTGGTTATATGTGAGATATTATGACCCGCCCTGCTGTAAACCGCCCGGTTTGACTTTGGATGATAAGTCGCCAGCATATGGCAACCATAAACATTTGGAAGTTTTGGCTTCTAAAGATTGAGTTATCACCCTTACTGCACAGGTGTCATAAGCCGGCAGTACGATTCAATATTACAGATATGATATTGTTTATACATGATTATGTTTAAACCGGCCCTAGCTATGGACTTTAAGGCGCCGGTATATTTTGGATTACGCCATTGGAATTATGTGCTTATCAATCATTGGATTATTACCCTTATTGGATACGGCAACGTAAGCCGGAAGTATGAGCCAATTTCTACAGGTATGTTTTCCTGATTATATAAATATGCGAGGTTGGATAACCCACCGTGGCTTTTGATGTTAAGTCGCGAGTATGTTTAGGCTTGAATGGCCTTAATCCTAGTCTTTTCCATAATTGCATAAAGACTATATTATGTTTGGGTTTTTACCCACCCTGGCTTTGACGTTAAGTCGCCAGGCCATATGTTGTTTAAACTCTGTGCAGGATTTGCAGAAATATGACTTATATAAATGGTTAAGTTCAAGCTCATTATCAAAATTGATGCTTCAAAATGATTATCCATTCTGGATTTTCTGAAAAGCTATAAGCCACCGGGTTATGAAATTCCGGCTTACAATGAATGCGCATTAAGTCGCCATCGGCCAAGAGCCGTCGAGTATTTGAACTTTAGATCTACTTGTCAACCGATAAGGTATTCTAATTTCTAATAGCCAAAACTTGACTGGATTTTCATGATGATATTGAATGATTGAGGTTTTTCACACTAGATTATATTATTCAAATCTTGAATAGCCAACATGGCTGGATTTTTATTATGGTTATCAATATTATGATGGAGGTCTTTAAAGTCGCTTCAGCGCAATGGCTATTATTTTATCAATGGATATGATTTATTCTACAATGGAAGGAATAGTCCCGAGTCGCTGTAGGCTTACGACCCGGCACTTGGGTGCTACATTATTCAGATTGAGGTCATATAAAATATGCAAGTCCCATGTCACTGCCAGCATGCACCATGGCAATTGGGGGCTAATGCAAAGTCATTTTTTGCTCAACTTATTGAAGACCCGACTCATCACATTGTAATGAGCCGACCCTTGGGGGCTACCAATTGCTCCTGTCAAAAATTCAAGGTACACAAGCATTAATCCATTATATTGAATGGTCCACTACTCAGTTGGTAGAGTACAAAGCTCTTAATCTTGTGGACGTGGGTTCAACCCCCAAGGTGGAGATTATATTATATGATGTTATTATCAATAAATTATATACAAAGTCCCAGCTCAGTATTATCTTACTAAGCCGGCCCTTGGGGGCTACACGTTGTTGTTCAAGTTTACATGGTTATATCTACAAAGTCCCTGCTCATTATTGCATAATGACCCGGCCCTTGGGGGCTACACTGGTTGAATTTTTCATGAGCATAAGGAAATTACAAGTCCCAGGTTGCTGCAAGCATGACAACCCGACACTTGGGGGCTACAGGTGATATGAATATAAGGGAGAAAAAATCATCAAATTCTTAGTTTGGAGTAGACCAGATTAACCCGGTGTCTACAACAATCATGACCCGGCATCATTTATTTATAACCCGGCAAATTTGGCAATCATAAATCGGCAAGATCTACATCTTTAAGCCGGCCGAATATCAGTTGAATATTTCAAGACCAATATTTTTGTCAAGTCAGAGCATTGAAGGCCAACTCAAATGGATTATTTCTTATAATATTTCCCTACAGAGCCAATGTCAGCAAATTGGTTATGAAGCTGGCCTATTGACCCGGATTTTTTAAAAGAAGTGCCTAGATTTTTTGCATTGGCAAGGTTTGGACATATCTGTTAAAGGAGATTTGCTATAAGATCTTGAGTATGCATCCAGGAGGAAATGACAAGGACTTGAAGATTATCAGGTGCCAGTTCAGGAACATATTTAACCCGGAGCACAACCTATCAAGTTTGTTCTTGTGTTTATTTTACAGGATCAGTTTACCATGGATAAATCCAAATTAAACTGGGGGCTAATGTCGGGGATATACCCCGCGGTATGACCTGGCTGGAAGTATGACCCGGCTGGGCTTGGCGTTTTCATTGGTAACCCGCCGTGAGGGCTGGTGACTCACGAGCCTGGCGACTTACTAATGGCCCCGATGGCGGGTCAGATAGAAGACTAGGCCCAAGGCCCAGAAGGCCGGCTCATGTTATGGTGGGCCGGCTTAAGAGAAAAGGCATAAGGAATATTCTCTTACAAAGGAAGCAAGACTAGGACTCCATTTGTAATAGAGTAATCCTAATCCTACTAGGACTAGTCATGTAACCCGGCCCTTCAACATATATAAGGAGAGGCAGGGCTCCCCAAAGAGGGACAATGAAGAAGAAACAATCTCTAGGGCTAGACACAAAGAGTCGGCTTACCGGCGACTCCCTCATGATCATAATGAGACCTAGCCACAAACAGCATGTAGGGTTATTACCGGATGATGTTTCCCGGGGCCCGAAGTTGTCTAAATCTTTGTCTTATGTTGCGTCTCTCGATTTCGCCCAACTCCTCTCAAGCTACCACGTAGATGCGTTGGCCTCGCGACTAAGTCCTCACACTAAGTACATCAGCCGTGATAATTCCACGACACATACTCAAAATGTTTGATCAGTTTAGAGAAGTTTCTTGGGTGGAAATCAATCAAGGGGATACTGCTCTTTTCTGGCATGATAAATGGAAGATTGGAGATTCTATCCTACCTTTGCGAAATAGACTCCCTAGGTTGTTATCATATGCAAAGGAGACACTTGTATCAGTGAAAGATGTTCTAGAATGCCAAGACTTTCTGTCCAGGCTTAACTTGCCCCTTTCTGGGCAAGCCAATCAGGAGCTTCAATCTTTACAAACTCTACTTCAGTCCCATGAGAGACAGCCTGATTTGAAGGATGTTTGGTTCTGGCATGGCACTTGGAAACCTTACACTCTCAAGCAATTTTATAAATCCATGTATTCAAACCATGTTTTCAACCCTCTTCTACTTTGGATTTGGAGAAGTTGTTGTACTGTAGAAATAAAAGTTTTTGCTTGGATGCTCATCATGGATAGATTAAACAACATGGATATGGTGGAAAGAAGGCATTGGCATAATGATGAAGGGTTTAATTGTGTAATCTGCCCCACACACTCAAGTAAGGATAGAGACCAAGTATTCTTTAATTGGAACTTTATCCAGAGGCTATGGAACTTCTTACAGATTGATTGGTCTGCTGGTAACGAAATGGGGCAGATTTCCCTAAATGCTAAAAGGAATTTTGTTAAACCGTTCTTTGCTGAGGTGGTTTTCACAGCTTGTTGGAACATTTGGCTCATCAGGAATGGGAAGGTTTTTAGGCATGAGAGGCCTAGTTTTAATAAATGCAGAGGGGCTTTATCCATGATATGTATCTTCTTTCTCATAGGATTAAGGTTAGGCATAAAGAGGATCTTGTTAGATGAGTTTATTTCCTCCCCCCATGAGAGTTTTGTACTTTTGTATTTTGTATTAGGTAAGATTTTCTTCCTTTACCCTTGGTTACCTTTGGTAACCCTTGTACATACTGTATATTTTGATCCTAATAAAAAGACCGTCGGGGGTTTTCCCTACAATATTCAGTCAGAAAACATTGAGTACTAGCATGAGTAGGATATACACATCATGAACACAAATAACATGGAGGCTATGTTTGTTTTGAATAAACTACATGCGTGAACATGTGCCAAGTGAAGCCACTCAAAACATTCAGAGGAGGATACCATATCATCATACTACATCACAATCATTTTAATGCATGTTGACACCCAAGATAAATCATTATCCACTCCTAGCTACTTAAGCATGGCATGAGCAACTATAATCCCTAATTATCATCACAAACATGTTTAATCATAATATGTTGAATCATGGATACTGAGTTAAACAAATTTAGAAAAACAAAAATAAGTTGAGTTCATACCCACTTTTCCTTGCCTCAGTCACTTCATCATATACCATCATTATTTCCTTTCACTTTGCACAATCAAATGATATGAAAATGTTAATAGTGCAAGAGTGCCATGCACTAAGATGGAATCTGCAAACATTTTATTTAAAGGAGAAGACAAAATAATTTGGGATCTTTGTTAGATCAACAATAGTGCATATGAGAGCCACTCAACATTTTCATCATGGTCTTCTCCTTGGTACGACTCAACAAAAGAACACAATTTCAGAGAAACACACCAAAATATTTTTGGAGTTTTTAGTTTTTTTAAGAAGAAAATTAAAGAAAGAAAAACAAGAATAAGAAAAACTATTTACACGGGAAAGCTCCCAACAAGCAAAAGAATAAATTAGAAATCTCCTTGGGTTTTCTTTCAATACTACAATTGATTTAAACTAGAAAGAAAAGTTGAAAAGAAGCAAGAAATATTTTTGGATTTTTATAAAGCTTTTGAAACACACACAAGAAGAAAGGGAGAAAATAAAACTAACATGGATTATACAATGGAAAAGTATGAACACTGACAACTTGATTGAAATGTGTGAACATGAATGTAATGTTCGTGGAAAATACGTACTCCCCCAAGCTTAGTCTTTTGGCCTAAGTTGGTGATCACCACCCGTAGTAGCCATCCGGTTCCATGTGAAAGTGTCGAGGCGGCGGCACCGGAGCGTCCCACTCCTGGGGCTCCTCCTATGCCACTACCTATGTGTTCCGGTATGCAACAATGTCCTCTGGTAGGACAGTGGATCCGTTCCTAGCATAAGAGTCAAACAAAGCAGGTGTTGGCAATGGGATAATATCACGAGTATTCTCACTAAAAACCAATTTATAATGAATGTGGTGGGGAGGTAAAGGCTCATCGATAAAGTGGTGATCATCCATCGACTGCTGATCTAAATAAACTCTAGGTAACAAGTAATCATGCAGGCGTACTAGAACATTAAAGCATCTCGCCAAGCGAGTAGCATAAATACCCCCATGAATTTTACCTTTAGTCCTATTAGTGTGCAGACGGAGTGCAACGATAGCCCCTCGGTTATAAGTGTGGTCATTGTGAAGTGCAGGGCGTAAGATGGCAAGGTCAGGGGCACTGAGTATACTGCCCTTATCCCTATCAGTTAAGCATTTTGTTATGAAAAGAGAAAAGTAGTGCACAGAAGGAAATTGTAAACTAGTGGTCGTGGCTTTCTACATGCCCCTTTCCTCTCCTAAAGTTAAAGTGCGGAGGAAGGAATCAAACTCTGTCGGTCTAGGCTCTCTTAATTCCCCATCAGAGGGAATCAAAGATATCACACAAAATTTAGTAAGCGGTATCTGACGGGTTTCAGAATACAAATTAAACCGCACCTCAGGAGGTTCAAGCCTATTCCTGAAATGAAAGTTTTACACGAATGAATTGGTAAGGATGTGGTGTTGGTCACATTCTTCTGTGAGGAGGTTGGTGAGTCCAACATTTGCAATGGATTGTGTGAATTCTTGGTGGAATCCGACTTTATTCATGGAGGAAATGTGCGACCATTCACATGGTCGGACCTCCATCTAATGCTGAGTGTTCATGTCACCATCTGATGATTCACCGGTGACTCCCTTGGCATTCCTTTTAGAGGAACTCCTTCAGAAGAAATCCATCTTCCTATGAACAAATTTCTGAAAAAAATTGGACCACCAAATGATATCAATAGAACTTCACAAGATTGATAGTAACTACTCATATGGATGTCTAGAGGCTATATCAAGCATCCAACTTAGAACTCAAAGAATTCAACATGCAAGCTCATTTATAGTAGCACCAAGAGTAGCTAATTACTCAAAATATAAACCACTAGAACAAAAACTAATTGGAGCAATGGAGGAATCACATACCAAGTAGCAATTCCCAAAAATAGTTTCAGAAACAAAGCTCCAAGCAAAGAGACCAAAATTCGTGGGTTTGAGAGCAAGAACACAAGAGAGAGAGAGAGAGAGAGAGCTACAGAGATTTTTTTTCTGGAGGTAGGTGATGAAGTGAGCTAAAGGGATAAGTGAGGGGGGGCCTTGTGGGGCTCACTACCCACCAGGGCACGCCAGGTGGGTGTGGTGCGCCCTGGTGCCCAGTGGGAACCAGGGGCACCCTCCCTATGATGTTTTTAGTACCAGAAATTCTTAAATATTCAGGAAAAATCATGTTAAAATTTCTGAGCACTTTTTTTGGGGCACTTTTTTATTGCAGGATAATACAGAAAAATAGGATAAACATGGAACTTTATTATATTTAACTAAAAATAACAGAAACCAAAAAATAGGGATAGACGGTTGTGCTTACTAAATTCATCGACCACATGCCTCTCGAAAATAATCCATTAATAAGGTTGATCAAGTCTTATTAACAACCACTTTCGATTAGCATGAACCCGAAGAATTTTCGGAAAACACTAGGTTCCCTCGGCGAGGATATGCATATATCCAACAATAAATATTTCCTATTTCTTTTTGGTAGTAGGAAGAGGTAGTTGAAAACTTCCAATATTAATTGTCGGAGTATTTTCAATGACATTAATATCATTAACTTGAAACTGTTTCTTTGAAAAGTGCACCGTATGCTCATTACCATTGATATGAAAAGTGACTTTGCTTTTATTGCAATCAATAACAGCCCCTGCAGTATTCAAAAAAGGTCTACCAAGGGTAATCGACATGTTGTCGTCCTCGGGCATCTCAAGTATAACAAAGTCTATTAAGATAGCAACATTTGCAACAACAACGGGCACATCCTCATAGATACCAATAGGTATGGCAGTTGATTGGTCAGCCAGTTGCAAAGATATTTCCGTAGGTGTGAGTTTATCCAAATCCAGTCTTTTATATAAAGAGAGGCATAACACTAACACCGGCTCCCAAATCACATAAGGCAGTTCTGACATAACTTCTTTTAATGGAGCATGGTATAGTTGGTATTCCTAGATATCCTAGTTTCTTAGGTACTCCATCGTTAAAGGAATAATTAGCAAGCATGGTGGAGATTTCAGCTTCAGGTATTTTTCTTTTATTAGTGACAATATCTTTCATGTATTTAGCATAAGTGGCCATCTTTAAGATATCTGTCAAACAAGTAAGGAAAAAGACTGGCCTAAGCATTTCAGCAAAGCGTCGTCCTTCTTCTTAGATGGTTTAGGTGGAAACGGCATGGGCTTCTAAACCCATGGCTCTCTTTCTTTACCATGTTTTCTAGCAACAAAGTCTTCTTTATCATAACGTATATATTTACGTTGTGGGTTACCTAGATCAACAACGGGCTATATTTCAACATCATTATCTGGTTCTTTATCATTTTCTGGTTGAGCATCTATATGAACATCATCATTGTCATTTTCATTATCACTAGTCAATGTTCATTACCAGATTGAGTTTCAGCATCAGAGATAGAGACATCATTATTATCTTCAGAAGGTTTTTCTACCTCAGGTTCACTAGAAGTATGCAGAGTCATATCATTTTTCATTTTCTTCTTTTTAGTACGACTAGGTAAATCAGTATTAATTCTTTGAGAGTCTTGTTCAATTCTTTTAGGGTGACCTTCGAGATAAAGTGGCTCTTGAGTCATTGTACCTCCTCTAGTAATTAATCTGAGAGCATTATCATTCATATTATTATTCATTTCACTGACCAACTCACTTTCAGATTTAGTAACTTGTTCTAACTGAGTTTGAACCATATAATCATGTTTTCCTACTCCTTTCACATCTTTAGTGATTCTAAATAAGAAGTCACTCAAGTGAGCAATCATATCAACTTTTTGTTTTAACTTTTTCATAACATTTGCATTGAAATGATCTTGCTTAATAATGTAATTATCAAATTCATACAACACTATTAGGAAAAGGGCTATAGATCATATGGACACTAATGGCGCACCAGACATGTGGTGCGCCACTACTATATACTAATGGCGCACCATGTGTTGGTGCGCCATTAGTGTCCAAATACTAATGGCGCACCACATCCACGGTGCGCCATTAGTAACAATTTTTTTTTCATTTTTTTTCAAAACTAGTAATGGGGCACCAGGGGATAGTGCGCCATTACTAGTTAAACTAGTAATGGCGCACCACATCCACGATGCGCCACTAGTAATTTTTTTTTAAAACTAGTAATGGCGCACCATGTGTTGGTGCGCCATTAGTGTCCAAATACTAATGGCGCACCACATCCACGGTGCGCCATTAGTAACAATTTTTTTTTCATTTTTTTTCAAAACTAGTAATGGGGCACCAGGGGATAGTGCGCCATTACTAGTTAAAACTAGTAATGGCGCACCACATCCACGGTGCGCCACTAGTAATTTTTTTTCAATTTTTTTATTTTTTTCAAAACTAGTAATGGCGCACCATGGGGGTGGTGCGCCATTACTAATTGAACTAGTAATGGTGCACCACTCTCACGGTGCGCCATTACTAACTTGGCCCAAAAAATCCACCGAATGCACCCACACCCCCCCTGGACCGCCTTTTCAGTTTAAAAAAAATAAAAGAAAATGATGGAAATGTCAAAAAAATAAAAGAAAATAAGTTTCCCATGTGATATGTGGTCTAGTTGTTGGGAAAATTTACAAATATGAATTTCGACTTTATTTGCAAAATGTCTCTGGAATTTGTAAAATGGGCATAACTTTTGCTTACGAACTCGGATTAAAAAGTTTTTTATATGAAAAATCATCTACTCGAAAAGTTACGACCAAATTTAATCAGGGGATTCCCGTTAAACATTTTTAAAATCCTCAAAAAGCTAAAAGAAAAAAGTTACGGGGCTTTCAAGATCGAGAGGCAAAAAAATTCAAAAAATTTCAAACTTACTAGTGGCGCACCGTTTGCTAGGTGCGCCAGTAGTAACAGAAAAAAATTTGGTTTCAAATTTTTTTTGGAATTTTTTTTCAAAAAATGATACGTAATATGACCGGGAAGTTTGAAATATTTTTCAAAATTTCATCATACTCATGAACATGAACAAAGTCCTAGACATTAACAAGGTTTAATAGGATTGATATGATAGATATATCAACAAGTGTCTGTTAAGTGAGGTGGTGCTGGGGTTGGATAGAACTACGAAGTTAACCGTGCTTGGGCTGAAGTAGTGTGAGGATGGGTGACCTTCCGGGAAGTTTGACCACTTAGTGTGATTTGACTTGAAAATTTTGAAATTTTTTTGAAAAAAAATTGTTACTAATGGCGCACTGCCTGGTGCGCCATTAGTATGTGGTATACTAATGGCGCACCACAGGTGCGCCATTAGTAAAAAATTCTAATGGCGTGGTGCTAACACCGTGGGCTATACTATTGGCGCACTGCCTGGTGCGCCATTAGTATCTGGTATACTAATGGCGCACCACAGATGCGCCATTAGTAAAAAATTCTAATGGCGTGGTGCTAGTGGCGCACCTGTAGTGCGCCATTAGTAGGCAAAACAGGTGCGCCACTAGCATGCCTTTTCCTAGTAGTGCAAGCATTGACTAGGTTGTTTATTAGAAGGGATATAACCTTCATCAAACTTTATAAAATAATTTACTTCTACAACCTATGGGGGTGTGTCAAGAACATGTATTTCTTCAATAAGCGGTAAATTCTTAACATCTTCAGCTTTAATACATTTTTCTCTCATACATTTATTTTCTTCTTGCATATCTTCGAGACTGAGAAATAAAATACCCCTCTTCTATGGAGTGGGTTTAGGCGGTGGTTCAGGAAGTGTCCAATCATCATAATTCTTCAATATATTATTGAATAATCCTCAGCTTGTTCAATGCTACCTCTTGAGCACTGTGTTGGTTTTCCCTTGAAGAGGAAAGGGTGATGCAGCAAAGTAGCATAAGTATTTCCCGCAGTTTTTGAGAACCAAGGTACCAATCCAGTAGGAGGCTCCACAGAAGTCCCTCGTACCTACACAAACAAACAAGAACCTCGCAACCAACGCGATAAAGGGGTTGTCAATCCCTTCACAGTAACTTGCGAAAGTGAGATCTGATAGAGATAATAAGATAAGATAAATTTTTTTGGTATTTTTATGATATAGATTGGAAAGTAAAGATGCAAATGAAATAGACGGAAAACTTATATGATAAAAGATAGACCTAGGGGTCATAGGTTTCAGTAGTGGCTTTTCTCAAGATAGCATAAGTATTACGATGGGTGAACAAATTACTGTCGAGAAATTGATAGAAAAGTGCATAGTTATGAGATTATCTAGGCATGATCATCTATATAGGCATCACGTCCACAACAAGTAGATCGAAACGATTCTGCATCTACTACTATTACTCCACACATCGACCGACTCCTTCCTGCATCTAGAGTATTAAGTTCATAAGAACAGAGTAATGCATTAAGCAAGATGACATGATGTAGAGGGATAAACTCAAGCAATGTGATATTAACCCCATATTTTTATCCTCGATGGCAACAATACAATACATGCCTTGCTGCCCCAACTGTCTCTAGGAAAGGACATCGCAAGATTGAACCCAAAGCTAAGCACATCTCCCATTCCAAGAAAGATCAACCTTGTAGGCCAAACCAAACTGATAATTCGAAGAGACTTGTAAAGATAACCAATCACACATAAAAGAATTCAAAGAAGATTAAATTATTTCTCATAGATAAACTTGATCATAAACCCACAATTCATTGGATCTCGACAAACACACCGCTAAAAGAGTTACATCGAATAGATCTCCAAGAAGATCGAAGAGAACTTTTGTCACGCCCAAGATGCAACCCTATCCTAAAGGAACTTGAAGGTCCCACCAAGGATAGAAGCGCATCTTGAAGACGCTTTTGCAAGGTGGATATCATTACATCAACATTACATAATAGATGGGGATACATACAAAAGGCATACAATGCCACACGAATACAACATCATCTTACATAAGAGCACCATCCGACTACGGATGAAACACAAACAGAAACTCAAATGACATCCACCCTGCTAGCCCAGGCTGCCGACCTGGAACCTATCCCCTGATCGAAGAAGATGCAGAAGAAGAACTCCAAAACAAGCAAACATCACTCTCGTGTCATGATCATCGCGCAACATGTACCTGCAACTGTTGTTGTAGTAATATGTGAGCCACGAGGACTCAGCAATCCCATTACCATGGGTTTCAAGACTAGCAAAGCTTAATGGGTAAGGAATGGATAAGTGGTGAGGTTGCAGCAGCGACTAAGCATGTATGGTGGCTAACATACGCAAATAAGAGCGAGAAGAGAAGCAAATGGAACGGTCGGGAAGCTAGCAATGATCAAGAAGTGATCCTGAACTCCTACTTACGTCAAACATAACCAAAAACCGTGTTCACTTCCCGAACTCCGCCGGAAAGAGACCATCATGGCTACACACGCGGTTGATGCGTTTTAATTCGGCTCTGGTGTCAAGTTATCTACAACCGGACATTAACAAATTCCCATCTACCACATAACCGCGGGCACGGCTCTTGAATGTTTATACCCTGCAGGGGTGTCCCAACTTAGCCCATCACAAGCTCTCACGGTCAATGAAGGATATTCCTTCTCACAGGAAGACCCGATCAGTCTCGGAATCCCGGTTTACAAGACATTTCGACAATGGTACAACAAGACCAGCAAAGCCGCCCGATGTGCTGACAATCCCGATGGGAGTCGCACGTATCTCGTTCTCAGGACACACCGGATAAGCGAAGCGTATAGGTACCGACGTAACCCAAGTTGCCAAGGGATGGTCCCGCATGGTGCTCTAGCTTGGACCAACACTTAGACAACCATTGGCCTGGGGGGGCTAAAATAAAGATGACCCTTGGGTTAATTACTCCCAAGGGAAAAGTATATGTGGTAGGCAAATGGTAAAACCAATGTTGGGCCTTGCTGGAGGAGTTTTATTCAAAGCAAACTATCAAGGGGGTCCCATAAATCACCCAACCGCGTTAGGGACGCAAAATCCGGGAACATAATACCAATATGATGGAAACTATGGCGGCAAGAGTGGAACAAAACACCAGGCATAAGGCCGAGCCTTCCACCCTTTACCAAGTATATAGATGCATTAATAATATAAGAGATATTGTGATATCCCAACATCATCCTGTTCACCATGGAGCAATCTTCAAACTTCACCTGCAACTAGCAACGCTATAAGAGGGGCTGAGCAAAAGCGGGAACATAGCCAAACAACGGTTTGCTAGGAAGGGCGAAAAGGTTAGAGGCTGACATGGCAATTTGGGGAGGCTTGAAGAACAAATGATAGGTAGTGCAGCAAAGCGATAGAACGAAGCAACTAGCATAGCAATGGTAGTAATGAGATCCAAGGTGACGGTCATCTTGCCTGAAATCCCGCAAGGAATAAGAACGAGTCCATGAAGAAGATGAAGCCACGAAGACGAACCAAGCGTAGACGAACGAATCCTCACGATCGCAACGAAACGGGAACTATCGAGAAGAAGCACACAACATGGTAAACACACCACACATGAACAAGACATGATGCTCAACCAAGTATGATGCATGACAAGGCTACATGAAGCTACTCATGGCAAGAGATGATGCATACAAGAGCAACACATCAAAGTAAGTTTAAATTAGGCCGGAGACAACATATCACAATTCCGGTAAGTCCTCATATGCAAATTTCGAAATTGGTCCAGAACTGAATAAGCCTGATGTTCAAGTTGTTAAACAGCAAGTTAAGATGCACCAAGATGATCTACACAAGATTCTAGTTAAGTTACATATGAAGTTCATTAGATAAGGAGCTACGGCCTAGAAGATATGAGCAAAACAAGTTAAACATGGCATTGATGCAAATGCATACAAACATCAAGCAAACACCTCAAAACAGGGATGAAACATGATAATATGAAACTTCATGCAAAATCAAGCAAGTTTCATATAGAGCACACTCAAAACAGAGCAACGGTTCAACACATACACATGAAACAAGTTTTAAGGACAAGCTGTTCAAAACAGCAACTAGGCACCTAGCAAGCATCAAAACAATAATCTACACCATCTCAACGTGAAAACAAAAGGCATGGGCATGAAGTACAGGTAAATCATGACAAAACATGAACACTGAGCTATCTCCAGAAATCACTAGAACATGCTCAAAAGGACATGGCAGGATTGCAAATAATAACAGTTTCAGAGTTAGCAGAAATAACATCAGGTTGTAAGGTTTAGAGCTATCAAACAACAAGCTACAGGAACTTGTCATGGCAAACAAAGGCATGGAATGCTAATACTAAAGACAAAGAACAAAACTCACTTACTGAACTTATTCCAAAGATCAACAGAAAAGATGGTAGCATCCATGCAAACATGGCAAATGATATGACAGATTCAGACATGGCAGGAACAACAATAAGTAGGTATGTTGGTGAGTTTGTACAACTCACCACAGAATAAAACATGGCATGAAAAGGTACCCAAAAGTAATATGACATATTTATGAAGCTATAAATGGCAAGAACAAGTTCATAAGGTGCATGGATCACTAGCAAAGCTCATGGCAAAACTGACCTTAATGTTAACAGGCTGACAGCAACATTATTTAGCAATTTGAGAGCAAGATTACAACAAGCTAAAACAGGCTATAAATGCAAATAAGGGCATGGATGGATAGAGCATGACATGTATAACAAAACATCCTTAGTGAACATCTCCAGATTATGCAAAGAATGGCTTGTAGCAGCAGGTTTACATAGCATCAGGATATAGAAGATTCAGCCTAGCAAAACAGTAACAGCAAGTACCCTACTTCACGAGATCGATACACTCACCACAAGGCACACAAAAATAAATGGATTGCACCACTGTAAATATGGAATGATGTAGCTCAAAACTCATGAAGACATAGAGCTCATAGGATGCACACACAAAATGCAATGAAAAAGACAAATCATCAAGTTCTGTTAACAGACAGCAGTTAACATCATATAGCACTCTTGCAACGATGATTTAGGCATCAAGATGAACTCAAACAAGCATGGCACAATGGAATGAAATGAAGAGCATCTCACATCAAACATTTTGATACATTATATGGACAAATCGGAGTAGTATGCAACAAGTTATGGCATGATGAATATTGCACCAGAATGTGAATATTTTGGGACTTAGCAGATTTTACCCTCGCAGAAACTGGATCTCGGGGTTCCGGGACGGAGAGAAGCGGGACGGGGCGCGACGTTTGGATGGGCTCCTCGTGGATATCATCCCGATCCAGGGGCCTCGCCGGAGTTGGCCGGGGAGGTGGCCGGAGGCGGTCGCCGGCGGCGAGGAGGAGGCCAGAGCGCGAGGGGGACGGTTGGCGGGGGAGGATCCCGTTGGTCCTCGGCCGGATCTGGCCAAGGAAGCAGCGGCGCATGCAGATCGGCCGGCGGCGGACGGAGCTCCAAGCTCGGGCGGCGCTGGTGAGGTGGCGAAGACGGGCACGTGGTGGCGGCGCCATCGCCGGCGGCGGCTAGCTGCAAGGGACAGAGAGAGAGCTGGTGAGGGGAGGAAGGAGAAAGGGATGGGAGAGAGAGGCCGGGTGCTGGCGGCGTGACCTCCGATGGAGGTCGCCAGAGTTGGTCGCCGAAGACGCTCGGCGGGGTGGTTGCGGGCGGAGGGGGCGGCGCACAGGAGCCAGGGCGCTCGGGCGCGAGGCGCAGAGCGACGCTCGCGTGGGCGCGCGGTCCCGGCGGCGGCCCAGGGCGGCCTGACGATGGGCTTCGGCGGGCCTCGGGAAAGTGGGGCGGCTGGAGGCACAGGAGGGAATAGGTGCGAGCGCCTGGGTGGCTGCAGCGGCGCTGGAGGGTGAGGTGGCACACGGGGAGTGGCTGAAGGGGCGTGGTGGCGGCACGGCCAAGTGGTGAAGGTGGTTTGGCTGGCGCGGACTGCGAGGAGGGCGGCAGGTGTGGGTTAGGGGAGAGGTTAGGGTATGTTTAGACTAGGTTATCCAAAAATGGAGTGAGGGGGCATTTAAATAGGAAAAGGGAGCTAGGAGAGGGGGTTATCATCCGTTTTCGGGCACCGGATCCCGATCCGACGGTCCGGAGCGGAGGGGGTCTTAGGTGGGCTGTGTTTAGAAGGCCTTGGGCTGAGAGGAGAGAGAAGAGGAGTACAGCGCGGTGGCAGTTTCGGAGACCGAAACGTCCGACGAAGGTACCGGCAGCGGTACCGCTATGTTAAACGGTTGGGCTATCGAACGAGCTCCGAATGCGACGAAACTTGACAGGCGGTCTACCTACACTATAATAAGACCGCTCGACAAGTTTCAACCCATTCCGAGAACATTTTTATGCCACTTATAAAATAATATTTTGGAGGTGCCGCGGGCGCGTGCGAGTGTGTCCGGACTCGGAACGGACAACGGCGAGGACCGGTGGAACCTGAACGGATGCAAGTTTTGAAAAACATGCATATGAAATGCAGATGATGACATGGCAAAATGCAACATGCAATCAAATGACATGGAAACAACGACGCATAGCTGGAAGACACCTGGCGCATCGGATTCGGGGCATTACAACTTTGTATTGAGATTCAAAGAGAGAGAAGAAGCTCATCTAGCAAATAACTATGGACCAGAAGGTTTGTGGTAAACTACTCACAACTCATCGGAGAGGCCTTGGAGATGATGTAGAGGCCCTCCATGGTCGATTCCCCTCCGGCGGAGCACCAACGAAAGCTCCAAGATGGGATCTCGCGGATACAGAAGGTTGCGGCAGTGGAAATAATTTTTCGTGGTGCTCCTGGATGTTTTCGGGGTACGTGGATATATATAGGCCAAGGAGGTAGGTTTGGGGAGCCTCGAGGGGCCCACGAGGGTGGGGGGCGTGCCCACCCCCTTAGGGTGCCCCGGGCACCCTCGTGGCCGCCTCGATTGCTTCTTGACGTCCACTCCAAGTCTCCTGGATTGCGTTTGTTCCAAAAAGATCGCTCCCGAAGGTTTCATTCCATTTGGACTCCGTTCCTTTTCTTCGAAACACTGAAATAGACAAAAAAATCAGCAATTCGGGTTGGGCCTCCGGTTAGTAGGTTAGTCACAAAAATGATATAAAAGTGTAAAGTAAAGCCCATAAACATCCTAAACGGGTAATATAATAGCATGGAACAAACAAAAATTATAGATACGTTGGAAACATATCAAGCATCCCCAAGCTTAATTCCTGCTCGTCCTCGAGTAGGTAAATGATAAAAACAGAATTTTTGATGTGGAATGCTACCTGGCATAACTCTCAATGTACTTTTCTTTATTTTGGCATGATTGTTCAGATCCAAATGATTCAAGACAAAAGTCCATAAAACATAAAAATAGTAATACTTCAAGCATACTAACAAGTAATCATGTCTTATCAAAATAGCATAGCCAAAGAAAGGTTATCCCTACAAAATCATATAGTGAGGCCATGCTTCATTTTCATTACACAAAATACTCCCATCATGCACGACCCCGGTTTCAGCCAAGCAATTGGTTCATACTTTTTAATGCGCTTCAGCTTTTTCAACCCTTACGCAATACATGAGCGCAAGCAAAGGACATAGCACTATATGTGGAATAGGGTGGTGGTTGTGAAGACAAAAAGGGAGAAGATAGTCTCACATTGACTAGGCGTATCAATGGGCTATGGAGCTGCCCATTAATAGTTATCACTACAAAAATTCTGTCACACTTATGACACTTCTATGATGATAATTAGACAAAACCCGGTACCATCATAGATGTGATGGGATCCTACTTCTATGACAAAAAATCATGACCAAAAATGGGCCTTTCGTCCTGGGCGGGCCGGAGATGCAGTTGCATGACATTCTTTGGGTCGTCCATGACGGAAAAAACCGTGGTAGAAGCGAGGGCGAGGAAAATTTCGGGGAGTTCCCGGTTACGGTGGGTGGTTGGGGGTCGAGCGATGCGCATTTCTCTCATACACCTACGCGCGTGTTTGCGAGGCGTTGGCTATAACTGAACCCGAGCGAGGCATTGGGCTCTAACTGAACCCGAGCGATTGCACTGCAGGCTACGCATTACTGAACCCGAGTGATCGATCGATGGCTATTAACTGAACCCGATCGAGCGATTCCTTCGCTACTGCTGCTAACTAAAGCCGATCGATGCTGCCTCTAGATGAACAGTGAGTGTTGCGAGGGGGGGGGGTGGATGAACAGTGAGCGGTGGGGTGGATGAAC
>NC_041393.1:243696747-243705987 GCF_002162155.2 Triticum dicoccoides
GTGGCGTTGCCTCTGGATGAACATGACCCCAATCAATCAAGCCGGTTGGGGATGAATGAACAGGACTCCATGGAGGGCTGGATGAAACAGGACGACCCCGTGGAGGGCTGGATGAACAGTAGACGGTGGAGGGGTGCCCGTGGAGGGGTGGTTGAATAGTTTCCGGTGGAGTAGCGCGCGGTGGAGGCTGGATGAATAGGAGCCCGTGGAGGCTGGTGGAGGTCGACGGTAGCCCGTGGAGGCTAGAGGAGGTCGACGGTGGAGATGAACAGTATCCCGTGGTGTCCCGTTTTGCGGTATGCCACACCCCTACCGATGAACAGGACCCCCGTTTCGATCGTAGCGCTCCAACACAAGTCCGTTTCGTCTGTTTTGCGGTACGCCACACCCCTCCCGATCAAAAGGAATCCCGTTTCGAACGTAGGAGGTCCGTTTCCTGCGTTTTGCGGAACGCCAGACCCCTCCCGATGAACAGGATCCCGTTTGGAACGTGGCCGGCCGAACACAAGGCCGTTTCCTCCGTTCTGCGGTACGCCAGGCCTCGTTTCCATCGCCTGTTCCCTCCAAGCCCTCCTGATGAACACGACGATGCATTCCATTCCGACCCAGCCGGTTGGCTCTCCGTGAACACGACGACGACGTTGTTTCTCCGTTCCGACCCAGCCATGTACACGAGCCCTGGCCGTACGTATGCGCAAGTAGGCGTTCGAGACCCTGCCCGAATGTACACATATGTGGCCGTATTTTCTTTCTGGCACACGGGCAGCTGTACGTACGTGTACATGCTATGTGCGCGCCTCTACTACGACACATGCGCGCCTCTAGATCGACCAATATATATGTACGTACACGTTCGTGACCAGAATGACAATGCTATGTACGCTTCGACCAGGTGGGTCCCGACTGTCAGGCACTTCCTTGCGTGCGAAGATGTAGCTGGTGGGTCCCAGCAGTCAGGGGGGCGAATCATTTTTTTTGGACGCACTTTCTTGCATGCGAAGATGTAGCTGGTGGGTCCCAGCAGTCAGGGGGGAAACGTTTTTTCGCGAAATACGGTGGCCCTTCAGGTGGGTCCCTGTTGTTAGGTGGAGGAATCATTATTTTCCGCGTAATAAGGAGGCACTTCCTTGCTGTGGTCGTGGACCCAGCTGTCAGCCTCTCCACGTACAGTCCACGTCCGATGGAAGTCATTCCTTGACCATGTTGACCACGCCGCGCCGAGAGCACCAGGGAGGTGGACGATGGCGAGGCTAGGAAGGGGACGATGCGGAGCCGGGGAAGACGTGGCAGTGGATGCCCATGCGTAGAGGAGTATGAGGGTTCACTCATTCGGCTATGGTGTGAGGCTGCCGTCGCCGCAGAATAACAGGGGGTGTGGGTGAGTAGAGGGATGGCCTGGCCAGCGGTGGGAATAGTAGGGGGCGGTGAGGCCTCCGCGGCATCACAGCCGGCGACGGGCGATAGGAGCATGCGGCACGACCGGCGCTACTTTGGGCGGCTGGAGCAAGAAGACCAGAGGTTGAAGAAGCACTATGGCCGTCGGATGGACATCATACGTGTCGGACCTTGAGAAGAGGTGTCTAGAGGGGGGGGGGTGATTAGACACTTAGTACCAAAGTTGCAGTTTTTAAGATCTCTAAATTTAAGTGGAGTTTAGGCACAAGTTTAACATTCACAACACATAGCAAGCAAGCATGCAAAGAGTGTATGAGCAGCGGAAAGTAAAGCATGCAACTTGCAAGAATGTAAAGGGAAGGGTTTTGGAGGATTGAAACGCTATTGGAGACACGGATGTTTTTGGTATGGTTCCGATAGGTGGTGCTATCGTACATCCACGTTGATGGAGACTTCAACCCACAAAGGGTAACGGTTGTGCGAGTCCACGGAGGGCTCCACCCACGAAGGGTCCACGAAGAAGCAACCTTGTCTATCCCACCATGGCCGTCGCCCACGAAGGACTTGCCTCACTAGCGGTAGATCTTCACGAAGTAGGTGATCTCCTTGCCCTTACAAACTCCTTAGTTCAACTCCACAATCTTGTCGGAGGCTCCCAAGTGACACCTAGCCAATCTAGGAGACACCACTCTCCAAGAAGTAACAAATGGTGCGTTGATGATGAACTCCTTGTTCTTGTGCTTCAAATGATAGTCTCCCCAACACTCAACTCTATATCATAGGATTTGGATCTGGTAGAAAGAAGATTTGAGTGGAAAGCAACTTGGGGAAGGCTAGAGAACAAGATTCATATGGTAGGAATGGAATATCTTGGCCTCAACACATGAGTAGGTAGTTCTCTCTCAGAAATGGTAAGTTGGAAGTGTAGGTTTGTTCTGATGGCTCTCTCCACGAATGAAGAGGAGGTGGAGGGGTATATATAGCCTCCACACAAAATCTAACCGTTACACACAACTTGCCAAACTCGGTGGGACCGAATCAACAAACTCGGTCGGACCGATTTAGAAAATCTAGTGACCGTTAGGATTTTCGGTGGGACTGACATGCAACTCGGTAGGACCGATATGGTTAGGGTTAGGTCATAACGTAATCTCAGTGAGACCGATTACACAAACTCGGTGAGACCGATTTTGGTAATAAGCTTTCCAGAGAGTTGGTCAGGCAAACTCGGTTTGACAGATTACACAAACTCGGTAGGACCGATTTTGGTAATGAGTTAACCAGGAAGTTTGCATTGTAATCTCGGTAGTACCGATTTCTCAAGCTCGGTGAGACCAATTTTGGCAATGGACATACATAGAGATATTACAATCCTATCTCGGTGAGATCGAGATCCCTATCGGTGAGACCGATTTGCCTAGGGTTTGTGGCAGTGGCTAAGACATCTGAACTCGGTGGCGCCGGATAGAAAGAATCAGTGGGGCCGAGTTTGACTTTAGGTTTTAGGACACTTGTGTGGAAGTGGGAAAGTAGTTGAGGGTTTTGGAGCATATCACTAAGCACTGTGGAGCAAGAAACTCATTAAGCCACACCTCATCCCTTCTTGATAGTATTGGCTTTTCCTATAGACTCAATGTGATCTTGGATCACTAAAATGTAAAATGAAGAGTCTTGAGCTTGAAGCTTGGGCCAATCATTTGTCCTTAGCATCTTGAAGGAGTTCCCACATCCTTTAGTCCATGCCACTCCATTGTTGAACTTATCTGAAACATGCTAGATAAAAGTGTTAGTCCAACAAGAGATATGTTGACATTAATTACCAAAACCATCTAGGGAGCACTTGTGCTTTCAATCTCCCCCTTTTTGGTAATTGATGACAACATACATCAAAGCTTTAGATAAAGATATAAGGAATAGCAAGTAAAGCTTTGGAAAGACATGTAACAAGCATAGGCTCCCCGTACATGTATGCAATCATGTGAATATGGAATATAAAAGCATGCGAGAGCATATATAACCATGATAGAGTAGGCAATGTGTTACATGTATCTTGGCCATATGCATCAGAGCAAAGAATATTGAAGAAAATACCTTCATGCTCATGAGTCCTTCTTGCAAACAGTATGTACATTAGCAAGAATTCCTCATACACATGATTGTGATGCATGTACTTACCTTGTAGTCTTGAGTTGGCTTAGGATAGAATGAATGTGCGTAAACAGGGTTAGATAACACAGATGCACCTACTAGCTAGAGCAAACGAAAGAAACTACAAGAATACCAAGACTGGGATGACATGTAGAGAGTGAGTACTAAGTACCACATTGGATTAGACATGTCCCCAAGAGTAAAGATATGCAATGAATTTAAATGATTTCTTTCTCTTAGATGTCTTGCTCCCCCTGAATCTAGCATGGGATACTGGGAGAAGATAGGGAATATAAAATCAGAGCTGAAAGATATAAATGATGAACAGAGCTAATGCAAGCTAATGCAAATAAGCACAAAAGATCATATGAACATGTCTCTCCCCTCAAGAAGACATGTGGCATCTCTCCTCTTGAACACCAAGCATCTGGGATCCTTGAGAAATACTTTCTATTTAAGTATTCTCTCCCCCTGGAGACCTCTCTCTCTCTCTCTCCCCTTGAGGATCTCTCTCCCCCTGAGGAGGTCATATACTCTTTCTCTCATGTGATCTCTCTCTAAATGATAAGCTTTGATGTGATCTCTCTCTCCCCCTTTGACATCAATTCCCAAGAAGGGTTTTTCTGGAATCTGTCGATTGGGTTTGGTCCTTGAATCACAGCACAAAGCAATAAAAAATGTGATGCTTGTAGAGGACAAGATTCATTGAGTGGAGCTGGATCAGAAGAAACACAGAATAAGTGGCAAACTTATTTTCCTGTTGTGAAGTCAGTGGCACCGAGTGGTATGCTTCGGTTGTACCGAACGGATTCGGTTGGACTGAAAACAACAAATCGGTGTAACCGAGTTCATCGCAGAGAAAACACTTGTCACCTCACCTCACTAGACTAGTAAGATCTCACAAAGTTTTGCAAGGAATTTACTGAAAGATATGCAATGAATTGGATGGAGAAAAATGCAGAGCAAACAGAAAGAAAGCTAGATGAAGTTTTTTTTGAAAGGGGAAACAAATATGCATGAGACAAATGCAAAATCATAGAAAAGATCACAAGAGAACTTCATCTAGAGATGGTCGGCGACAAAGTCACCTATGTTAGAGTATATTGACTTAGGAATCAAGTGAGATCACTTGATCATAGGTCATACTCATTGTTTAAGCTCAAAATGGGGTTGCCATTTTTCGTTTAAGAATCTTGATGTATTCACATCTTGTCGAGTTGCTCATGACTTGAAGTAAAGCTTCTCAAAGATGGAATAACATACCTTGGTTGGTGGTGTTGTCCATGTAATTGAACTTGTGTGGGTTGCTCAAGGTTGATGTAGCTCATCAAGAATTTGGAGCACCACTTGGAATTTGAGTCCATATACCTACATCGGTTAGTTCTTGCAAGGAAGAGCACTTGTGTATCTCAAATTGACAATCATGAAGCTCAACATAGAATTTGTCAAAGGATATGTTTGAGTGGTTCCATGCTTCCTTGTCTTCAACTACCATAGTATAAAAACTTGGTGATGTAGAGATTGCTCAAGATATGAGTAGGTTACAACCTCATGGAATTAGATTCATCCAAGTACCTACATTGGTTAGATAACATGCAAGATGCAAATATATCCAAGACATAAGATTTTCATCATAAGAGAAATATCAAGGATTAGTCATAAGCTCATGTCTGGCATGTATCCAATGGAGTTTCTACTCCAAGTTTGAAGCATCGATGATGTTCAATTCTCCCCTTAACCTGCAAAACACTTTCTCATCAAGAGGTTTAGTGAATATATCCGCTAATTGCTTTCCGGTGCGAACATGCTTAAGATCAATGTCACCCTTAGCAACATGATCTCGAATGAAATGATGACGAACTTCAATATGCTTAGTTCGAGAATGTTGTACGGGATTATGACCAATTTTGATAGCACTTTCATTGTCACAAAGCAATAGAACATGTCTCACATATATCCCATAATCTTTAAGAGTTTGGGTCATCCAAAGTAATTGAGCACAACATAAACCAGCAGCAATGTATTCCGCTTCGGCGGTGGATAAGGATACCGAGTTTTGTTTCTTGGAGGACCAAGACACAAGAGATCTACCAAGAAATTGACAAGTACCCAAACTGGACTTTCTAACAACCTTGTCTTCGGCATAGTCCGAGTCGGAATAGCCAACAGGATCGAAAGAGGCCCTCTTAGGATACCAAATGCCAAAATTTGGTGTATGGATTAAGTATCTCACTATCCTTTTCACGGCCTTAAGATGACATTCTTTAGGAGCAGCTTGATATCCTGCACACATGCACACACTTAACATGATATCGAGATGTGAAGCACATAGATATAACAATGAACCAATCATAGAGCGATAAACCTTTTGATCAACCGGTTCACTATCTTTGGTCAAGTCAAGATGTCCACTAGTAGGCATGGGTGTAGACATACCTTTGCATTATTGTATATTGAACTTCTTGAATAAGTCCTTGGTGTACTTCGTTTGAGAAACAAAGGTACCTTCCTTAGTTTGCTTGATTTGCAACCCAAGAAAGAATTTGAGTTCACTCATCATAGACATCTCAAACTTCTCCGACATTAGCTTCCCAAACATTTCACTAAAATGAGGGTTAGTTGAACCAAATATAATATCATCAACATAGATTTGGCACACAAATAGTTCTCCATTGACCCTTTTAGTAAAAAGAGTAGAATCAATTTTCCCAATTTCAAAGCCTTTTTCAATAAGGAACTTGGTCAAGCATTTATACCACGCTCTAGGAGCTTGTTTAAGACCATAAAGAGCTTTGTGAAGTTTGTAAACATGATTGGGTTTCTTAGGATTGACAAAGCCGGGAGGTTGCTTAACATAAACTTCCTCCTCTATTTCACCATTTAGAAAAGCACTTTTAATGTCCATTTGGTACAAGGTGATATCATGATGATTAGCATAGGCAAGTAAGATGTGAATGGACTCAAGTCTAGCGACGGGAGCGTATGTCTCACCATAGTCCATACCTTCGACTTGTGTGTAGCCTTGGGCAACGAGACGTGCTTTGTTGCGAACTACTTTTCCATCTTCATCTTTCTTGTTGCGAAACACCCATTTGGTACCGATAATGTTGTGATTGTTGTCGGGCTTCTCAACCAATGTCCAAACTTGGTTCCTCTCAAAGTTGTGTAGCTCTTCTTGCATAGCATTTATCCAATCCGGATCTTCCAATGCTTCTTCGACCTTCATAGGTTCAATGCTAGAGATGAAAGAATAGTTTTCACAAAATTTAGCTAAACGAGTTTTAGAGCGAGTGATTCTCCCGGTTTGAATATAGTTGTAGATTTGCTTGATGGGATGATCTTTAGCAATTCTTGCTCGAACTTGTGAAAGCTTTTGCTTGTTCTCTGGTTGAACTTCTTCTTCATCTTGTTCTTCTTCTTGGCCTTCTTCATTGTTGGTGTTGTCGTTCTCTTGTCGTGGTGGAGAAGGAGGTTGTTGACGTTCATCTTGATGCACTTCCTCATTTTCTTCATCTTGGTGTGTCCCACTTGTGGATGCTTCCGTATCAACTCTTGGTTCACCTTTTCGTGAAGTAGAAGCTTCCACTTGGATGGACGAGGTACTCTCCTTCACCTCCGTTGGACGGACCTTGCCAATAGACAAGTCTTGGATTTCTTCCAAAGGATCTTTGTCTCCTACATCAATTGGCAATTGCTCTACTTGCGAGCCGTTAGATTCATCAAACTTCACATCTACCGTCTCTTCAACCTTTCGGGTGAAATTGTTGTAGACACGGTAAGTGTGAGAGTTTGAGCCATAACCTAGTAGGAAACCTTCATGAGACTTAGGAGCAAATTTAGAACGATGATGCTTATCAAGAATGTAGCACTTTGAGCCGAATACTCGAAAGTATCCAACTTGGGGTTTGTTACCGGTGAGGAGCTCGTATGCCGTCTTACCGAGTAGCTTGTGAAGATACAAGCGATTTGTTGCATGACAAGCTGTCTCAACCGCTTCTGCCCAAAAGTGCTTCGGTGTCTTGTACTCATCAAGCATTGTTCTCGCCATTTTGATGAGCGTCCGGTTCTTCCTCTCAACAACTCCGTTTTGTTGAGGTGTGTACGTATCCGAGAACTCATGTGAAATCCCTTCTTCGTCAAGAAAGGTGTCCACATTTGCGTTCTTGAACTCCGTTCCGTTGTCGCCGCGAACCTTCTTGATCTTCACTTCAAATTGATTTTGGGCCTTCCTAGCGAAGTTTTTGAAGAACTTTTGGACCTGTGATTTATCATCGAGAAAGAACACCCACGTAAATCTTGAAAAATCATCGACTATAACTAGACCAATAGAATTTCCACCGAGGCTCTTGTAAGAGTTGGGACCAAAAAGATCCATGTGAAGTAGCTCGAGTGGCCTCCTTGTGGTCATGATGTTCTTCATGGGATGCCTTCCTCCAACCTGTTTACCTGCTTGACAAGCACTGCAAAGTCTATCGTTATCAAATATGACATCATTAACTCCAAGGATATGATTTCCCTTAATAAGCTTGTCAAGGTTTTGCATACCAACATGACCTAATCGTCTATGCCATAACCAACCTTTTGAGGATTTAGCAATGAAGCAAGTTTCAGGTTGGGCCTTTTTAGTGAAATCAACAATGTATAGATCACCTCTACGCACACCGGTAAAGACCATTTTATGATTGTCTCGACGAAGCACTTGGCAATCTACATCAGTAAATAGGACATTGAAACCGAAATCAGCAAGTCTAGATACTGAAAGTAAGTTGTATCCAAGAGATTCAACGAGCATGACATTTTGTATGGATCTATCATGTGATATGGCCACCTTACCGAGGCCAACCACCTTACCATTTGAGTTGTCACCGAAAGTGACATACTTTTGAGGACTATCATTATCAGCAAGCTCACGAAACATGTCTTTATCTCCAGTCATGTGATCGGTACATCCACTATCAAGAACCCATTCCTTTCCTCGTGACATATATCCCCGAAGATTTGCCATAAGACCAAAATGTCTCATTGCATCATCAAGATCGAAGTCACTATCATCATCCTCATCATAGTATCCATGTTCAACATCGTCATGTGGTGGATCAAATCCTAGAGAGAGTGATTCGTTAGAGTGAGTTTGACAATGATCTTGCTTATGAATTTTTATAGCTTCGGAAATAATATCACTAATAATTCCAACATCTCCTTTGGCACGCATAAGGTTTGTAAGCTCAAATAGACGATCACCAAACATAGGATCACTTGTATTCATCTTACTCAAAGCAATGGACTTATGGAGAATTTCATCAAGTTTTTTCAAGGAATAATTTGGAAAGCGTTCCTCAAGAAATTTCCATATAGTGTAGGCACACTTAAGAGTAGGCAAACATTCAATCAAGTTTCTAGGCAATCCACTAATGATAAGCTCGGTAGTTCTAAGATTCCTAATCATGTCAATTGACTCATCATGGGTAGGATGCATAGGATCAACATGAGGTGCACAAGGGCTAGCAATGTACTTTTTCAAATGATATTGATTGAAAATTACAAGCATCTCATTTTTCCACTCATGAAAGTACTCTCCATCAAGAATAGGCACTCTATGCCTAAGACTCCCCAAAGTAGACTCATCCATCTTCCTCCAATGGTGATTAAACCAAGGCAATGGAGACCAATGCTCTGATACCACTTGTAGGACCTTGA
>NC_041393.1:243706298-243732149 GCF_002162155.2 Triticum dicoccoides
TTAGACACTTAGTACCAAAGTTGCAGTTTTTAAGATCTTTAAATTTAAGTGGAGTTTGGGCACAAGTTTAACATTCACAACACATAGCAATCAAGCATGCAAAGAGTGTATGAGCAGCGGAAAGTAAAGCATGCAACTTGCAAGAATGTAAAGGGAAGGGTTTTGGAGGATTAAAACGATACTGGAGACACAGATGTTTTTGGCGTGGTTCCGATAGGTGGTGCTATCGTACATCCACGTTGATGGAGACTTCAACCCACGAAGGGTAACGGTTGCGCGTGTCCACGGAGGGCTCCACCCAAGAAGGGTCCACGAAGAAGCAACCTTGTCTATCCCACCATGGCCGTCGCCCACCATGGTTCAACTCCACAATCTTGTCGGAGGCTCCCAAGTGACACCTAGCCAATCTAGGAGACACCACTCTCCAAGAAGTAACAAATGGTGCGTTGATGATGAACTCCTTGCTCTTGTGCTTCAAATGATAGTCTCCCCAACACTCAACTCTCTCCCATAGGATTTGGATCTGGTAGAAAGAATATTTGAGTGGAAATCAACTTGGGGAAGGCTAGAGAACAAGATTCATATGGTAGGAATGGAATATCTTGGCCTCAACACATGAGTAGGTAGTTCTCTCTCAGAAATGGTAAGTTGGAAGTGTAGGTTTGTTCTGATGGCTATCTCCATGAATGAAGAGGAGGTGGAGGGGTATATATAGCCTCCACACAAAATCTAACCGTTACGCACAACTTGCCAAACTAGGTGGGACCGAATCAACAAACTCGGTCGGACCGATTTAGCAAATCTAGTGACCATTAGGATTTTCGGTGGGACTGACATGCAACTCGGTAGGACCGATATGGTTAGGGTTAGGGCATAACATAATCTCGGTGAGACCGATTACACAAACTCGGTGAGACCTATTTTGGGAATAAGCTTTCCAGAGAGTTGGTCAGGCAAACTCAGTTTGACCAATTACACAAACTCGGTAGGACTGATTTTGGTAATGAGTTAACCAGGAAGTTTGCATTGTACTCTAGGTAGTACCGATTTATCAAGCTCGGTGAGACCGATTTTGGAAATGGACATACACAAATAGATTACAATCCCATCTTGGTGAGACCGAGATCCCTATCGGTTAGACCGATTTGCCTAGGGTTTGTGCCAGTGGCTAAGACATCTGAACTCGGTGGCGCCGGATAGAAAGAATCAGTGGGGCCGAGTTTGACTTTAGGTTTTAGGACACTTGTGTGGAAGTGGGAAAGTAGTTGAGGGTTTTGGAGCATATCACTAAGCACTGTGGAGCAAGAAACTCATTAAGCAACACCTCATCTCTTCTTGATAGTATTGGATTTTCCTATAGACTCAATGTGATCTTGGATCACTAAAATGTAAAATGAAGAGTCTTGAGCTTGAAGCTTGGGCCAATCCATTGTCCTTAGCATCTTGAAAGATTTCCCACATCCTTTAGTCCATGCCACTCCATTGTTGAACTTATCTGAAACATGCTAGATAAAAGTGTTAGTCCAACAAGAGATATGTTGACATTAATTACCAAAACCACCTAGGGAGCACTTGTGCTTTCAGTACGGTCACTGGAGCTAGAATCGTTCATATATTGACTAAAGTTGACAAAGGCCTCCGTCCCAGTCAACTTAGTAGGCCCACAAGTCAACCTCCCACCAAGGGGGGTCCCAGCTAGCAGGGGGTATTAATTTTTTTGTGCGTAATAAGGAGGCATTTCCGGTGGGTCCGAGCTGCCAGCGGGGGGAACGTTTTTTTCACGAAATACGATGGGTCCCAGCAGTCAGGGGAAAACGTTTTTTTTTTCACGAAATACTGGTGGCCCGTCCGGTAGGTCCCTACTATCAGGTGGAGGAATAATTATTTTCCGCGTAATAAGGAGGCACTTCCTTGCGGCTGTCGTGGACCCAGCTGTCAGCCTCTCCACGTACAGTACTCTTCCGATGGAAGTCGGTCGTTGACCACATTGACCACGCCGCACCGAGAGAACCACGGTGGTGGACGATGGTGAGGCCTAGGAAGGGGGCGACGCGGAGCCAGGGAAGACGCGGTAGTGGAAGCCCACGCGGGGAGGAGTACGAGGGTTCGCCAGTTCGACTGCGATGTGATGCTGCCGTCACCGCAGAATAACAGGGGGTGTGGGTGAGTAGAGGGATGCCCACGCCACCGGTGGGAGTAGTAGGGGGCGCTGAGGCCTGCGCGGCAGCACAACCGACCACGGGAGGCGGGAGCATGCGGTCCCGCCGGTGCTGCTTTGGCAGCTGGAGCAAGAAGATCAGAGATTGAAGAAACACGATTGTCGTTGGATTGACATCCAATGGTTACGTCTGCTAGAATCGTTTGTTGACATATATAATAACTAAAAAAACTTGCATACACGTCAACTAAACAGGCCCACAAGTCAGACCACTCCCTCTTTCTTTTAATAATTTATATATAGCTCATGGCAACTTCTTATGCAATTTATTGCCGTCGATTTTTTGGTTGGCCAAGGCCAATTTCGCATATTTTTGTGGGTCCAAACTATTTTTAATACCATAATGTCAAGCTAGATTTAAAGTACTTTGAAGATATATTTAAATTAGGTTAATGCCGAGTGAAATAGGAATCTGAAAATGTGAAAAAAATCAGAAATTATAAAGTAATTGCCAATTTGTCATCTGTTTTTATATTTACAACCCATTTCATATTATTTTCAAGATTTGCAGGCGTCTTGAAAGAGTTGCAGCCCATCAGGGCAAAGAAAAAATACTGCTCGACCAGCTACGTCCCAGGTGTCAGTCGATCTTGTGCTATTCTCTTGTCTATTGACTATATACGCTCACAATGTCATGGGTCCCAGATGTCAGGAAAACACTAGGAGAAAGAATTTTATTTTTCCATACATTGACGTGGTGGGCCCCTACTGTCATCCTGTCCACATACTTCTGTCGATTCCTGTTGTTTGTTGACCATGTTGACAATGCGAGAGGGCGGCGCCGCGGCGAGCGCACCAAAGCACGCGAAGGACGTTGGCGTTAACGATTTAGGAGACGGTGGGGCAGCGATGCGTGCGCTGAGGCGTAGCCACCCGTGGGAGGCGGAAGCAGGCGGCCCCGCCAGTGCTCGTTTGGTTTTGGCGGCTGGAGGAAGATAGGACTGAAGAAACATGACATATTGTAAAAGTAGTAGGTGTACTTAACAACCTTAACTGAAACCAGCAGGGGCACTTAACAACCAAAGATGAAAGCAGTATGAGTACTTATACAGGTTCAACCGTACAAAGCACGCCTCGAACAGTGCTACTTTGCCTAAAGTTAACCAAGGGTGAGGCTGCCAAGCCCCAGGACAAGGCCCAGGCACGACCCCACGCATCCACAACCTTCTGAAAGCGGCTTCATCTTGCAATGTGGTCAACAAATAGGATATTCGCTTTAGAGCCATGGAAAAGCATGAACATAATCTTCTGTCCTATTCTCCAAGATGGACGGGCCTTCATTATTTGGGACCACCCATGAATAAGTATATTTTCACCTCCAAGGGGAATTGAGTAGGTTGACATAAACATCATGTTGTGACCAAGCGCAAGTCTGACCCGACCATGGTCAGGCATATGTATAGGAACAATAGAACTGGGCAATTTCTGTTTCAAGAAGATCACAACTGTAAAACTGTGTATAAGCAATACTTTATGAACAACATATATAACAGAAAACAGCTCGTACCATAAGTTTCTCGACACTGTTGGACATGTTCAACAAGTGCATCAATGGCACACATATCCCATGTGGCCTTCCACCATTGAAACGCCCCACAAGGACTTCAAGATGATCAATAAAGTGTAGGAACTTGTGGATGTCAACCCAGTCAACTTTAGTGCCATCAATAACAGCCGAGTTATTACAGAATAACAAACGAGCAGCCTTCTTAACTCTGAAAAAACCTACACGTGCCACCAATTATAAGAAAATATTAGTTAGAAGTAGCATATTTGTGAGAGATTCGTTGCTACTTCTAAAGTTAAATTGTTATTAGTTAGATAGAATAGGTGGATTAAGAAGTAATCGAGGCAACAAGCAAGAACCATATACAAATCTAACATGGATGAACAATTGGAACGATGTTGGGGTGGAAGATCGCAGTGAAGATGAGACCAGCTTCTGCTATTTCAATCAACATTCGTGCGCCAACTTTCAGTCCGTAACACTTGAGAAAGTTTATCCATGTTTGGCCATAAGTAAAGCAGCGATCATCTTGGTTCATGAACCCAACTCGAAACTTATATCCATGGCTTGTCTTCCCTGTGACCATTAAACTAGTGTATTCAGTTATGGCAAGGCCGAGCATCTTGAGTACATGTGTTCTGGTAGAGCAAATAATACACTGCAGGAAAAATAATATGAGAACACAATGTATTCCCTATCCAAATCTAGAAATAACTTCCTCCTTCACGTCAGTGTTGATCATCGTACTAGTAGTACCTTTTATCCAAATATAGCAATCCAAATTTCCAAATTAGTCGACAGCATGTTCACAAAACCCCCACTCTCCTGGATAGAAAAGAGGATTCTAGGAACATACTGTGCGTGTTTCAAAATCCTGTGATAGGATGAGAAGGAACAAGTGTGGCGTCTCACCAAGGGCGCAGAAACCTGTAGGGTACTCGCACTTTGGGCACTGCAAATGAAACACACTAGATTCAGTAGGAAGAAAAATGCATCAATGGCGGCTGTCATCCTAGGATTACCTGCGACCAAGGGACTTGGATTTATCAGAGATGGATGAAGAATTTGTCCTTGGTTCTCCATGAGAAAACCATATGCAATCGCCGAGACGGGGTTTTCTCTGAACAAGCTGACGAGGGAGAAGGGGATTCAGGCCCAATGAAATATTGCCGCTTCGTCCGTCCAGCTTACTGCTAAAGCTGGAAAGGGGGGGTTTGTGGTTTGACGGCTCATTGGGCATTACTGCGGCGCTACGACCGGGGTGTGTCTACCGTGAAGTTGTGCACTCTAATTTGTGCATATGACACGTGGATCCCATTGCCGGTTGCCCCACATATCAGCGAAAGGAAGTAGAAATACAAGAGTAACTAGTTACACATAAATATATATTTTGACAGAGAGATACTCCCTTTGTAAAGAAATATACAAATCTTTTATATCACAGACAGGCTCACCTAGCCGAGAAATATACTCCCTCTACAACGCACAAGCATTATGGGGGTTCAGATTTTTTTATGGGGGTTCAGCTAAGAATATAATACTCAGATAGACTCACGGTTATGGACTTTGGGCCGCAGGCCCACCCTGCATGTTTGGGGGCCCATGTGTTCTACCATAGTGCTTTTCATATTGCAGGCGATCAGTACGGCGCTGGTTTTAGATGCTGTCGCAAGGCAAATACACAAAATTGAATAAAGCACGGGAGCGGTTAGAATGAAATCGAACGACAGTTCCTAACCAGCAATTAGAGTTGCAATTCTATCAACGATATACCATGTGATAAATAATACTATCGTGCTACTTATACACACAGGACACTTGTTTCACCATTCCAGATTATTACATCAAAATCTCTTGGAGGATAGATAAGTTCGACAGTTGTGTGCTGCTACTGAAGAATTTCAAAGTTAATTTGGACCAGCTCACCTTGCCGAGAAAGTTTGATTTTGACATCATCCCCTACCGCAAGATATGATTTAGATTTGAACCTTGACCATCCTTTAGCATCAATCATCATGTGACCATCCTTTGTACTTGTGGTATATTGAACAGGTTCATTCACACCAAGGCTGCGCATGGTAAGAGAAACTTGGCCGCGGTACCCTGGATTGTTGAACGACTCCCTCGTTGTTCTAGGAATTCTCTGTTTGCAAACAAGAAGACATAGCCAAACAGTTAGATCAACACAGTGAATCATGTGAAACAACATGGAAAGAAAAAAGAGCGAAGCACTTGGGCGGCCAATGCTTACCAAGAAGGTGGACATGTCGGTTTTTGTAAGGACTTTGGTATATGAAGTGCGAACTGCAGCCCAGTCTATTGCCGGTGCAACGGCACGGGCCGGAGCAGATGCAAGTGCAAGTGTTGGTGCAGGTGCCGAAGCTGCTGCTGCTGCCGGAGATGGTGCTCCTTGTAGAGCTGGTGCCAGTGTCGGAGCAGGTGCCGGTGCCGATGCCCGATCCTTCGGTAGATCAGACTGATCCGCTGACGCGGTCGGTGCCCAATCGTCAGCTGGATCAGACTGAACTGCTACCGCTGTCAGTGCTAGAGCAACTGCTGGTGCTCGATCCGTTGTTGAAGGTGGTACCGATGTGCGAGACAGCGACGACCGTGTCCTGTCTGCTATGATCAGCTTTCTAACTTGACTAGGATCTGTGACCGTGATCCAGTTTTTTTCTTCATTTCTTTTAAACGCGAGAAGGGCTAATTGTGGCGTTTTTGTTAAACCAAACTGCAGTTCATCATAGGGATTCAGCTTGTACTCAGACAATAGACTGATCCAATTTTTTCCAGTAATATAAGTGATGGACAGTGCCTTCGTAACTAACACGACATAGGAAGTGAAACCTGCAAAAATAGCCATCGTAGAGCAAACCAAACGGTTTATTCTGTGATGAATGTCACATGGCAAAACTTGCATCATAAAACTGCAGGAAAAGAAAGAAAGCATGACATTAAATCAATATGATTTAGAAAGTAAATCAATAAGATTTTCTTAATGTGACACGAGTGAATCCTTACCAGGAAATCACTATGTTGAAGTACTAAACAGAAGATTGATCATCCAACTACGGGTGGCATGCAGGGGCCCCGCCTACTCACACAAGCAGGACAATCCAAAGGTCATGACAAATCGTATGGACCGAACATCCATGGGACTGGAAATCCTGGTGGGTGCAATAAACCCTGCAATGCATACAGATATGGGAGTGTAACCATAATTGATAAACCGTCCACACAAAAAATATGATCTGGATACTTCAATTATACAGACTGAATTGAGTGGACAAACATTAACATAGACCGTTCTCAGGACTGACCACACACCAAAAGTGGCAGTACTAATAAACAATACAGGGTTCACAAAACACAAATCAAGTACTGAACAATAGTACTTACTACAGACAAGCAAAGTTGCACCAATTAAACTCTGCAGACTATTTCTTGCCACCGACCTATGGGATGAACCCCGCATAACTGACTAGGCCATGGACTTCGTGAGAGATGTCTACATGCACCATCACCATCTTGTCAACCTTGGAGAACCTAACAAAGTGGTCTTTCCACTCATAAACATGATGATGAAGACAGGCCACATCAGATTCGTTGGGAAGCTTTACAAGAACCACACCCTTCGTAATCGAAGGCACAACTAGGAAATTGTTGTGGTCAAGTACAGCCTCGAGAACACGCGTGACAAAAAAGCTACAAGAAAACACTAGTTCAGGACACATGGCGACAAGGACATAGCAGCTGGATAGTTCAGCAGTAGAACTCATCATCAGGTCTTCCAGTTCACAAGGCATGACTTTGAGAACTTCATCTCCACCACGGACCTGGTTCCAATTCAAACAGAAACCATATCTTATTACTACCTCCGTTCAGAAATATAAGATGATTTTCCATATTATACTCCATATATGACTACATATACATACAGTAATGAGTGAACAAGGACACTAGAACATGTCTTCAAAGGCATGAGAGCAGAGGGATTACTTGCAATATCAATAACACAAGTTACTGAGGCAAATATACCCTCTTCAAAGGTAGCGTTGATGTTCATAAAGTACTCCCTCCGTCCCACAATTCTTGTCTTAGATTTGTCTAGATACAGATGTATCAAGTCACATTTTAGTATTAGATACATCTTTATCTAGACAAATCTAAGACAAGAAATTTGGGCCAGAGGGAGTAGTTGAAAGTAATCTATAAGAAATCAATGTCAACCTCTCGCATGTTTTGGTCAAAAGAGGAATTTAGAACTGTCATTTGTCACACTAAAATCACATGCAAGATCACCCAGAAAGTTGTACTACCAGTACTAGTACTGCGTGTTAGATGAAAAAACACGATCAAGATCGAGAAAAAGATCATCAACAAGAGACATTACCTGGACTTGCTTAATGAGGGATCCCGGAGAGGGGGGCTTGGACAGGGCGATGGCTTTGAGCTTGTCTGCGGTAGCCTCGATGGGGTGCTTGCGCTTCTTCGTACCATGAGCCTCAACAGTTTTGGCCAGAGCCATAGACATCACGTCGGCCAGTGCTCCAGCGTCGATCCAAGAGAGGAAGCTGAGAGAGAAGAGTGAAAGGAGGAGCGAGATGAGGGAGAAGCGAAGCGAGTGGGGGTTTTCTTCAAGAGAGGAAGCTGAGAGAGAAGAGTGAAATGATGGTTGCTTCGTCCGTCCAACTTACTGCTGGAAAGGAGGGGGTTTGTGATTTGACGGCTCATTGGGCATTACTGTAGTGCTTCGATCGGGGTATTTTACCATCACTCTACTACGGAGTAATTTAGTGCATGGCTGGTGGACCCAGGTGCTGGCTGTCCCACACATCGGCGAAAGTTAGTAATTTAGTGCATGGCTGGAGGAGGATCCGTACGGTAGAGCGTGTCCATTGTTGTTCTGAAGAAAAAATGATTACAGCAAGCGTTTCCACTCTTATGACAGAGGAGTGCGAAACACGGCAGCCACTCGAACATACACAGTGCTCCTACTAGTAGGCATGTGAAGTGGTTCATACCTCAGTACTACACAATCTTGTTGCTAGTGTAGTAAGATATGATGATAACAAATGATGTTGTGCGCATGTCAACTACTCCTATATGTAACATAGTACCACTTTTTCGACTGTCCGGTCGAGAATGAACGGTGAGATCAATGTTAACAGAAGTAGGTCTACAGCTCACGGAGAGTACGGTGCTACAGTACTCCACGAAACATGAACCATATGAAGCTGTTAGGCAAGGTGTATGAAGGGTGCATGGGATGGGAGCAAAAGTTCCCTTCTCGACCCACTTTTGGGTGTTTGGTAGAGTGCATGAAGGGTGCATGAGTCCACACTAGTAGGTTAACAAAAATACACGAAGAG
Source organism: Triticum dicoccoides (assembly GCF_002162155.2). Taxonomy (NCBI): domain Eukaryota; kingdom Viridiplantae; phylum Streptophyta; class Magnoliopsida; order Poales; family Poaceae; genus Triticum; species Triticum dicoccoides. Next base: position 243,715,396 of record NC_041393.1, read on the forward strand.
GAAACAACTATATTGAGATGAGAATGCAACCAAACACACCCACACGCTTTGTGCTACAGTGACTGATCTGCACCATCTGATTTTGATCCAACGGTCATGTTGCACCGAGACATGGACATGCCCATGCAGAGGGCGCCTAAACACCACCGAAGTGCCTTTGCTTCTCGAGGCGCACGATGTTGGTGATGCAGGGTGCAACCGCCCGGAGAGCCCACTCCCGGTCGACGGGAGCCAGCTCGTCAAAGACGGCGTCCAATGGCACGAATGGATTCCGGTGACGGAGCCCTGAAAGGATTCGCCCGGCAACGGCGACGGCAGCCCGCAACCCCTCCTTGTCCAGCTCAGCCCCCACCATCATGCGGAGACGGCTCAGCTCCTCGAAGATATAGGTGAAGAAGGAGACCAGGTCAGGAAGCCGCAGCTCGCTGAAGTCGACCGGGTGGTCGAACGGGTTTAGCCCGACGGCCGGCATCGTCGCGTTGGCATGACGGTAGGCATCGGGCAGCCGCAACACGTGCGTGGCAACTTGGTTCACCAAGTGGCTGAGGCTATCCTGGACCTCGTCATGATCGGACCGCTCGTGCTCCAGCCGGCTCCCCTGACGCCTCGAGCATCTTTGTGGTGGACGCCTGCCGCTTTTGAAGCTCCGTGAACTCCCGCACATAACGGAGGAGCATAGCACTCCTCTCCTCCTTGAGCTCAGGGAGCTCCACGTCCTTGGCCCTGAGCTCCGCATCTTTGGCACGGAGCTCCTGTGTGAGGCACCTCACCTCGGACTCCATGATTTGCTACGCCGCCATGGCACCAGGTAGAAGGCAATGGGGAGAGGAAGCAAAGGGGGCGAAACGGCTGAAAGGCAATGCAATATATGGGAAAGGGGGAGGGAGCCAGCCGAGGAGCGGGGAATCTTTTGGTATTCGCCACGGTAAAACACCAGTCGACGACTTCTCACATCAGGGAGCAGTGGGTTTTACAGGCGGAGTCATCGTGACTAATTACTGCGCGCCTGCTTCCGTCAATCAAAAAATTAAAAATCCTGCCGTGCTTGCTCCCGTCAATCAAAAAATTAAAAATCCGGCCGCACCCAAACACCAAAGCAACGCCGTAGTGGATATTTAAATTTACCTACCAGTAAGTAGATAAAAAAAGAGTGAAAAAACAAATGTGGTGGCAGCCTAGCTAATCGGTCGAACTAGCCCAACTAGCTAGGCACCATGCTTCACTGATGTACACGGCGAGAAAGGTGCTCTTTCGTGATTTGACTACTCATTTACTTGCTTCGGTGCTACGACCAAGGAGGACCCAGAAAATGCACGGTAGGGAGTCCAATGTTAGGAAGAATATATGCGTGCAGCACCCGGGAGGACCCCGAAACTGCGCGGTAGGGTGTGCCATGTCTCGGCACGGAGGAAAAATGTGCGTGTAAAAATATACTGTATCAGACGTCGGCAGTAACTCTAGTACCTATGGTTCGACCATGGGACCCAGCCAGTCGGTCGAAAACACCCCACTAGCCACACAGCTTGATCATGCCAACATGGCACGAAGGATAGATGTGGTTAGCTCCGTCTCGACCAGCCACAACATCTCTTGTTCTAGGCTATTCTTCTGTTTTACAAGATTTTTTTAGTTGTAATAACACCACGGCAAGCTAGCGCCGCTCTTTGTGTGTTCCCGTGCAAAGGTTAGACGATGGAGAGAAGAGAGATTGAGATCGCAGACATGGGACCCACTAGTAAGTGAGACAACAGTCATGCACATGTTGACGAGGCACTCCCTCTACTCTACTCAACGTAATACTATATAAAATCAAGTTATGGGACAAAGCCAACAACCGTTGTTGTTTCAGGCTATCGACTTATGATTTGTAGTCCAGGTTGCCAGTTCGAATCTCGTCTTTCAGATTTGTTAGTTTTAGGTCCAAATTTGATTAATGACAAGTGGGACCCCCGTGTGTTGTTCCGATATTTCAGTGTAGGATGGTTTTTTTTGAACAAACACTTTGCGTGGTTAGATAAGTAACGACATGAATTACACGTATTTTGCAAGTTTACAAACAAAAATGACAGCGGCATAGAATATCACATCCACCCCGTAGCTTAGATACTATGGTGATACGAGTTTTTACACCGTTGGAAGTGAGATCCAATGGCTTGGGAGTAGTCACTTCAAAAGAAATACACTGCCGTGATGATACGTGTTTGCCACAGTAGGTCGCGTTTTCTGTCATGCATGTACATCCATGATGATTTTATGACAGAATCAAGATAGTCATACCTGTGCTGTCGTAGAAGTGTTCCATGACATTACCAAAATTATCATCACGGAAGTGTCCACTTCCATGACGATAAATCCCGCGTCACAGAAGTGCTTTCGTCAAGGGTGACCGACACATGGCATCCACCGTAAAGGAACGCCGTTAAGCTATCGGGTCAGGTTTTGGATCCAATAACCCATTAACAGCTTCGACCAATGGGGATTTTCCACGTGTAAAATCATCATTGGTTAGAGGAAACACGTGTCGGCTCATCGTTGGGACAGATGTCACCACCCAGTGGACAGAAGGCACCTATGATACATCAACACGTGGCACGGCCCAACAGAGGCCAATTCCTGTGAAAAGGTCGGCCCGTTTGACTTGGTCAAAAGGTGGCGAGCCGGCCCATGGAAAGCCTGTTAACGGCCTGTTCGCATATAGCCCATTTACAGCCCGCTAACCCAAGGCCAATTACGCCCTATCCGAATTAGGCCCAGTAGCGTCATCTGGGCCATCCAATATGATTCCAGCCCATTTTCACTTCTGGCCCATGTATGGCCCATGACGTATTTCGGCCCATATGAGGCCCTATGTAACTCTTGGCCTATTAACGGCCCGTGGTGAAACTGGCCTGTAATGAACAGTGTATCACTTTACACCCATGAACGGCCCGTGGTGAAACTGGCCCGTAGTGAACAGTGTATCACTTTATACCCATTAACAGCCCGTTATTCCGTTGGGCCTTTTCCAGCCCATGTTATCTTTCGGCCTTCTTAGAGCCCATTTATTCTTGGGCTCATTTCCAGCATTCGTTTACTTACGGCCTGTTACTGTCATTTTCTGCTTGTGGGCCAAATTCAGCCCATGGTTACAGTCGGCCCGTTTGTGGTCCGTTAATACGTTGGCCCGTTTTCGTAGCGTCATCAAATACGGCCTATTAACGATGGCCCATTATGGTCGGCCCATGAACGGACGATTCCAACTCTAGCCCGTTTACGGCCATAATGCGGCCTGTTATTGGCCCACGTTTGGCCAATCGATCATACGACCCGTATAAGGCCCATTGATGATACGACCCGTAGACGGCCCATTGTTTCTATGGCCTATAGAAGGCCCACTGTTTCTACGGCCCGTAGGAGGCCCAGTGTCACTACAATAAATATTAGCCCATGGTTATTGTGGCCTAGTTTTAAAAAATAGTTTATGGCAGCCACTAGCAAACCGCGGAAAAAGAACTGCACTGACTACAAGCAAACAAATAAACAAGACAACAAGGAAATAAATAAGCAAGCAACTTATGCTAAGCTATCACATCTATTACACATATTACATCCACTGGGCATCAAAGTTCGCCACCAGTGCAAATATAGGGAACAAAGAAGCATATAAACGCCGCAGCAAAACAAGTCCAGAACTGAAACCACTTCAGAAGAGTTCAAGAAACAATATGCTGGGTACCCATAATGCTGGAAATATGCTTAGCAAGCTTATTAACTTTCTCTTGTTTGGCGCTTAAATCCTCCAGCGCTTGCTGTTGCACAAGAAAGTACGCATCTGAATTCTGCAGGGACTTCCTCAGTCCTTCGGCTTCTTGCTGCAGCACAGCTGACTGATGCCTTTCAGCTTGTAGCTGAGACTAAAGAAGCCGAAGTGATTCAGGCAGCGAGTTCGAAGAGCTTGTGCCAGCGGTACTGGCCAGTAACTCGAACACTACATCAACGCAGGACTGTGGGGTTTTCTCACTGTCTACAAGATTGTTTTTATCACCTTTCTTGGATACCAACAGGGTTGTCTCACTATCTTGAACCTTATCTGCATTACTTTCTCTACCATTGCATAGTGGGGTGCTCTTCTCCAATATTTTGTTTGCATACTACAAGAGAAACAAGCAGACATATCACAGGTTTAGCTTCTAGTATACAAAACTCATTTTGGTAAACCGGTTCAGTAGTAAGGTGAACAGGATAAAAGCATGAAACAAACATATATCTATGTACTATGGTCGCTGTATTGTCCATATCATTCTAGTTTATGTTCCCTAATCAAGATAGAGACACGGTTCAACTCATATGTTTTTAAGACACAACAACATAGACAGAATATAAGTGTGAGAAACTACACAACATTGGCAGCACTTGTAATGTGCATCACATGAGAACATAACTTTTTATACAAGTTAAACTGAAATCAACATAGAGAAAGAAGTTAGAAAAGCAATCCGGTTAAAGAAATAGGTTTAAAACATACCTGTTGCACCATTGGAGTTTCAATTGGATCCTTCAAATTCGGAAGTAGTTGGTATGAGTAAATACAGTGATGCAACAGCAAAGGAGTATGGACCATAGCTACGGAATCTTACCTGAGAATAGTTGCTCTTCTGCTTTAAACGTGGAGTTTGGGTTAGCTGTGGTGGTCTTCATGCTTTGGGCACTGCAGTTGCTTTACAAACTGCTCGTGTGGGGGTACTCTGTAGTGGACATGGTGCTTTGTCAACTAGAAGCAGGTTACTATCCGCTGGGGTTGCGGTTAGATGGGTTGTAGCTGGTTCTCTGCCCAACGGTGTAAGTGTGCAATTTGATGGGTCTCGATTATGTGTGGTGGGGCTAGTTTGTGGGCCAGTAAAACCATGGTTCTATCTGCATCGATGGGTAGCACTGTCTTTTGTGAAGAACGGGTTTTTGCTCCCTTAGATACTGCCATCACCCCCTCCAATTGAAATGGCTGATAAACAAGAAAAGAAATTGAACATACAGACATTGTATGATAGACAGATGTGGTAATTCACATATATGTTGTCTAACCAAACAGGACAACATGACACAATTTCACATATATGATGGATAACTTAACAGGATATAATGGCATAATTCAACATATGATGAGTACCTAAATAGGATGACATGACAAAATTATATGATGTCTTTCTAAAATAGGTTGGGATGAAATAATTCACATACATGTTGTCTAAGTATACAGGATGGCATGATATAATTGACATAATTGATTCATATACTAAGCAGCTAGCAGTCGCATGTATGATCTCTAAACTAAGCAGATGGAATTCAATATTGTGCATATGATGTCTAAACTAAGCAATGCAAGACACCATATGCATCATATGAGAAATATAAACATTGCAACTTAGAGCATACACCTCAGGTGGGATATAGGACTGGTCATCTGTCTCTGAATCCTCCTTTGAGGAGCTCCCTGTAACCATCGAGATATATGCTTCAACAGGTACCATTGCCTGCTCTGAAGACCTTGTTTTCACTCCAGATTTTTCCATAACTGGCTCAAATGGCTGATACACATGAAGAGTAGTTCAATATACACAGATTGTCGACAAATGGAATACGTCATGAAAAAAAAGATGGCATGAGATAATTCACATATATGATGCCTGGCTCCATGGCGGTGCATAATTCACATATATGATAACTGGCTGAAAAACATGGCATTGCATAATTCACATATCTGATATAGAAAGCAAACATGAGGCATTCACACAAAGCATGTCTAATCTAAGCAGATGGCATGGCAATGCAAGACACCATATGCATGATATGAGCAATATAACCCAGCCAAGTTAGAGCATGCACGTCGGCGGGGGGGGGGATATAACTGGTCATCTGTCTCTGAATCCTCCTCGGAGGAGCTTTTTGTAACCAGCAAGAAATCTGCATCGGCAGGTAGCACCGACTGCTCAGAAGACCTTGTTTTCACTCCAGATTTTCCCATGACCGACTCAAATGGCTGATGCACAGGAAGAGTAGATGAATGTATAAACATTGTTAACAAATGGAATACATTATGGAAAAAAATATGGCACGATACAATTCACATATAGGATGGCTGGCTAAAAAGGATGGCATTGCATGATTCACGTATATGATGCCTGGCTAAAGAAGATGGCATTGCATAATTCCCATATACTCCCTATGTTCCTAAATATTTATCTTTTTAGAGATTTCAAATGGACTACCACATACGGATTACATAGACATATTTTAGAGTGTAGATTCACTCATTTTGTTCTGTATGTAGTCACTTGTTGAAATCTCTAAAAAGACAAATATTTAGGAATGATGGGAGTATGATATAGAAACCAAATAGGTGGCATTCACACAAAGCAAATCTAAGGTAAGCTGATGACATATAAGATGTATAATGTAAGCAATGCAAGGCGCCATATGCATGATATGACCAACATCAGCATGTCAGGTTAGAGCAAACACCTCAGGTGGTCAACAGGCTTGGTCGGCTCCTTCTGAATCTCCAACTGAACAGTTATCTTCCTATGGAATACAATCTGGAAATGCAGGAGGGGGGGGGGGCACTTCGCCCACCATGGAGCGACGTCTGCATGACATTATATTCCCACGCAATGGTCTTCTCTTTTTCTCTACATGTTCAGTACGATTGTGTACAATATCTGACATGCATAATAAAAAAAATAGTTAGATTTTGTAAGGCCTAAGGGGTGCATTCAAAAATCAAGACTGATGGTAGCAAACAAGTGGATGGATCCAAAACTAATGATAGCAGGTAGATTATAGCTTCAGTTTAAAAAGATAGACAATGGATCATCTATTGTTTGTTGCCCACCCAACATGAACCACATAGAAGACCCCAGATGAACCACATAGTAGACAGATACTATTCGTTGCTGGCTCGATATGAGACCCATGGGCAATTCAAAACTCAAGTTTGAACGATAAAGTAGCAGGTAATAATAACCAATGTATAACGTAAGAAAACACGAAAGACTGCGGCCTCTCTTCCGGAACTGTGTAGTCCTCAGGTTCATCTGCTCAATCGATGATGGTAATGCAGTTGGCATGGTTACCGGCAATGGGGAAGATGATCTGAGGCAGCGAAAGAAAGTCTACAGGGGGATCTCTACTGCAGTGAACGCTTATGTCGATGGTGCACCTCAGGTGGGGTGGATGACGGCACGGCAGGAGCAGGACATAACACACAGAGTTTTCTTTGACGCCTATCTAAAAATGAAGTAAATATGTAAGGGCTCCTTAATTGGAGGATTCTATAAACGCAGGGACAGGAAAAACACAGGAATAGGATAGGAATGCACATGCAAAATAGAGCATTTGGAAACATAGGATTTCAGTCAACCTGGGTGTTTGGCTCACATGAATTGGAAGAACACAGGAATGGAAAATGTGGTCAAATTAAAGTCAAACCACGTGAAAATGAGAAAAAATAAGAATCTTATTATGCCAGTAATGCAATTAGTTCAGTTCTTCGTGCATATTAATTTGAAAAGGACGTCCAAGTGAATAAAATTCCTATGTTTTTTCTTCAAAAGAGACACCAAAGGAAAAAAATCCTCCAGTTTTGCTTTGCTCCACTCCTTCTAACAGATTTTCATGAATAGTAGTTCCATAGCAAAGGATCCCTGAGAGATCGACATGAATGCAGAGTAACAAAGTGATGTGACGATTGTACAACCTCTTTGGCAAAGCCTTGTGGACCTCAGCATCATTGGGTTGGACGTGGAGGATGGTGATGATGCTTGTGTGACTGTCGGAGGCGGGGAAGAAGATCCGAGGCCTCTGGAAATGGTACCGAGTGTACTGCTCCGCTGTGATGGACGGTTCCATTGTTGGAGCAGCTCTGCTAAGGTGTACGGCGACGAGGCTGAAGCAGGACAAGACAGACAACGTTAATCTAAAGTGGGACCCTAATATCATCTGCAATAGATGATGTAAAATACATCACCGAAAAGTGCTAGATGTAAAACAAATCAGCCGCGCGACGGCTGTTCCAACAGATGTTGTAAGTACTGTTCACTCTGAACTTAACTGAAGAAAATGAACTTTACAGTCGAAACTGAATTTTACTGTCGAAACTGATTGAACTAGTAACAGAGCATTGCAATAGATGTTTAGGGCGTTCGAGCACTAGTAGCATAGAAGCAGTGATCTAAATCAGTAGACGCTCAAGCAAGGAACGCACTAGCAGAAAGCAAGTCATGCAGTAGCACCGCGAGCGAGTGCTAAAGCAGCAACTCCTGTAGCTACCGGAGGTCGTGCAGCAGCAGCAGCAGCAGCACAAGCGAGAGCAAGAGCAGAGCAGCATCACGAATGAAAGCAAGAGCAGTGGAGCAGCGCGACCGACAGCAAGAACGGAGCCGCAACGCGAGCGAGAGCTGGAGCAACTGCAGCTAGTGCCATTGTGGAAGTCGCCATCGAGGAAGCAACGACATGGGGGAGAGACGTCGTGGATGATGTGGCCGGCGACGTCGCCGTCGATGGAGACCCGCCATGTCTGCTCGGTATCGAGCACCGGTAGCCCCGAGAGATCGAATAAAAGATAAAATGCAGCGGTGAGTGCAGAACCTCCTAGGTCGCGCCGAGTTGGCCTCGGCTTCATCGGAGGAATTGCTGAGGGTGCTGCGACTCTGGTGGGGCAGGTCAAGACAGTGCTGTGGGGATTGAGGTGGCGCGATAGACGAGGCGAACGTCGGGGCAGCTCCTTGGAGGTGGAGGACGGGGCGGCTGATCCGGTAGGACGACGAGATCGACAATGGATCCTTATCCCATGCGGTGGATGAGGGACGGCGAGCTGTTGCAGTGGACGACATAGTCGGGGAAGAGTCTCCGGCTGGGCGGCGGCCGGGAGGCCAATGGAGGAGCATGGGGTTTCGCGGGTTTTGGCGGCCTCGGTGTATGAATGGGGGGAGAAGGGGGAGGGGGAGCCAAGCTTAGGGACGCGCTTGTCTGAAATGTAGGGTAAGTTACCAGCGTACCCCCACCGGTTTTGACACCGCGACGTGGAGCTTCTTCCCGGCTGAGGGGTAGAAGGGGGATTTCTGGCTGTGGGACCGATTTCGGATGAGGAGGGAGTACTCGTGCACGTCCAAATTTCAGGATAACAAGGCGGGCGCGGGTTGAAGAGGCGGGAGTTTCAAAGCAGGTGAGACAAAAGATACTCGAGCTTGAAAATTTCGGGATAACAAGGTGCGGATTCCTTGTTCGGTAGATCAAACTTAACGTGTAAAAAACAATTCAGACAAGACACAAGAGAGTCATGTCCCCTTTTACTATATTGCTATAGATGCCATTGAAAAAACTACAAGAAAATTGTAAAAAAATCGGGAGAACAAGATTACCCTGCACAGTACCAAATCGATTCGCACTTCCCTCAACAACAACAAAAAACAAATCAATTCCCACCAAAGAAAGAGTAATCTCCCTTTTTATATGATTACAAATGCCAAGATCTCTAATTTCAATTTTTGAATCCACGTTATGTTGAATTCGAATATATCATTAGGTGACCTTGCGGTTTATAATTGATGTAGTCGTACATTTTGATCTTCCATCATATATGAACATTTTACTCCACCATGTGAACATATATATTGTCGTCTACCATATGGACTAAATTCGAATCAATTTTCCTTATTTGAATACGATTGTTGTCAAGTTATACAATAATTTAAATATTATCTTGATAACAAAAAACATGCATATAGCAGTAATCATATTTCACTATGAACTACATGTACCATACGCTCTCCAATTCAAATATTTGTATCCATTTTATGTTGAATTCAAATCATAATACATTATTGGTCTAGGTAGCAAGATGTTCGGGATAATCTAAACCCTATTTTCATATGTATAATTTTTGGCTGAATTGGGACAAGTTTTGGTACAAGCTTCTTGCAAAACCGGAGATTCTCTCAACAAGCCTCGTGGTTCCGAGAGGGAACGTGTCACCTTTGTGTGGGAAACGATATATGCTGCCTCCCCCTGATTTTCTTTACAGAGGCAACATAGAACTATATGAGTGCCCTGTTAAATTTTGGAATTATTTCGGGTTCATTTGGCCTTTGTATACATTAATTGAGTTTCTGGACTTTTAATGTGCATAATCTAAATATGAATTGCATGCACATGCTCCGATGCACCAAAGTGGGTTGGAAAATCACATGTGTGTCCTTGGTTGAATTTCTAGGTCCCATGGAAGAAATGAGAATGAAATTCAAACATCTGGGCATCATGACTCGGCCGAGAACATCAAGAAACTTAGATTTTAAATTCATGTAAATCTAAAACTCGCCTGGAAATCGTGAAACTTGGCATGGTGTCATGTCATGGCACTAGCATGTTGTGTTAAAAAATTGGGCCGATTTGGAAGCTCGTGGTTCTAAGAGGGAACGTGCCACCTTTGAGTTTGAAACGATATACGCTGCCCCCCTTGAGTTTCTTAACAAAGGCAACATAGAACTACATGAGTGCCCTGTTAAATTTTGGAATTATTCCTGGTTCGTTTGTCGTTTTTTATACATTAATTGAGTTTCTAGCCATTTAATGTGCATAAGTCAAATTTGAACTACATGCACATGCTCTCGTGCACCAAAGTTGGTTGAAAAATCACATTTGTGTCCTCGGGTGAATTTCTAGGTCCCATGCAAGAAATGATAATAAAATTAAAACATTTGGGCGTCGTGGCTCGGTCGAGAACATTGAGAAACTTGGTTATAAATCATGAAACTTGGCATGGTGTCATGTCATGGTAGTACCATGTCGTGGTAAAAAATTGGCCGAATAGGAACAAATTTTGGTATAAGCTTCTTGCAAATTGGAGCTTTTCTCAAGAAGGCTCGTGGTTCTAGGAGGGAACGTGTCACCTTTGTGTGCATAATTCAAATTTGAAATACAAGCACATGTTCTAGCGCACCAAAGTTGGTTGAAAAATCAATGTGTGTCCTCGGGTAAATTTCTAGGTTCCATGCAAGAAATGGGAATGAAATTCAAAATTCTAGGCATCGTGGCTGGGTTGGAAACATTGAGAAACTTAGTTTTTTAATCCCGTAAATCCAAAACACGCATGAAAATAATGAAACTTGGCTTGGTGCCATGACATGGCACCAACATGCTGTGGTAATTTTGCAGTCCGATTTGCAAAGGTGCACACATTAACAATCAACAAAGTCATTTTGGAACAAGTGATGTCACGTTACAATCGGAAACACAAGTATTATTGAAACCGTGGGCGTTCTACTTCTAGTGCAATTTACATGCCGCCACGCGTCCCCATTTTTTATTAGCTTGGCGGCGCCGTGCAGGGTAGCTATTTGAGTACGAGAGGCGTGCGATCAAACCCCTGCATGTGCTTATCGGGAGGAGAACCCTTTGACCTCCATCTGTTGTCCACCTCTCTCCCAAGGTCGCCATTATTGGCGCCCGAGCCTCCGTTTAATGCCGTGGCTATGTCTCACTCGACTGAGATTAAAGAGAGAAAAAAGAAAATCTGAAAGCATGGATCTTGATGTAAGATCCGACGGACCTATATAGCATCTACTGCAACTTATAGCAAGACTGATGAATATATAAGGATGATAAATTGTCTTACATAATTAGAAAGATAATTAAAAAGCCACATGCGGCTATGCCCGAAATACACAAGGGCAGAAGAAGAAGGAAGACAAGGATCTGGCCAACTGATCTCTACTTTCTTGATGCGTTGCTGCAGGCCGTGGGAACTAGTCTCCGCGGCGAGCGGCGATGAGCTCTTTCCTGTCCTCAAGATGCTACTTGAGAACATCCACGGATTCCTCCACCAGCCATTGGCGCTCATTGCGGAGCATGTCATTCTCGTCCATAAGTTTCTTGACAATGACGCCGGTCCTCTTCAACAAGGCACTGGTCTCCTCCTGCTGGTCTGCACTTCGGACGATCTTCTCCCTCAGCAGGTCGCGCTCGGCCCGGAGCCTCTCATTTCCCTCCCTTAGTTGTTGGATAACACTGGTAGCCTGTTCAAACAAGGCTTTTATGTCGTCCTGCAACCTTTCCCAGCCGGAGATCTGATTCATCTGGCTATGGATGATTGCATGCATGCGCCAGTAATAGTTGTCGCCTGCCCGTGAGGAATTTTCCTAGGCCGCCGAGGCGCGGCGGGACATCTCTGCTGCATTCGCGGCGCGGCGGGACATCTCTGCTGCTTCCGCGGGCGGCCGGACCAGTCTGCTGCATCGACGGTGCGACAGGACCTCCGTGCTGCTTCAGCGGCGCGGCAGGACCTCTGTGCTGCTACTTCCGCGCGGCGGGACATGTCGGCTGCTCTCGCAGCGAGGCGGGACATCTCTTGTGCTTCCGCTTCCCTGCTCGCCTCTCCCTGGTGGCAATCTCTCGACCCAGAACTCACGCTGGCCATGGCAGACGCAAGGGAAGGATGCTGAATGACTTGTTTATTTTTGTGGATGAGAAGTTGAGGAGGAATGTGCAGTCATCTTGGCATACTAGTATTTATAACCGAGTACTAATACGCTCCTATGTGGGAAACCGTTTAGGTTGTGATCGGTGTGAACAGGTTTGCAATTCAATATAGTGTGGTACTAATACGCTCCTAAGTGGGAAACCGTTTAGGTTGTGATCAGTGTGAACAGGTTTGCAATTCAATATAGCATGGTACTAATACGCTCCTAAGTGGGAAATCGTTTAGGTTGTGATCAGTGTGAACAGGTTTGCAATTCAGTATAGCATGGAGTAATTTGGAATGTGACGAGACGCAAGCTCAAAATTTATTGACGGTTCTAGTTTCGAAGTGCGGCACTATTCCCAGATGGAGTAGTTCTTTTTCTACTCCCTCCTTTCCGGTTTTATAGGGCTTTGTCGGTGGGAAATGACACCTATGGGATCACTGGAATCCCTTCTATGGTTGCGCGGCACGGGGATCGTGAGGAGAGCGGGACTAGCATGCAACACAAAGGGATTTTACCCAGGTTCAGGCCGCAAAGATGCCTAAAACCCTAAGATCCTGCTTTGGTGGATGTATTAGGTGTTCTTAAGCTCTTGAACTAGCTCTAGGTGTTGTGGGGTTCGAAAGAGCCGAACCCTTCTCCCGTGTGCCATGGGCCTCATTTTATAGGCGAAAGGGGTTGCCACAGTGGCACACAGGAGGTGGAAAGTGCTACAGCATCGCGAGCTTATCGCTGGTTACAGGACAAGGGGCATTTAATGCGAGGCTTAGGTGTCCCGTTGCTTTATCGGGGACGGGGGCGAGGCCCGTCCCATCTATCGCCGCTCCTCCTTGCTTCGACAGGCACCCTAGATAGCGATGCATGCGGTGCCATGTAGGCAGGCAGGCAGCTGAGGTGGCGCGGTGGTGGAGCCTTCACGAAGAGCTGTATGTTGCCACGCAGGTGCCTGCCCAGCTGGCTGGCTCAAGAGCTGCATGCGAATGACGGTGAAGACTTGGCTGGTGCGGGCCTGGCAGTGGCCCTGCTGGTGCGCTTGGCGAGGGTCTTGCCGGGTGGCCCGGCAAGGGTCTTGCCGTGGCGCGCTGGCGTCCTCGGCAAGAATCTTGCCCAGGGTCTTGTGGGTTTCCTTGGCGAGGATGGTTGCCTTCCTATCCTCATTTGATCTTGAGCATTCTATGTTTCACAAAGATCTGCATGCCACCACGGAGGTGCCTCCTGAGCCCTATCATGACGCGTTTGTAACGTTAGTGGGCTCAAAGGTGGCTCACTCGGCTGGTGGGTGAAAGCTCCCCCGGCAAGGGTCTTGCCGGGGCCGCTGAGGCTGCCTCGGCAGGGGTCCTTGCCGGGGAAACCTGCTCCGTCCATCTGATCTTTGTGGTCTTGGTCTTGTCATTGCTTTGTTTTGCCTTGTGGCTTCGGCTTTCCTTTCCTCCCATGTCTATAAGTGGCCGTGGTGGGAGGCTCTGACTGGCTGTGCACAAGTAAAGGGGTCAAAAGCAGAGCCCCTACTTTTGTACACCGACACGAGCCCCTGGGCCTGGGCCACACATAAGCGCAATGCATTGTTGGGCCAGGCCCAGAACAGTGTGCGGGCAGTTGGGGTGGATTTTTACCGCGGCCACTGTTTCGTCCGCTGCGCTTCCCCACGACATGCGTTGAACGCGCGACGTGGGGGTCGTGCGGGTGCATGACGTGGGAGGCATGCGTGCGACAGCGTTCGCACGCATGCGTCGTATCGCAGTTAATGGGAAAGGAGGCGGCCCGCACCTTCCCCATAAAAAGGAATAACCGCGGGCATTCTGCTCACTTTACCCCTCCCTTGTGCCCTCCTCCAATCTCAGAACCGCCGCCCCCTCGTTCTCGAGCCTCTCTGCTTTCGTCCATCGCCACCGCGCTGATGCCGTCCTCTGCTTTTCCGCTTCCCGCAGTCGCCATGGCACCCAAGTCAACCAAGAGCAAGGGAGCGACGAAGGATGCCGGCTTATTGGAGCAGCCGGAGAGTGAGCTGGTGGCACGGCGGGCGCAGTCCACCTATTTCCCCTCAAAGGTTGGCGTGCCCGAGCTTGGGAGATGTTCAAGTGTTTATGGCGTGTGAAGACAGGGAGAGAGAAGACGGGGCATCCGGCCACGACCGTCGTCCCTGCCAGCGCCGGGCCCTCCCCGCATCGGTACCCCTTCTTCGTCGACTATTTATCTTGCAGGCTCTGTCCCCCCTTCTCTGATTTCTTCAAGGACATCATGCACACCTATGGCTTCCGCCTCTTGGACTTTACTCCGAATGCCATGGCATGCATGGCCCTCTTTGCCCATCTTTGCGAGGGCTTCATCGGGGTGCACCCCAGCACGGCGCTCTTCTGCCATTACTTCTCCCCTCGGATCCAAAAAAGGGGGCGCCATTGCTGGCTGTGTCGCCTGGATCCCGAGGGCCAAGGGGGCGTACCCGGATGGCGCCACGAAGGAGAGGTGGGAAGAATGGCGGGGCCGGTGGTGCTGGATTGAGGAGAAGGACCCGCCAGCATTCTGCGAGGTCCGCCAGAAGCCGCCGGTCCGTGGCGGCGATTGGGGCGACATCGATGCCGACAACGCGAAGCTCACGATCGCCACCACAAGGATTCTTCGGCTTACCCAGGCCTGGCTCACCCTCGAGATGATCGGGGCGGACTTTATCCGCCGCCAGATCGCCCCTCTGCATGACAAGGGAAGGCCGACCTGGCTCTTCGTGAACGCCGCTGACATCATGGGGCTCCGTCCCGGCCTCGACAACAACCTGACGGTGCTGCGGCACGCCCATCTTTGCCAGCGAGTCTTCCAGCTTGAGGTTGATGATGCGGGCGAGGTCGAGCGGTCTGGCAAGCTTGCCAGGGCCACCGCAAAGGCCGGCAAGGTCTACAATGAGCCTGTTTTCAAGCTGCCGGTGGGAGTGGTCCCGCTGAGCAACAACTCTCGCCGGAACGAGATCATCGCCATGATGTCGCTCTTCAACACGCATGGCCTTGACCCGAACTGGGTTGAGCTGGACGAGCTCATGGTGCAGGAGTTCTTCGACACCCTGCACGAGATATACATCACCGATGAGCCACGGCTCATCCAGGACACCTCTCCAGCGGAGCTAGATTATATTGCCGCCAGGGTGGAGGAGGCGAGGCTTGTCGAGAAGGAGGCAAAGCTCGTCAAGGAGGCCGGCAGCGCCGGCGGCGTGGTGGACAAGGCTGCGGCGGAGGCGGAGGAGGAGAACTTGCCCGGTGGGCAGCAGCCGCTGGGGAGGCCAGCGGTGCCGACACCGGGGCTCCCCTTGTCGAAGACGCCGCTGACGGGTCGTCAGAGGAGGAGGGCGAGGAGGGGAGGACCGCGACCGACGATCCCCCGATCACCGGAAAAAGGCGGGCCCTGCGGCGGGCCACCTCCGATGAGTTGGTTTGCCTCGACAAGGCCGTGAAGCTGCGACAAGCCTAGGAAGCGTCCGTGCGCCAGACGAGGGCGATGGCGATAAAGAAAATGGTGAAAGTCGTGGTGTCGAAGAAGAGGTCATCTTCTTCTTCGTCATCCAAGCGGCCCGGACACCATCGCCTCCCCCCTCACCGGCAAACATTGGCACGGGGATTGGCGGTGACTTGTTTGACTTCGGGCCTCTCATCCCAGAGAGAGAGCTCGGGCCTCTCAGCCCGGAGCGGAAGAGGAAAGCAACAGAGGAGGAGGAGGAAGAGAACGAAGAGTAAGCCTCTGCTTTCCTCTCTCATTCCTCACACCTCCCCTGACGGCATTGCTCATTTCACTACAAAAAAAGACACATCCGTGACATTTTGGGCCGATCGAATTTTTTTCTGGCATACATATGACACTTCTATGATGATAATTGTGACAAAACCCAGTATCATCATAGATGTGGTGGGCTCCTACTTCTATGAAAAAAATCATGACAGAAAATGGGCTTTTCATCCTGGGCAGGCCGGAGACGCAGCTGCATGACATTCTTTGGGCCGTCCATGACAGAAAATACCGTGGTAGAAGCGAGGGGGAGGAAAATTTCGGGGAGTTGCCGGTTACGATGGGAGGTCGGGGCCGGAGCGATGCACGTGTGTGCGAGGCGTTGGCTCTAACTGAACCCAAGCGAGGCGTTGGGCTCTAACTGAACCCAAGCGATTGCACTGCAGGCTACGCGTTACTGAACCCGAGCGATCGATCAATGGCTGTTAACTGAACCCGATGGAGCGATTCCTTCGCTAATGCTGCTAACTGAAGCCGATCGATGCTGCCTTTGGGATG
>NC_041393.1:243732629-243737382 GCF_002162155.2 Triticum dicoccoides
ATAGCGCTCCAACACAAGTCCGTTCCATCCGTTTTGCGGCACGCCACACCCCTCCTGATGAACAGGACCCCCGTTTCGACCGTAGGAGGTCCGTTTCGTCCGTTTTGCGGTACGCCACACCCCTCCCGATCAACAGGACCCTCGTTTGGACCGTAGGAGGTCTGTTTCCTCCGTTTTGCGGTACGCCACACCCCTCCCGATGAACAGGACCCCCGTTTCGAACGTAGGAGGTCCGTTTCCTCCGTTCAGCGGTACGCCAGGCCTCGTTTCCATCACCTGTTCCGCCCAAGCCGGTTGGCTCCCACGCGTTCCGTTGCCTCCCAAAGAACACGACGCATTCCGTTGCCTCCCCATGAACACGATGCATTCCGTTGCCTCCCCATGAACACGACGCATTCCGTTGCCTCCCCATAAACACGAGCCCTCGCCGTACGTATGCGCGACTAGGCGTTCGAGACCCCGCCCGTATGTACACATACGTGGACGTATTTTCTTTCTTGCACCGTGGCCGCTGTACGTACGTGTACATGCTACGTGTGTGCCTCTACTACGACACGTGTGCGCCTCTACAACGACCAGTATGTACGTACACGTTCGCGACCAGAATGACAACGCTACGTACGCTTCGACCAGGTGGGTCCCGACTGTCAGGCAGTTCCTTGCGTGCGAAAATGTAGCTGGTGGGTCCCAGCAGTCAGAGGGGCGAAATCATTTTTTTGCTCGGACGCACTTCCTTTGCGTGCGAAGATGTAGCTGGTGGGTCCGAGCAGTCAGGGGGGTGAATCGTTTTTTTTTTGCCCGGACGCACTTCCTTGCGTGCGAAGATGTAGCTGGTGGGTACCAGCAGTCAGGGGGGCGAATCGTTTTTTGTTGCCCAGACGCACTTCCTTGCGTGCGAAGGTGTAGCTGGTGGGTCCCAGCAGTTAGGGGGAAACGTTTTTTTCGCGAAATACGGTGGCCCGTCCGGTGGGTCCCCGCTGTCAGGTGGAGGAATAATTATTTTGCGTGTAATAAGAAGGCACTTCCTTGCTACGGCCGTGGACCCAGCTGTCAGCCTCTCCACGTACAGTCCACGTCCGATGGAAGTCGTTCCTTGACCACGTCTACCATGCCGCGCCGAGAGCACCACGGCGGTGGACGACGGCGAGGCCTAGGAAGGGGACGACTCGGAGCCGGGGAAGACGCAGCAGTGGATGCCCACGCAAAGAGGAGTACGAGGGTTCACTGGTTCGGCTGCGGTGTGAGGCTGCTGTCGTTGTAGATTAATAGGGGGTGTGGGTGAGTAGAGGGATGGCCGGGCCAGCGGTGGAAGTAATAGGGGTGGTGAGGCCTACGTGGCATCACAACCGGCCACGGGAGGCAGGAGCACGCGGCACGACTGGCGCTAGTTTGGGCGGCTGGAGCAAGAAGACCAGAGGTTGAAGAAGCACTACAACCGTTGGATGAACATCGTACGGTAACAGGAGCTAGAATCGTTCATATTGAATAAGTTGACAAAGCCCTCCGTCCCCGTCAACTTGGTAGGCCCACAAGTCAGCCTCCCAGTATGTTGGGTTCCAACTGCCAGGGGGAGTATTCATTTTTTGTGTGTAATAAGGAGGCACTTCCTTGTGTGCGAAGATATCTGGTGGGTCCAACAAGTCAGCGGTGGGCACGTTTTTTCGTGAAATACAGAGGCCCTTTTGGTCGGTCGCAGATGTCAGGTGGAGCACTCATTATTTTGCACGTAATAAGGAGGCATTTCCTTGTGTGCAGCCGTGGACCCAGCTGTCAGCCTCTCCACGCACAGCCTACTTCTGATGGTGTCATTCGTTGACCACGTTGACCACGCCGCGCCGAGCGCATCACGATGGCGAGGCCCCGGACAGCAACGATCCGGAGATGGGAAGACACGGGAGTAGAGTCGCAGACGGAGAGGTGTACGAGGGTTAACTGGTTCTAGTGCGGTGTGGTTCGGCAGTCGGTGGAGAAGAATAGGAGGTGTGGAGGGTTGGAGGGTTGGCCTGGCCAACGGTGGAGTAGCGCTTCATAGCGAAGCATGCTAAGCAGAGCTGCTAGCAGCAGGAGGCGGGAGGTGGTCCCGGCGGCGCTGGAGAAAGAAGACGAGAGATTGAAGATGGATGCCGGCCGTTGGATGTAAATCCAACGGCTAACATGTCAGAATCATTTGTTGACAAAATTTACAACGCCTCCAAAAATGTGGCACGTATTCAACCCATTTTTCAGAATTTACAGTCTTGTTTTGCACGGTAGAATTTGCAGTCAATTTGATCTTTTTCTTTGAATTACAGCCATTATGGGTGAACAATTAATGTAGCTTTCATGCGGCCCATTTATTTTATTTCCTAAAAAATTGCAGGCCATTTGCACTTTATCTAGATACACGATTTTGCTGGGCTGATTCTAATTATAATGTTGGGTTGGGCCAGCAATGTTACCAAAAAATAAAAAAGGCTGAGCGTTTTGTTATAAATATATTTAAATAATAAGTGATATTATTACATTCGTCCTTAAATCATACCAAGCTTTTGTACACAATCACTAGGATTTTCGTGCCAAAACAATCTAGGATTTTATTCGTTAAGAAATTATTTTTATAAGTTAATAAGATGTGGGATATTGTTTTCTTACATATGTAAGTATCTGTTAAATATATGATGATAATAAAAATAATATATAATAACATATAAAATAATTTAAATATATATAATATAGTTAAAAGGGAAACATAAGTTGTACATGGCGTTCCTATTCTTATATAGAAAACTAGAACAGACCGCTGCGTTTTCTTCAAAAAAATACATAAATTGGGCTGCCAAAAATAAAACCTCGGATGGGAGGTCCATAGGCCAGTTGATACATGACGGGCCTTAGAAAATACAAACATGCTCTCCCATCCGAGGTCGTGGGCTGCGTGTTAAAAATGAAAGCCTAGACGGGGCAGCCCAAAACCACGTCCAACACTTGCCAAAACTCCGTCCCTCGTTTTCTCTTTGTTTCGCACACTCAACATTGTGTGGGCATTTTGACTGTGCATCATATGAAGATGTGCTATGCATGAATGTTGATCAGCATGATGTTAACTGGCTGGTAGTTCCATTTTCGACCACGAATAAAACTTCCAACATGATGTTAACCCTATTTGAAAAGGCCGTGTTAATATAAATGCTCTGCCTCTGAAAGTTGAAGTTTCTTATCTGAAACTAAACTTGCAGTTTCTTATCTGGAACTGAAACTTGCAGTTTCTTCTTGTCTGCACTTTTATACTCCTATGAAACTGCATTTTTAAGTGCTAAAAATAGATCTCTAGAATTCATAAAATTCTTCATATGCTCAATACTGCAAATCTGAAATTCAAAAGACATTCATATCTGAAAGTACTCTCAAAATACACAACACAAAACACAATTCACAACCTGCAAATACTAACAACCCTAAGCTCCTCCTGACAATTCACAACCTGCCCGACTATTGGGCTGGGGGCCAGTCCCCTCCTATTCCTCAGTGGCAGACAGCCGCCCTGTGAGACGATGTGAACGGCGAGGGAGACGATGGCGGGGAAGCATCGTCGGGCCAACTTCTTTTCTCCTCTTGCAGTTGGGTTCGGTCGAGAAGACTCCACCGGCTCGCTCTGGCAGGAAACCCTCACCAACGGCACCCTGTAGATGCTCGATCCTTCAATCTCTGGAGGATGCTCCATCTGGGATCGATACTCCCACCACCGCTCCCTCACGATCGGATTCGGTGAATCTGTTTGCTCCATGGACCAGAGGAGCAGCTCTATGTACTCTGGCGTGACTCCCTCCGGGAGTATCGCTGCCTTTTCACTCTGTTGCAGATATTTGGCCATGGATGTCGCCGTCGCCGCTAGTTGGTCCTTGTTGTCAAACCAAGACTGTATCTCCAACATCCTAGCTAGCTTCATAGGGTCGCCGTCTGCGATCCTCACATATCGGTTGTACTCCTCCATCGATCTACTTCTCCACAGCACCTTCACTCGCCGGCGGTGGTTTTTGAATGGAAGAGGAGAGGAGTGGCGTTGGTTTTGGATTAGAACGGGAGAGGAGCGACGCTAGTTTTGGACTGGAACAGGAGAGGAGGGGCGGTGGTTTTGAAATGGAAGAGGAGAGGAGCGGCGCTGGATTTAGATTGGAACAGGAGAGGAGCGGCGGTGGATTTAGATTGGAACAGGAGAAGAGTGGAAGAGCGGCGCTGGTCTTGGAAGTATTTTTTGTTTTTTTGCGTATTTTCGGTCAAAGTTTGACCATGTACTGTATGTGACAAGCAAAATGTGAATGCATGTCACCAAAAATTGTATTGTTTGGTTCGTATCTGAATGTACTTTCAAATTATATTATTTTTGCAACGTATAACATATATTTTATGTGCGAAAATCATGGTCCATTATGACCCAGAATAAAAGGGAGACTAGTTAATGTGGGGTCACTTTCTTAATTGAAGGGTAAATTGTTTTTGATTTTGATCTAGTCACAGCGCACCGGACCTCTCGCCCAATCCTAAATCGCTGCCGCATGCTCCTCTCCCTCTTCTCCATTGCAAAACCACCTCCTCTCCTCTCCATCATCTGAATTCCAAAACCATCGTCTCGCCTCTCCCTCTTCTGATCTTCTCCATTGCAAAACCACCTCCTCTCCTCTCCATCATCTCCATTCCAAAACCACCTCCTCTCCTCTCCATTCCAACACCACCGTCTCGCCTCTCCCTCTTCTGATCTTCTCCATTGCAAAACCAC
>NC_041393.1:243737624-243742901 GCF_002162155.2 Triticum dicoccoides
AAAACCACCTCCTCTCCTCTCCATCATCTCCATTCCAAAACCACCTCCTCTCCTCTCCATCATCTCCATTCCAAAACCACCGTCTCGCCTCTCCCTCTTCTGATCTTCTCTCCATTGCAAAACTACCTCCTCTCTTCTCCATCATCTCCATTCCAAAAACACCTCCTCTCCTCTCCCTCTTCTCTATTGCAAGACCACCGTCTCTCCTCCCATCTTCCAAAGCTAGCACCGGACCACTCAGAACGACATCTATGGAGAGGATGCAGCAGCGAATCAGGCAGATCACCGACGGCGACCAGGCAAAGTTAGCCAGGTTGAAGGAGATCCTTAGTTGGTTTGACAATGAGTGGGAGATTTCGAGGACGGTGCGGGCCATGTGGCAATGTATGCGAAAGAGCGAGACGGCGGTGATGAGGGCGGCGATGTACATGTACTCCACGGCGGCAGTCACGCCGCAGTCCTCCGAGTTCATCGAGTATCTCCTATGGGCGATGGAGCAGATAGATTCGCCCGAGGCGACAGTCAGGCGGAGGTGGTGGGCGTATAGGTCGAAGGTCGAGCACCCGGAGGATAACGAATCGATCGAGTATGGTGTGCCGTTCGTGAGGGTGCAGAGCCAGCCGGAGCCACAGGAGTATTCGTTCTCCCACTGCAAGAGGAGGTCGGATGGCGCGACGTCGCTTCCCCGATGTTCTCCACGGTTCCCTCGACGCTCGCCTCGTTTCAAAGGCAGCGGTAGGGTTTAAGGTAAGCTTCGCACTAACCTAATCTTCCACCTGCTCATGCTTACAATCAGTGTGACAGCTAATAAAAATCATGCTTACAATCAGTCTCCGAGTACTACGCCAATCACCCTAAAATAGCTCTATACCTTTGGGTCAAAGTTGTGACACGGTGTACAAATAAAGGAAAATAGATTGGTGCTTCTTTCAGAAAAGAGTACTCCCTAGAAAACAGCCGATATAAGCTACTAGTATTTGGTTAGAGGATTTGTTGTCGAGAAAGATCCGTCCACAAAGAGCGCCACACATCCCACTGGTTGTGGTGGATGCCAATGCGTGCATGCAGCATGGTTGGTGTCGGTAATTTTTACTTGGCACACCTCGCACTCTGCATATATGCCGGTTCCATACGTACATTTGTGCAGTTCCACCAAAATGCACCTGAATAACCCTGTTTGCACAGATAATGAAAAAGCATGATTACATTATAGTGGCACTGGTTGATGAAACACACAAAATAAATAGAAGAAAATATTGCGATATTATCATAGTATGCCATGCTGCGAGGGCGAGATGGGCCCTGGGACGCCTCATACGGTACGCCTCATACTGGACATCGTCCCAAGTCTCCCAGACACACCTTCTGCCAGTAATGAACATCAGTGTACAGCAGTAGTACAAGGAGGCGCCTTGAGACATTCAAATCTCTATTTTTGTACATATCAACTAAAATTAAGCACCCCAGTTTGCAGAAACGCTTAAACATTAACAATGGGACTACTTGATGAAACATACTTTAACAAAGAGAAGCACTTTCTTTATCTACATTGGAAATGAAATGATAGAGATGACACTCGCTCTATTTTAACTGTATTATTACTTCATTTTATCAGTGACACTAGGGTCGAGCAGGTGGCAAACGAGGTGTACCGTGCGTCGCAAGGATGGAGGCTGGGGGTGCTTAGACTGGGATGCTGAAGCTGGCTCTTTCAGTCACCAACATGGATGATTCAATTCATGGGACCTTTTGGTGCAGTTCACCTAAAATGAAGCAATGTCCCGTGAGCTAGCAGCTTCTTCTTCAAATTTTTTTAAGAAAAGGGCTCCAGCCCCGGTTCCATTTCCATCAGAAAACGAAACCCACAGAGCTTCTTCTTCATTAGTTGCAATAAAATTGAGCAACATCAAGGTTGGTTGCGAAGCTCCTGGAATGCTCAACTATAATTTGGATATCATTTGTGCAATTCAACTAAGATCGAGCGTGAAATGTATATCTCTGTTTGCACAAAAAAGGTGGAAAGGAGGGTGACTAACAAGTAACAAGTGATGAAACATGCATCAAATGAAAAGAAGCATGTTCCTTATCTGAATGGCAATCCTACAAGGACAGTAGCAATTTCTAAAGAAGTGGCATTGCTAGATAATTGTGTGGGCATCAGGATTAACTATGACAACCGTTAAATATGACATTACTTTGGGCACGGGAGAGTAGGCGGACCAGGACAGTTGCATTTCTAACGAAAAAAACAACTTATCTTAATGGGAAATTTTAGCAGGACATGTAAAGAAGTGCCATTGATTCATATTACTGGAGGCATTACATTGAAAACAACATTGGTTTAACGTGTCCTTACTTTTAACAGTGCGACTGCTACATTTTACCAGTGGCATTACATAAGAGTGGCTCGGGGCAACAAACATCAGAACAGGATATCAGGGTTGGTCCCATTTTTGTTCGGTATAGCCACCTTATACTATGTGAGGCTAGCAAATCTAGTGTTGGACTTACTCTATTGACTTGTCCCCCAGTCCCCACTTTCTTTCCTTTTTCAACC
The DNA here is from genome assembly GCF_002162155.2 of Triticum dicoccoides. NCBI lineage: Eukaryota > Viridiplantae > Streptophyta > Magnoliopsida > Poales > Poaceae > Triticum > Triticum dicoccoides. Next base: position 243,740,182 of record NC_041393.1, read on the forward strand.
AATAGATCGGGTTTATATTGAGTTTGTATTGCGTTTCCCTTTATTTCCCTATTAGACCTAGAGACCAGTTGGATAGCCAGTCTCTGCTACTTTTCGCCCCCATTATTTCCTCTTTCGACCAAGTCCTAGATTCAGGTAACAAATCCTCCCCCACCCCCACACCATTTCTTCCTTGTTTGAACCAAGTAGTACTAGATTCGAGTGCATGAACTAGTTTTACCTCTTAAACGTAAAAAAATTAGGTGGTTTTCGAACAGCCGATCGATCCTATCTACGAGGGGGGCCTGAGAAATAGTAAAAGTTACAAATGCAGCGACGTCAGGACCTCGAGAAGTAGAGCAAGGCCGGTTTCGAAAGAAGTTATACCTGATGGTCGTCGGGATGTCGCTAGGTGGGCGGCGGGAGGCCGGATCTGCCCACACTACGGCAGCGAGGAAGAAGGGGTCGGAGGCCCTCCCTCGGCAGCGGTGCTTGGGAGAGAATGGCAAGGCAGGCTGATCGGGACGCGCCCAGCAGTGGGTAAGAGCCATCGCCGAGGACGACCGCGTGAACGTTGCACCTTCTCACCTTCCCCCGCGGAGAGGATCCGGCTGGATCTGTGACCAGCGGTGAGAATAGAGAGAGAGTGTGTGGCCACGGCTGTCGTGTTTAGATCTGGAGAGGCCGAGACGATGTGAAGAGAGCAACACTAGCAAGCAAGCGCGGAGGCTCCTGCCTATATAGTGGAGTAGTACTTAGTTTTCTTTTGTCTACCGGAGCCGGCTTGACATCGTCAATGACTGTCGAGAAGTCTTCATGCACGTCGCCCGGAGGCGCAGTTGTCGTCATTTTGATCTGAAGCGCCGGATTATAACATATAACACGAAAAAATGCCACATGACAAGAAATCATAACCTCACTGCCCAAAGGAGGCTACATGAATCCCGACGGACAAACTAGATGAGGAACAAAGCTCAAATTAGAGATAAACTCGTAGAAAAGGGGTCGTCGATAGATGTCCTAATTAACATAGCCGGCTGGACCTAGATGGCAGCCAAGTAGTCACTGTTCGTGCATGTGCCCCCAATGACTAGCCCAACTCAGTTGTCGCTGTTTAACCCTCGCAGTGATCCGAAGCACATGACACATAATTTTGTGAGATGACAAGAAACCTTTTTTTAGATTTCTCACCACAACTACATCCATGTACAACACAGCCTACACGATATGTAGACGATAGCCAATCCAGGCGTGTCTGCTGGAGTCTGGTCGCATACATGGACGAACTGATCTTCCGTGTCTTGCAGGGATCGTCCAGGCACCAACGTAGTACAACACTTCTCTAGTACTATCGCTCGTCTCCCTCTTCTATTAAGTCACACGACTTGCGGGGCCGGGGAGTGTGCCTATGGTCGGTTCTCAATTTCCATCCCACATGTGTGTGCGAACGCAATATGACGCGCGTTCCATTCGGAGAGCAGCGAACCAGACCGACCGACCGTCTGGGGTATGACGCGAACGCGACGTGCGTGCTGTATACTCCGTACATGTGTACCGCTGTTTTCTAGACGATTTGCTCCATGGTGCGGGCGCAATCCATGGATACAAAATTAGTATACTTTATACAATTTAAAAGTCGAGGGCGGGGCTTTTCCTGCCCGGTAGGCGGCGGGACAGTTCCGCCTAGTCGGTTCGACAGAGACGCGAGAAGACGAGGGAGTAGGCTGCTGCAAACATAGGGTTGTGTGATTTGACAGCGAGTTACTGCTGGACACACTACTAGGAAAAGGGCTATAGATGGGATGGGTACTAATGGCGCACCTGTCAGGTAGTGCACCACTACTATATACTAATGGCGCACCATTTGTTGATGCGCCATTAGTGTGGAAGACACTAATGGCGCACCAGACACACGGTGCGCCACTAGTAATATTTTTTTTCCATTTTTCCATACATACTAATGGCGCATCCAAGCGAAGTGCGCCATTAGAATATATACTTTTTTTTGCAAAACTTCTAATGGTACCAGGGTCGACCCCCCGCTCCACCGGCCGCCGCCGCCGACCGCACCCTCCACCGACCCCCCGTCCCACCGCACCCTCCCCCGCTCCACCGGCCGCCGCCGCCGACCCCCGGCCCGCACCCTCCCCCACTCCACCATCGCAGATGACCCACCGCACCCTCCACTCCACCTTTTTCATATTGATAAATATTTTCAAATAAAAAATTTGAACATATTTTAAAAAAAATTATTACTGTTTTATAAAAAAATATTACTGTTATGCTTTAAACAAATTTGAAGATATTTAAACACAAATAAATATCAAACATCATTTTAAATGCATAAAAATAAAAATTGGGGAGCCTGGGAATCGAACCCAAGACCTCCTAGTGTGTGTGCTGCGTGCTAACCAGTCGGGCTAGTGGGCGGGTTCTGATCTAGACTGGGTTAGGTGGAATATAACCTGAGGGCTCAAACTATAATAAAAAAAACATACTAATGGCGCACAACTTCAGGGTGCGCTATTAGTAATCTCCCTCCTAGCTAATTCCACCCTCTCCCTCGCCAGATCCCTTCGCCCCTCTCCCTCGCCAGATCGACCCCCGCCGCCGCCGCCCCGACCCCCGCTGCCCCCGCTCCCCCGTGCCCCCCACCACTGCAGCTCACCCGCGCCGCCGCCTAGCCGCCCACCCTCACGCCTCCCCCGCCCCCGCCCCCGTCCTTCCGCCGCCCGGTCGTC
>NC_041393.1:243743315-243755524 GCF_002162155.2 Triticum dicoccoides
CACCCGAGAAGGCTGTGTCGGCGCCCCCCGCCACCCTGACGCCGGACTCACCGCCCGCGCCCAAGATCAGGCCCGCCCCCACGCCCTATGAGGTGCACCACCGGTCGACCAAGTCCCAGACGTCCCCGTCCCTGCCGCCGCCAGACTACGCGCCGCCCCCGCCGCCCAAGCCCAAGCCGGAGCCCAGGCTATCCAAGATTGAGGTATCCCCCTTTTTCTTCTCTCTAAATTTTCAAAATTAACAAATGTTCACAAATCTTTACATTTTGCTCTCTAAATTGTCCAGACTGTCCAAACTGTATTTAGTTTTTGCCCTAAATGAAATTTGACAGTGGATTACTATCCAAACTGTATTCACTGTCCAAACTGCATCTAAGAACCCATGGTTGTGCTTATTTCTGAAGATGGAAGGAACTATGACCACCTGATCACAGAAAAAACTTGTGTAGCTGATATTGCAATGTTAAGTGTACTGTTGAGTGTACTGTTGAGTGTATAGAAAAAAACTTGTGTAGCTGATATTGCATCTGATAGGTTTCCTCTCTCGTTGCCCCAGTGAGGACCATCATGATCATGGCACTGGAAAATATTTACTGCTTAATTCCCTCTTGCAATTTTTCTGTGAAAATAATGACAAATGGAATAACATGATCACATTTGCTCCAAGTAGATAGGCTTTGCGCATTTCGTGTTGTGATAGGATGTGGTGGCCGTTGTTGCACTTGTTGGATGTATGCAATTCTATTGGTCTCATGTGTCATGTGTAACGTTCCTCTAGTGAATTGGGCAGTTGTATTGTACTAGTGTGTCTCTTCCTACCAATATCAATGCTGTTGAATAAGAAAAATAAAAGTCTGGGAACCGATCTTGTGAATTTTACTGCCAATCTGATAATCTGAATGTTGCTGGATAAGAAACATACAAGTTTGGAACTTCTCTCTCTTGTGAGATTTGCTGTCAAGCTGAATGTTGCTGAATAAGAAACGTACTACAAGTTTGGGACTTCTCTTATGAAACACAAGCTGCTTCATCTTTTGCTTTGGATCAGATGGAATAACATGATCACGATGTTTCTTTTTAATCAGTAAACCTAGGTGTTCGTCACCTGTGGCCTTAAGATCGATAGAAATGTATGTTTCTATTTTCTGTTGATTCTTTCTGGCCAGTTCATTCATCATTTAGGGCTTGATGTATGGAGGCTTGTCTACTTGCTGCTAATACAACATAATATTTGATATGAGCAGGGTGAACAACCTTCAGGTCCCGCGAATCTACTCAAGGCTGCAGACACTTCTTGTCTCACTTCTTTTATCATCGGTATAATATTCAAACAAATAATGAATCTTTTTAATTTATGTATTTACTATTTTTTTACTTTACTGATCAAGATGGTGTATTTGAGCTCGGGAGCAGAGAATCCATGTCCTGAACTCCCGATTTGTCCCTCTATGCATGGTGTGCATATACTATTTGCCTATTTGGTAAAAAAACAGTTTAGTTGCCTATTTGGTATGCTTGTCATGTCACTTGTAGTACAAGCTTAGTTAGGAGAACTCCATCTAGTAGTAATTAATTTGTGTGGCTGTGGAAGTCACTTGCTTTGGCATAGTAATGTTTTTTTTTCTAGTATTATTTTGTGGTGGTGTGGGTAGCAAGGTGCGTGCTACTTGTGATCTTCTGAACTGTCGACCCATTGGGGACTTCATTACATGGGGATAATGATTTTGCAGGTACCCTGAGAGGCCCTTGAGTTTGCCGGAATGTCGATTAACTTCCCTTCTGGCAAATTCGGGTACTCCATATGTCCTATTTCCAGCAAACCTCATGCTGAAATTTTCCGTGAATTTTAGCATGAGTTTGCTAAAAATAGGACATATGGGGTACTTGAGACTAATGCCTGTTATCATGCATGTTTTATGATCTATTGTAAGGGTACTAATTGGTCTCTTCTATTGCTTTTCAGAGATGGCGGGAAGCAGCCACCGCCGCTCTGCGACACGGCAGTATGAGTTGGATGCTTCCGAGTTCTTCAGTATCATAATTGGGACTTCGGTATCATCCATGACGCAGGTATATAAAACGAGAGATATCCCCTTCACCCATCTCATTATGATATCTGTTGTTTGCTACATCACTCATTGTCCCAAACTGCAGAGGCTGCCTGACAGTTTTATGAACATGCTGGGTGAAGATCCGCCAAATAATGTGAAGCTGCGACAGGCCGGCAGCGGGTTTCGCAGGAAGTGGGATGTGGAGTTGGTGATCAAGGAGGGCCAAATGTACTTGTCTCGTGGGTGGGAGAAGTTCTACCATGCCTACGACCTGCGGCTGGGGTACTTCCTTCTCTTCAGGTACGACGATGACGCCACCATGCTCATCGTGAAGGTGTTCAACGCGACTATGTGTCGCATGCGCTACACTGACGATGATGATGCCGGTACGTTCTGCCTCTTCTTATTCCTCTACATTTGGATTTGTCTCACATCGATTGTCAACGGTCATTGTTGCATTTGGACAGGTAATGGGAGCAGCAGCAGCGACACTGGCTACAGCCAAAGCAGCAGCGACTATGGTTGTAGCAAAAGCAACACCGACTCTGGCTTTAGCGAAAGCAGCAGCGATTCTAGCAGCAACATAGACAACAAGGAGGATGATCCGGACTAGAGTGCGGGAGAAGAGGAGCAGAGTGGGGATGAGGAGCTGCAGGATGACGATGGGCATCAGGCTGAGGATGACCTAGCGCTGGTGGTGGCTGACCAAGGGCAAGAGATGGTGGTGGCTGACCATGGGCAAGAGATGGTGGTGGCTGACCATGGGCAAGAGATGGAGGTGGCTGAGGATGACCTAGCGATGGTCGTGCCCGTTGTCGGTGTCAAAACCGGCGGATCTCGGGTAGGGGGTCCCGAACTGTGCGTCTAGGCGGATGGTAACAGGAGACAAGGGACACGATGTTTTTACCCAGGTTCGGGCCCTCTCGATGGAGGTAAAACCCTACTCCTGCTTGATTGATATTGATGATATGGGTAGTACAAGAGTGGATCTACCACGAGATCAAGGAGGCTAAACCCTAGAAGCTAGCCTATGGTATGATTGTTGTAATGGTTGTTGTGTCCTACGGACTAAAGCCCTCCGGTTTATATAGACACCGGAGAGGGCTAGGGTTACACAGAGTCGGTTACAATGGTAGGAGATCTACATATCCGTATCGCCAAGCTTGCCTTCCACGCCAAGGAAAGTCCCATCCGGACACGGGACGGAGTCTTCAATCTCGTATCTTCATAGTCTTGGAGTCTGGCGGACGATGATAGTCCGGCTGTCCGGACACCCCCTAGTCCAGGACTCCCTCAGTAGCCCCTGAACCTGGCTTCAATGACGATGAGTCCGGCGCGCATAATGTTCGGCATTGCAAGGCGGGTTCCTCCTCCGAATAATCCATAGAAGATTGTGAACACCAGGATAGTGTCCGGCTCTGCAAAATAAATTCTGCATTCCACCATAGAGAGAATAATATGCACACAAGTTCAATCTGCTGATGTATTCCGTGGCATGAGGTCACGCCACTACCAAGCCTTTACTTGAATTGTTTTTTATTATACCACCTCAGCGTGTTTAGCGAAGCGGTTTCCTTGGCACGTCTTGTCGAAGCAGAGATCGTGTTCCCCTTATCCCGGGATTCTCATCAATACGGATGTGGGTAACCCAACCGCGCCATTGATGGTGGCGCTTGGGAGATAAGCGAGTTTTACCAGGCCGGTGGGGACGCATAATCTTCGTCCACCCATATATAAGGGGATAAGGATCCGCCTTTTCACCTACGCCTTCTTCCTCCTTTGCTTATCCATTTCTGCTCACTCAAGCTCTAGCGCCCAAGCCTGCGCATCTCGTCTCAAACTTCTCCGACCATGTCCGGAGTGGGAGGTAAATGGTTGGCCTCCTCCTTTACGGAGGAGCACATCGACAAACTCCGCAGCGCCGGATATCTTTCCGGCGACATCGCGCACCGGCTGCCCGACAAGGGGCAGCTCATCCCCACCCCCAGGCCCCATGAGAGGGTCGTATTCCTTCCCCACTTCCTCCGCGGACTGGGCTTTCCACTTCACCCCTTTGTCCAGGGGCTCATGTTCTACTATGGCCTGGATTTCCATGATCTGGCGCCGAACTTCATCCTCAACATCTCGGCGTTTATCGTCTTGTGCGAGGCCTTCCTCTGCATCCAGCCCCACTTTGGCTTGTGGCTCAAGACCTTCAATGTCAAGCCGAAGGTAGTGAAGGGCACTCAAGCGAAGTGTGGAGGCGCCATGTTGGGCAAGATTCCCAACGTCCTCTGGTTCGAAGGGGCCTTTGTGGAGTCTGTCAAGGGGTGGCAATCGGGGTGGTTCTACATCACCGAGTCGCGTGACCCTACGTGGGTGGCGGCCCCCGAGTTCAGATCTGGTATCCCCATGCAGCTCACCTCCTAGAAAGAGAAGGGCTTGCTATGGGGTAGTTTGGAGGAGGTGATGGGACTCCAAGCCTGTACCCAGAAGCTGGTGAACAAGAAGCTCAGGCTTGTTAATGTGGTCCAAGTCATGCTCGTCCGCCGGATTCTCCCATGCCAAGAACGGGCATTCAACCTGTGGGAGTTCGATCCGGCACAGCACCAGGCATTGAGCGGCCTCTTCGACACGACATATGAAGGCGCCTGGAGGGTGCTATTCAAGGGCGCCGAAGCTCCCGCATCCGCTACTGAAGATCGCGGATTTCACTCGCAGTGACCAGCTGACGAGGTAAGTGATTCTACCCCTTTACGGGACACTTGTTTTTGATAGTTTGACCCTATGCATGTTTCAATCTGTCTTTTCCTTTGACAGGACTGGATGAAGAAGGCCAGGCAGATCATCTGCCCGGCTCCCATGCCAGAAAACCCAGTAGACGCCCGACTAGCGGGGCTGCTGGCTCCGGCACCGCATGTGGTGCCGGAGAAGAAGGCCAAGAAGGTGGCCACGGGTACTCGAAAGAGTTCCCGCTTTCAGGTGTCCGACGATTCCGGGGCGGACTCCTCCCCCGAAGGCGAGGAGGAGGAAGAAGACTCTCTCCCAGAGGAAGGAGAGAGGAAGAGGAAGGCTTCCCCGACAGGGGAGGCCGAAGGGTCCAAGAGGGGAAGAACTATTCCCCCGGACAGCTCCGCCAACGCCAACGTTGGTGATGAAGAGTGGCCCTCAAGGGCCAGGCCTCCGGCAAGATCGTAAGTATCCGGATCCCTAAATGATTTGCGATTTATTTTGTGTCACATAGTGTCCTTCTAATGCCGCATACTGCCTGCAGTCCGGCCGATGATGATCTCCCCGCTTCGTCGTGCGGGTCATTGGCTCCTCGGATGTAGATTCCATCCCGACTGCCTCTACCCCTCGCGCCGCTGAGGACGCCGAGGTGGGATCCCGGGAAGGGACCCATCAGGAGGAGGCTCCGGAGGCGCCGCAAGGCAGCTTCCCGGACTTTGCGCCGAACTCCACACCCGAACCTGCAGTGGTTCCGGAGTCCGGCAGGCGGCCCCTTTGCAAGAAGGGCAAGACCGTGACACCGGCGGCCTCCGTCCAATCGGAGGTACCGGAAAACTTGTTGGAGGCGCTCAAAGGCGCTTCCATCGAGGAAGAACACCGCACTATCATGAGTGCAGTGATTCAGAAGGTTCAGCTCGCCAAGAGCGGGCTGACCGAAGCCTGCAGTAGCCTTCTAATAGGCTTTGAGGTAAGAAGTTAAAAATATGTAATGTAATACCGCATAGAAAGTAGCCCCTGATGCTCGGTTCGGTGTTCGGAAAGAAAAGCCGGACTGAGGATGGATCTAAAAAAGATATACGCAGGGTTGCTAAAAAATTATGTCAATATGGTTTTGCAGGCTGCGCTGCTGACCTCTGCCGCACTGACTGCGGAGGTTGGTGCTTTGAAGAAGGACCTCGAGCGGTCCGAGCAAGAGCTCGGCCGTGCCAAGAAGCAGCTCGAGGACAAAGAAGGTGAGTAACACCTCTTTGAATAGTTACCTTACAGAAAAGGATTTAGGTTGCAACAAAAAATAACAAGGATAACGTGGGTACTGCAGGGGGCACGAATGAGGTGGCAACCCTAAAGGAGGCCGTGTCCGCGGCCGAACGCAATGCGGCCGTGGAACGGGCAGAGCGAGAGAAGCAAGAGGCGCGGGTGGCGGAGGTGCGGCAAGAGCTCCAGGCTCTCATGAAAAAGTATGAGAGTTTGGAGCGTGACTCAAAGACTCGAGAGTCCGAGCTTGCCTCGGCTCTCGAAAGTGCCAAAGCCGCCAAGGCCGAGGCCCATAAGGCCCTTCAGGAGGTTGAGGATGTGAAGAAAATAGCGGCGGGTAAGGCATTTTTCATGCAAAGCAAGCATGTTAATGTAAACTTCCTGATACTTACCCGAATTCGGAGCTCTCCAGGGGCGTTTGCAGATCTGCCTTGCAGCATGTCCGATGCCACCGCATTCTACCGAGCCGAGGAGGGGAGCTCAACGGAGAAGGTCTTCTGGTCTCAGTACGCTGAGGCCGGCAATCCGGTGCCCCCTAGCGACCAGCTGAAGCAGCTGGTCGAGCTCCACAAGGTAGCCGAGCAGGCCATGAAGGGCCTCATAGTCCGGTTGTGGCCTGGAGAGGCCATGCCTGGGAGCTACTTCGGCCTTGTGCGGCGGCTGGTGGATGCATGCCCCTGGGTGGAGGTCATCAAGTGCTCCGCCTGTATTGAAGGTGCTCGTTGGGCCCTTGCCCGCGCAAAGGTGCATTGGGGAAGGCTGGATGCGGAGAGGCTTATCACTAACGCGCCGCCAGCGGGCAAGGAGTATCGTACGCCTGAGATGTACTATAAGACTGTCCTGAAGGGTGCCCGCAAGATTGCGGATGAGTGCCCCAGAGATGTAATTATTGAGTAAACTCGCAATGTGTTATCATGTGCGCTGAAAACTTTGTTCATATGCGCTAAGCAACGCTTATTGATTTAAAATATTACCTTCTGTGCGGCCGTTTTTAAAAAAATCTGAGAGATGGCAAGTTGTCGGCTTCAGCCCCCATGCCACGAGTGCTGGGGTGTTCGGGATAAACTTGAGCACTCTTGTTCCCATTTTTGGGTCCATCTAGGGAGGCGCTCAACACAACGAACAAGGCAACTGGACTTATAATGCTTGAACACTCTCACTTAGCCATAGAATTCTATAATTTTAAATTTCGGCGAAGCCCCTAGTATTCGGAAGACCGAGTTCGGGGCGCTATCCACGCCTTGGCCGGACATTATCCGGTTCTTCGCTCGAAGCGGCATAAGTCTTTAGGGACTCGAAAAGACCTCTCGAACATCGACTAGTCTCTCGCCTTATCATGCCAGTCAGTTTTAGCTTTCTCCACTGAGGCGCTCGCCCAGCTCAACCGGGGCGCAATCGCAGTGGTTCTCCTAGTGCTACCTTAGCCGACAGAACGGAATGTAAAGTACCAAAACATGGGAACCGGGCAAACCCAACTATTGACCCAAGACATGATTCGGAGCCGATTCATATAATGCTATAAGTTCGGGGTGCCACACTTGTGAAAGTGTTCGGACTTATCACACCACAATACGGGGAACATAAGCCCCTGGTGTATTCGGCCGTACCACAATATACGGGTGCAAGATGTCATTAATGAACATATATGTAAAGTAATGCAATTATAGGCAAAAAGTGCTGCATTATTTATTCAAGGAATTCTTCTATGAGTGCGGAATGATACAAATAGTGCGGTAAGCAAGGGATTGGACTATTTAAACATGTCCCCCTCCAGGGGTGGGCTGCGGACTGGTGTATAAAATCAAATTTAATGCTCGTAATGGAGACCACCTGAGTGTTCATCACAGCCTTGTTCCCTCCCTGGCTGTTGCATCGTCAGTTCGGCGGGTTCACCGCCGGACAGGGCCTCTGGTGAACAGAGTCCTGTGTATAAAAAGAAGGAAAATAAAAAATAAAAATAGCGACACACTTGGGAGCCCCTGGTGTGGTCGAGCCGCACTCTAGGTCTGTTGTGGTCGTGCCCCCCCCTATGCCCATGGTATCTCCAGAGCGTAATGATGTACGCGGAGAGCTGGTCTTACAATCATGCGAGGGATGGGGTTGGGGCCGCATTGCTACGCGTGCTCGGAACGTGCCAGGTGGTCTTGGTTGATGTTGCTCCAGGCGCGTTTGGTTGTGTCCGGTCGTTTAACGGCCGGACTCAAAAATTGCCTTAGAAGGCTGCTCTGTACTTCTGACGCGAGAGCCGCTGTATGTTCCTCCGTTCGGAGGGACCGTTCTGTATTTTCGTTGACCGTAATGACTCCACGAGGGCCTGGCATCTTGCGTAATGCGGCACCGCGTTGGACTTTGTGAACGCAGTTCGTCCGAGCAGAGCGTGATAGCCGCTGCGGAATGGGACTATGTCGAAGATTAACTCCTCGCTCCGGAAATTATCCGGGGCTCCGAAGACCACTTCCAGCGTGACTGAGCCTGTACAATTAGCTTCAACACCTGGTATGACGCCTTTGAAGGTCGTCTTTGTAGGTTTAATCCTTGAGGGGTCTATGCCCATCTTGCGCACTGTATCCTGATAAAGCAGGTTCAGGCTACTGCCGCCGTCCATCAGGACTCTCATGAGGTGAAATCCATCGACGATTGGGTCTAAAACCAATGCGGCGAATCTGCCATGGCGGATACTGGTCGGATGGTCTCTTCGATCGAAAGTGATCGGGCAAGAGGACCATGGATTGAACTTCGGGGCGACTGGCTCCATCGCATATACGTCCCTTAGTGCACGCTTCCGCTCCCTCTTGGGTATATGGGTTGCGTATATCATGTTTACCGTGCGCACTTGTGGGGGGAAACCCTTCTGTCCTCTATTGTTCGGCGGCCGGGTCTCTTCCTCGTCATCGCTATGCAGCCCCTTGTCACTATTTTCGGCAATTAACTTGCCTGCGTGCTTGAATACCCAACAATCTCTGTTGGTGTGGTTAGCTGGCTTTTCGGGGGTGCCATGTATCTGGCATGAGCGGTTGAGTATTCGTTCCAAATTGGACGGACCCGGAGTTGTTGTATCCGGCTCGACGGTATTCGTCGTGGGTCGTGGGGCGCCCACGTGATCCATATATAGATCTGGATTGTCTTGCCTTGTCCTCCAATATATCCCGCAAGTCCGGCGCGTTCCCCCGTGACTTCGTACTTTTCGAGCGATACCGGGGTACGGGGTGGTCGGTCGGCCGTATTATGCGCTGGTGATGAAGGTACGTATGCTTCCTCCTCTAATCGGGGGAGCAACTTGCATTTTGGGTAGCTCTTGGAGGGGCGTTCGAGTTCATACTCTTCGGCCGCGAGGACCTCGGTCCATCTGTCGGCTAGCAGGTCTTGGTCAGCTTGAAGCTGCTGCTGCTTTTTATTTAAGCTATTTGCCGTGGCGATAAGCCTGCATTTAAAACGCTCTTGTTCGACGGGATCCTCCGGCACGCCGAATTCGTCGTCGTCGAGGCATGCCTCGTCTCCGGAGGGAGGTATGTAATTATCATCCTCGACCTCTTCGTCTGCCGCTCTCTCGTGAGGGCTTGCTTCTGCATCCTCCTGCGCTGAATCTTGCTGGAGGGGGTTGTCTTCGGCACTCTCTAGGGTGTTATTATCTTCGGTGCCGGAATCTCCATTCTTGCTGTGGCGGGATTTAGAGCGGCGCCGTTGACGTCGGCGCTTGGGTTGTTTCTTTGATGAATCGGCCTCCGCTGCTTCTTCGTCGTCCCCATCTTTTGGGGTGTCCACCATGTATATGTCATATGACGAGGTGGTCTTCCAGTTCCCTGTAGGCGCTGGTTCTTGATTGTCTCCGGCATCGTCGTCCATGCCGTCGATGTCTTCGGAGTCGTAGTCTAGCATGTCGGTTAAATCGTCGACAGTGGCTACAAATTCGGTGGTGGGTGGGTTTTGAATTTCTTCGACGTCCGCATCCCAACCATCCTGGCCGTAGTCCGGCCAGGGCTCTCCAGATAGCGAGAGATGCTTTAGCGAATTTAGGATGTCGCCAAAGGGTGAGTGTTGGAAGATGTCCGCGGTGGTGAACTCCATGATCGGCGCCCAAGCAGGGGCACGGGAGGTTCGGAGTCCGGCAAGGAGTCCAGCGCCTGGGAGTCACAAGCTTTATAAGGGACAGGGTCGGTATTCGGCTCCATCGCCGTGGACATTGCAGCCCCCGAGGCGGTGTCCAGCCACCCGTCCTTGATCTGCGCAATCGGTTCCGGATTATGGGTCGGAGCGGATTCGTGTGCGGCCTCCAAGGTACTGTCCGGCGGCAGAGTTAGATCATGCCCATCGTGACAGTGCGGCACGCTCGGCTGCGGCTCGGATCCATCGAAGATCAAGTCTCCGCGGATATCCGCCGTGAAGTTTAAGCTTCCAAATCTGACTTGATGGCCAGGGGCATAGCTTTCGATCTGCTCCAGATGGCCAAGTGAATTGGCCCGCAGTGCGAAGCCGCCGAACACGAAGATCTGTCCAGGGAGAAGAGTCTCACCCCGGACAGCGTTGTTATGGATTGAAGAAGCCATCAAGCCTATCGGTGACGACATAGAGGAACTCTCAATGAAAGCACCAATGTCGGTGTCAAAACCGGCGGATCTCGGGTAGGGGGTCCCAAACTGTGCGTCTAGGCGGATGGTAACAGGAGACAAGGGACACGATGTTTTTACCCAGGTTCGGGCCCTCTCGATGGAGGTAAAACCCTACTCCTGCTTGATTGATATTGATGATATGGGTAGTACAAGAGTGGATCTACCACGAGATCAAGGAGGCTAAACCCTAGAAGCTAGCCTATGGTTGTCACACCCTAGCTAGTTCATGCATTAGAGTGTTGCATCATGTCTATTCTTTCATCAGAAACTTGAAATGGGGATGACAGAACCCCCAGGTCCTCGTTACATTGGACCCTTTCGCATTCTCGCTAAACGAGGAGAAGTTGCCTACCAATTGGAACTACCTCCGCATCTCTCCAGAGTCCATGATGTCTTCCACGTTTCTCAACTCAGGCGTTGCTTCTCGGATCCTATCCGTGGAGTGGACCACGAAACGCTTGATCTTCAAGATAATCTTACGTATCGAGAGTACCCCGTTCGTATCCTCGATCAAGCCGAGCGTACCACTCGACGTCATAATATCAAGTTTCTCAAGGTTCAATGGTCGCACCATTCTGAGAAGGCAGCAACTTGGGAAAGGGAGGATCATCTTCGACTTGAGTACCGCACCTTCTTTCCGGAGGAACCTAAATCTCGGGACGAGATTCTTTTGAGTGGGGGTGAGTTGTCACACCCTAGCTAGTTCATGCATTAGAGTGTTGCATCACGTCTATTCTTTCATCAGAAACTTGAAATGGGGATGACAGAACCCCCAGCCCCCTCTGAAACAACTAGGGTTTACTAAAAATATTTTCAATGAACCTGAAATGCCCTTCTAAAATGTCCATCATTTTTGTCTTGGTTCAGAACCTCTGCGAAAAGTGATGCACAGTTTCCTAGGTTATCCTAAGGTCTTTGAATTAATTCATAAGTATTTGAGTTTGGGCATTTAAATTATATAAATTATTTTGAATGCTCAAATATTTCCAAACTAAAATGTTCCTTGCTGGAAATATTCCAACTAAGGACCAGGTGCAGTTTGGTGAATTTTGGAGTTGTCTAGGTATTTTTAGTAATTCAACAAACTTATAGAATAAAAACAGAAACAGAAAAACAGGGAAAACTTACCTGGCGCCACCCAGAGGCCCACCTGCCGGCCCAGCCCAGCCACCGCTCCAGCGAGCTACTTGGCTTGGCCAGGCAGGCAGGCAGGTGCTCGACGGCGGCCGCTGCGTGCGCCACGCAGCTGCCCGTCGCCCTGCTTCACCCCCTCGCCTCGCTGCTGGCTTGGATGATCTCCACGTCGTGTCGTGAACCCCCAGGACACCTCCATTCTTCCCCAGCTCCTCTCCCTCGCTCTCTCACACCATGGCCGACACCACCGCCGCCGCACCCTCGCCGTAGTCGCGCTCTCCGTCAACCTCTCGCCGCGCCATCGTGTCCAGGAGCTTCGCCACCCTCTACTCCTTCGAGCTAGCCGAGCCCCGAGCGCTCGCGTGCCCCGAGGCCACCGCACTGACCTCGACCGAACCGCCATCCTCGGAGATCCCCTTCGCCGTCGCCGCCGCACTAGCTCGTCCCCGACCGC